>NC_056743.1:1498868072-1498965572 GCF_019279795.1 Protopterus annectens
ATAGCAGAATGTGAAGCTAAGATCGAGCATAAGTTTATGGACTTCCAAAAACCAACAAGCAACAGTTAGCGAAGACACAAATTTACAAAAAAATATATGCATGTTTATTTTTTAATTACAAAAAGACATTGTGCATAGATGTCACTGATAATCTGTTTGCAAGTAAATGTTAAAAGAAAAAAAACCTCGGTTGCATCAAGTACAGCCAGAAAATGGGCTATAGTATACATACAGTTCAAATCAATTGTGCAGGAGGGTGTAAATACCTACTAGTGGTAATAAACAGCAAAAACTTTATAAAAATGATCAAATCAGACAGGGGTCTATAGTTTGGTAGCCTAGTGGAGCAAATGTGTGGCCAAAGTACTGGGCTCGTGTACATTCTAAAGCAAATAAACAATACTGCAATATACTACAGGGGAGGGGCACTTTAGGTATTAGTGTATTAAAAATACTGGTAAACTGGATTAAACCTGACAGGATAAGATATTTTACAAGTTGTTTACAGCTAACATTATGGTTTTTATTGTATTGTTTAACTGTAAAGCTATACAAGAGATGGTTTAAAAACAAGAGATGGCTTAAAATTGCTTTATTACAGCTATACAAGAGAGAGTAAAGATATGTAAAAAACTAAACAAGAATGGTCACTATTTTTAATATTTTTTGGCATAAAAAAGCATGAATGTTTCTAATTGCTGATTATGTAGTTTAAAATAACATGACATATGCCTCTGGTGGCAATTCCACTAAATACTTCTAAAGAGACATAAGACATTTTCCAAAATTTTGCTTAATATTAATGTTATTAAATTTGTAAGATTAGACTAAATGTGCTTTATAGTCTTTGTGTGTACAAATGCAGAAGAATTCAGTACAAATGATAGTCTTTGTATATACAAATGCAGAAGAATTCAGTACAAATGAAATTAATATCTAGTAAAGAATGTGTGTGAAAAAACATATTTAAAGAAAAAAATGGGTCCAGGGTACCTACTAGATTGAAATGCATAAATAGCAAACAGTCTGTGTAAATACATACTATACAGGATACATTGTAATAAGTTCAAAAGTAATTTGTCAAGTTGTAATATCACTGGCTTTACCCCAGTTAGAGGAAAATTATATTAAAATATTTTACTCATACAGCTAACATTCTTTAGTGTAAATATACTAAAATAATTACTTTCAAATAGTTATTATCTAAGCCCAGTTCAGTATTTTACCAAGGTGTTAATGGGCAGTTCAGAGACATGACCACAATGTTATGGTTAAAATGACATTGAAACTGTATATTTTCAGCAGTGTATAAATGCTTGCAGTAGCACATGGTTCTTGTCTCTTATAGTTAATTAAACAGTTGCAAAGAGTTAATGAAACAGTTGTAAATCATAAATGAAATTCTGTGATTGCAAAAGAATAAATTAATCAAGTTAAACTAAAGCAGACACAACTCATAATTAATAAAATATTTTCACAGAATGGTCTGCAAAAGAAAAAGTTGTTAGATACATTGAGTTTTGGTAGTAATACTTGATATCATTGTAAAATTGCATTTTGATTTATTGTATCAAAAGAAGACTAAATGTTTTGTTTCTTAATGTGTTTTCTATATAATGTAATCAAAAATACATATCAGTATAAAGTGGTTTGAGTACATTAAAATAAAAAGAAGGAATTGTAAGATTATGCTTAACAGGGTTTTATGGTTGAAAGTAATTTTGTTACAAATATGTAACATAAATAAGGTATAAAACAAAGCTTGCTTAAATGCAGAAACAGAGTTTAGTAATATGTGATCAGCATCCATACTAAATGACCGTGGCTTGGAAAATAAGGAATCTGCTGAATGGACATTTTTCCCTTACAGACTTAAAAACAGGATGTATGCAAGTGCAAAAATGCAAAATCTGCTTTTAAAGAACACTGTGACAATCTGTTTCCTTAAAAGCATGTTTTTCTGCATATAAAAAGAATGGACAACAGGACATGTTTATCAGCATAGGCACACAAACAGATGTTCTTATACAAAAATCCAAATAGAATACAGGATGTTCACACTGTCAGAAAAGCTGACCTCTTATGAATTCAGCAAAAATGTGACAAGACATTGTTAAACAAGGAAGCTGCAAAATAATATCATTAAGTCAGCAGTTTGCGTCAGCATCTGCAACAATCAGTATTGTTTCTACAGGATGAGCAATTCTCCAAAATAGAATACCAAGAGGAAATGTATATGTATGTGCATGACCAAAATTGTATATAAAGATCTGTATGAATCCAGTTATGTTAGGGGTATTGGTAGAGGCACATTTGTCTTGAGGCAAATGTTATATCTCTCACATAATCTGTACTATATGAGAAGTAAAGTGGAACAGTACTTTAAGCTGCAACGTTAGTCAATTTGGTTTATTATAAAAAGTTATTTGTTACTGCTCTAAGTTGATGATCTGCTTGCACCAAAGGTGAGCAGGTTACCTCTTCAGCCATTTACATTGACTGCTAATTGCAGTTGTTAGTTTGAGTAGTTTGCTGGGAAGGAGGCGAGGGAAAGAGATGTGAAGTACTAGCTGTGGCAGAGTAGTTTAATGGAGTATGTATGTGGTTACAGGGTTTCTGCACTTTAACAGAGGAAAGGGTGTGTTTCAGCTGGAGTTAGTATGTAGTTAGAGGGTTTTTTCAGATTAACAGAGGGAGGAGGTATGTTTCAGCTGGAGTTTGTACTTTCAGGGTTTAGGTACATTAACAGAGGGGCTATGTTTCAGCTGGAGTTAGTATGTAGTTACAGGGTTAATGCACATTATCAGAGAGAGGCAGAGCTGGATCCACCACTAGGAGGCCAAGGCAGTCATCTGGGGCCAACTGGCTGGTAGAGGGCCCTTGCTGGCTGGGAAGGGGGGTATTGGCCAGGAGATTTATTTGTTGTCACCTCATAGCAAGACGTTGTCCCATTTGATTCTCAGCTGGAGCATCTTCTGTGTGGAGGCATACGTAAATGGGGCATGCCTTCATTGAAGGTTGTGTGTCAGGACTGGTAACCCAGTATGTAAAAATCCACTACCAATCTTTAGCGGACCGGAGTTCCGCAGTGGTGACCCCTAACCGGGAAAAGCCGAAAGTCACAAATTTACAAAAAAATATATGCATGTTTATTTTTTAATTACAAAAAGACGTTTTTTTATGGATGTTCTTTAAAAAGAGGAATGGTAAACATCCTTTGCATCCAGTGTGTGTGTGTGTGTGTGTGTGTGTGTGTGTGTGTGTGTGTGTGTGTGTGTGTGTGTGTGTGTGTGTGTGTGTGTGTGTGTGTGTGTGTGTGTGTAAGGTGTGTGTGTGTGTAGGTGTGTGTGTGTGTGTGTGTGTGTGTGTGTGTGTGTGTGTGTGTGTGTGTGTGTGTGTGTGTGTGTGTGTGTGTGTGTGTGTGTGTGTATGTGTGTGTGTAAAGTAGGTGTGTGTGTGTGTGTGTGTGTGTGTGTGTGTGTGTGTGTGTGTGTTTGTGTGTGTGTGTGTGTGTGTGTGTGTGTGTGTGTGTGTGTGTGTGTGTGTGTGTGTGTGTGTGTGTGTGTGTGTGTGTGTGTGTGTGTGTGTGTGTGTGTGTGTGTGTGTGTGTGTGTGTCTGTGTGTGTCTAAGTAAGGTAAGCAAGGGTGTGTGCGTGTGTGGGTGTGTGTGAGTGTGTGTGTGTGTGTGTGTGTGTGTGTGTGTGTGTGTGTGTGTGTGTGTGTAGGAGGGAGTTATATATGTGCATGTGTAAGATGGAGGGAAGTAGGTATGTGTGTATATATGTGTGTGTGTGTGTGTGTGTGTGTGTGTGTGTGTGTGTGTGTGTGTGTGTGTGTGTGTGTGTGTGTGCAGTGCCTGTGTCATAGGGAGGTAGATAGGTAGGTGCATACCCTCAACTGTCCCTGATTTCCACGGATATCTTGACTGAAATTTTAGCTCTGACCCTCCTAATCCTACATAAAAATGGTGATTTTTAAAGAAAAGATGATGAATTACAATTCATAAATACTGACACTAATTAGAGTTACAAACTTCTTTTACTTTAGAAAATGTATATTCAGTCAGGTTCTGTTATTTTGTCAATGTTTCAAGTTAATTATGTTAATATATGGGAAGTGTCCCTGATTATTTCTGGATTTGTCTGATTGGTTGAGAGGTAGGGGTAAGTCTGTGTGTGTGTGTGTGTGTGTGTGTGTGTGTGTGTGTGTGTGTGTGTGTGTGTGTGTGTGTGTGTGTGTGTGTGTGTGTGTGTGTTTGTGTATGTGTATGTGTGTGTAAGAGCCAGGCAGGTAGGTAGCATTCCTCCCAACTGTCCAGACTTTTGCAGAATGTCCAGATTTCTGCCTGATATTTTTGGTCTGTTCCTCATAAAAAGAACCAAAGTTACTAAATAATGACAGGTATTTGAGTTTCTGACTCCATACCCTTTAGAAAAATGCATACTAACACAAATCCTGTTATTCTAGTATTTTTTTAAGTTCATGAGAGCAGTATTTATAATCCGCCCTTATTTACTTTAGGTTTTGTCAAATTTCTTGCACTAAGTGGTTAAGGTGTCTATGTGAGTAAAATGCCATAGTTAGGGATAGCAGGTGGTTTGTAATTTGCTTAGGCTCAAACCCTTATTAAGAGGATGCAAGAGCCTGAATCTTCAACATCAACTACCAAGCTGAATTTTTCAGGAAACTGAGTTTCAGGTGCATTTTTCATGGAGCTGAGTTTCAAGTGCATTTTCAAGGACTTGTGAGCTTCAAGAGTAGATAAATTTACTGCTGCTCATGTTAGTCTGTTTACAGTGTGCAACTGTTTTGTTTAGCAAATAGTATCATTACTGTGGTATTAAACTTAAAAGTAGTGATAGTAGCACAACTGGTAGAATGATTGTTCTTGATGCAGAAGACTGTGGATTCTACTCTTACATCATATAGATGGATTGCTGATAATGTGTTATATTTTAAGGGATAGGTGTGCTGCAGTCCTGAGTTTGTCCTCCTTTGGATGAGATGCCTAGTAACTAAGAACCTGCTTTCAGTTTGCCATCCATTCCCTTTTGCAATATTACCAGCTTACCATTCTTTTTTTAATGTGACATAAGCAATTTATTCTTCAAAAGCAACAGGCACTGAATTTTTAGAGCCTGCATTTTAACCTAAAATCTGCATTCAAACACAGGAGGAGTGATGGTAAGCCCTGCAGAGGATCACTTTTGTCAAATTGCAGTAACTAACATTTGTACGTATGTGTAAATCCTAAACAGAAGTATTCCAGTTTATGCAGCTTGCAGTAGTAAAGTTTTTTAGACATCTACATCTGGAGTGAGACTGAAGTTCAAGTCGCAGTGCCATAACTTCTCTAAGAAAAGGTGGATATCCACTTGTACAGCAGTCCGCTGCCTGTTGTACTTCACCAGCTTCTCAAGTGACTCTGAAAAATTTCCACCCATCAGCAACAACAACAACCTGATCACCTGTTTTCTTGTTCACTGGTAAGACTTTTTTCTGTGTCACATATTTAGTGTGGATGCTATTAGACAGTTTGTATATTATTAGACAGTTTGGATGTTATTAGACAGTATGGATATTATTTATAATTCATGCAGGAGTAAACCAAGCTTTGGTAAATTGCAATGTTGGTATACACAGCACATTAGTAAATGTAAAAAATAATTATTAGGACAGGTTGATAGTAAGGCATTGTGCAAATGTATTGCAATATTTGACTGGTATCTCAAAGAAAACCATGTGGAATATGACAAATGTTTATTGTGTGATTCAACAAAAACTGCATTTTGTGTATTATGCCATAAAAAAGTATTGCATCATATTGGTAAAAAATAGACTGTAAAGACAGATCTGTTCATGATAAAGAATTAACTAAGGGTAAAGTGTTTCTATTATATTCAGATGTTGGACAGTTATGTTCTGTCACCAGATGTGAAAGTTTTTTTATCTCAGCATTACAACAGTCAAATCAGTTACTGATAGAGTCTCTAGTAGATTTTGTCACAAAAGAATGTAGTAAACTTCTAAAAGACAGACACAATGAGTTCAGGAAGCTTAGACAAGTTATACATACATTTTTTTCAAAAGTGCATAGGTGTTTTAGATTCAGCAGAACAGGTTACTGAAAAATATCAGAAAGACCATGCAATATTACAGGAAATGATTCAACAGCAGTTGCAGGATAAAGAAAATAAATTAGCTGAACTAACAGAGACTGGGAACTTCCTGCATACACAGCTAATCTGTACAAAAGAAATATATTTTATAATATGTTTGTGTTTTGAAAATGGTTAAGCATACATGCTAAGATCTGATGAATGGACAAATCATTCTTGAATGTTTTACTTTCATTCAATTAAAGCAAGACATTTATCAGTAGTACAGTAAAATAGACCATATAACTGCTATTCTCATAGCATAGTCAAAAGGTACACAACAGTTTTAGCATATAAAATTACATAAAAATAGTTACACAAAACAGTTCTAGTGTATAAAATTAAATAAAAATAGTTAGTAAGAGTGGAGATTTAAGGTCACAAGACTGACATGCCTGTATAAAGATATACAGATACAAGACAGACATGCATGTATGTTCTTTTCATCTAGAGTACATTTGTTTACAATGCACAAAAGCAAAAGGCAGACAACAGCAAATATAAATAATGTAAATATAAACATGTGTTAGTTAAGCTAATATCTATTTTGTTTTTTTACAATTTTTTTATAATTGTATAGTAACACCAAACAGTTAAAGTTCTGAATTTTAAAAATAAAATCACAGATGGTATTAGTCAAACAGTCTTTGTAAAATGAATGGCAGAGCAGTTAAATAAATAAAAAATACTGAAATCCATGTAAGCTAATTGTAAAATAATGTCTATTTGTGTTGTATAAATGCATAGTTATATAAATCACAATCAGATTAAAGGAAAATGCTAAAATACTTAACTAAATGTGAGCTCAGACCTTCCTAGACAAGATGAATAGTTACAGGAAATGTTGGAAAGATAAGATAAACAACAAGACTGATTGCCAGACAAGTAGCTTGAGTTTTTCTAAAGCATCATTGTTATTAAAACATAATTGTTAAAATGTTTACAGGCAACACTATTTGGTAATTGTAATAAAATGTCACAATTGTGCATAGATGTCACTGATAATCTGTTTGCAAGTAAATGTTAAAAGAAAAAAAAACCTTGGTTGCATCAAGTACAGCCAGAAAATGGGCTATAGTATACATACAGTTCAAATCAATTGTGCAGGAGGGTGTAAATACCTACTAGTGGTAATAAACAGCAAAAACTTTATAAAAATGATCAAATCAGACAGGGGTCTATAGTTTGGTAGCCTAGTGGAGCAAATGTGTGGCCAAAGTACTGGGCTCGTGTACATTCTAAAGCAAATAAACAATACTGCAATATACTACAGGGGAGGGGCACTTTAGGTATTTGTGTATTAAAAATACTGGTAAACTGGATTAAACCTGACAGGATAAGATATTTTACAAGTTGTTAATAGCTAACATAATGTTTTTTATTGTATTGTTTAGTATTAAATTGTATTTACAACCTGTTAAACTGTAAAGCTAAACAAGAGATGGTTTAAAAACAAGAGATGGCTTAAAATTGCTTTATTACAGCTATACAAGAGAGAGTAAAGATATGTAAAAAACTAAACAAGAATGGTCACTATTTTTAATATTTTTTGGCAAAACAATGTTGGCATAAAAAAGCATGAATGTTTCTAATTGCTGATTATGTAGTTTAAAATAACATGACATATGCCTCTGGTGGCAATTCCATTAAATACTTAGTGGATAAAGAGGCATAAGACATTTTCCAAAATTTTGCTTAATGTTAATGTTATTAAATTTGTAAGATTAGACTAAATGTGCTTTATAGTCTTTGTGTTTACAAATGCAGAAGAATTCAATACAAATGATAGTCTTTGTATGTACAAATGCAGAAGAATTCAGTACAAATGAAATTAATATCTAGTAAAGAATATGTGTGAAAAAACATATTTAAAGAAAAAAATGGGTCCAGGGTACCTACTAGATTGAAATGCATAAATAGCAAACAGTCTGTGTAAATACATACTATACAGGATACATTGTAATAAGGTCAAAAGTAATTTGTCAAGTTGTAATATCACTGGCTTTACCCCAGTTAGAGGAAAATTATATTAAAATATTTTACTCATACAGCTAACATTCTTTAGTGTAAATATACTAAAATAATTACTTTCAAATAGTTATTATCTAAGCCCAGTTCAGTATTTTACCAAGGTGTTAATGGGCAGTTCAGAGACATGACCACAATGTTATGGTTAAAATGACATTGAAACTGTATATTTTCAGCAGTGTATAAATGCTTGCAGTAGCACATGGTTCTTGTCTCTTATAGTTAATTAAACAGTTGCAAAGAGTTAATGAAACAGTTGTAAATCATAAATGAAATTCTGTGATTGCAAAAGAATAAATTAATCAAGTTAAACTAAAGCAGACACAACTCATAATTAATAAAATATTTTCACAGAATGGTCTGCAAAAGAAAAAGTTGTTAGATACATTGAGTTTTGGTAGTAATACTTGATATCATTGTAAAATTGCATTTTGATTTATTGTATCAAAAGAAGACTAAATGTTTTGTTTCTTAATGTGTTTTCTATATAATGTAATCAAAAATACATATCAGTATAAAGTGGTTTGAGTACATTAAAATAAAAAGAATGAATTGTAAGATTATGCTTAACAGGGTTTTAAGGTTGAAAGTAATTTTGTTACAAATATGTAACATAAATAAGGTATAAAACAAAGCTTGCTTAAATGCAGAAACATTGCTCAGGTGTCCGGAAAGTGAAGGAGACCAAATAGATGTCGCAAGAATCTTGTATAAAAACAGATATATTCCATAAGTTCTGGTTTCGTGAAAATATTATGTCTCTCCCAATATGCCATAAACATGTTTGCCACACTGGCTCCGCAGGGTGAGCCCATGGCTACTCCTTGTTCTTGGAGATAGTAATCTTTTTCAAAAATGAAAAAGTTAGATGACAGAACGATGTCCAGAAGCTCTGTGACAATGTCAATTTCATTTTTAGAAGCCTTTAACTCATCCATAAAGAGACTGATCCATTCAATAGCTTCCTGATGGGGGATTGATGTATATAAATCGACAACATCGATAGTTAAAAAGTTAAAAGAGTTGTCAAATCCAACTCTATTGATGTTGTCTAAAAAGGACCAAGAGTCTTTGCAGATGCTCGGTATGGTCTTAATGTATTTAGTAAGAATCATATCTATCAATTTTGAACATGGGTATGTCATTGAAGATCTCCCATCCACTAACGCCCGCATTGGGAAAGACATAATATTTTCACAAAACCAGAACTTATGGAATATATCTGTTTTTATACAAGATTCTTGAGACATCTATTTGGTCTCCTTCACTTTCAGGACACCTGAGCAATTTTTCAACAGTCTATTTCGAGTTTTCTGTTTTTTAAATGCAGAAACAGAGTTTAGTAATATGTGATCAGCATCCATACTAAATGACCGTGGCTTGGAAAATAAGGAATCTGCTGAATGGACATTTTTCCCTTACAGACTTAAAAACAGGATGTATACAAGTGCAAAAATGCAAAATCTGCTTTTAAAGAACACTGTGACAATCTGTTTCCTTAAAAACATGTTTTTCTGCATATAAAAAGAATGGACAACAGGACATGTTTATCAGCATAGGCACACGAACAGATGTTCTTATACAAAAATCCAAATAGAATACAGGATGTTCACACTGTCAGAAAAGCTGACCTCTTATGAATTCAGCAAAAATGTGACAAGACATTGTTAAACAAGGAAGCTGAAAAATAATATCATTAAGTCAGCAGTTTGCGTCAGCATCTGCAACAATCAGTATTGTTTCTACAAGATAAGCAATTCTCCAAAATAGAATACCAAGAGGAAATGTATATGTATGTGCATGACCAAAATTGTATATAAAGATCTGTATGAATCCAGTTATGTTAGGGGTATTGGTAGAGACACATTTGTCTTGAGGCAAATGTTATATCTCTCACATCATCTGTACTATATGAGAAGAAAAGTGGAACAGTACTTTAAGCTGCAGCGTTAGTCAATTTGTTTTATTATAAAACGTCATTTGTTACTGCTCTAAGTTGATGCTGCAATGTATATTCACTCATCAGTGTATATTCTGCAAGTTTCTGTTTGCAACAGACTGTGAATATAAATATAACCAGACTTTTTTAGCAGAATCCAGCCAACAAGACTGAGTGTCTTAAGAAGACTTGAAATCCATTACAGTAAGCAGCACCATATAATTTTTCAGAAACACTGAAATATAAAGTTGTTTGCTAGCAGCAACTTTTTCATTAGTTTCATATCTCTTTAATATGGAATTATTCAAATGACTTTTACCTTTGCAATGATTGTGCATATTGACTGATATTTGTGGATTGTGATGACAGAAGTTTGAGTGGGCCTTTATGGTTGAAATGTTTTGAATTGAGCAGTTTTGTCATTATTGGTTCATATCTTTTGTTTCATTGCTTACTGGAAAAATGTTTAAAACTGTAAACTTAAAACATGCTCTAACAAATGGTGCTGTTTTATGCAAGGGATATAATTTAATACAACTAGGAAGGTGAATCAAAGAACTCTTGCATGTTTGCATAGTCCTACAATGTGTGTAAGGGGCCTATGATTTGAAAACAGCCCAAAGGTAAACTTAATCCACCACTGGGCAGATGTAATTTCTTTGAATGTAGGTTTCAATGCTGTTTCAGTGAATGTGAGTTTCAAGGGCAGAGAAGTTTTAATACTAAGCTTGTTTTCATTGTGAGACTGTATTGCTTTGCTTAGATTATGACTATCATTGTTTGTGCTATAAATTTTGACATAAAAGTTTTAAATTAAATCCAAATATCTGTAATTACTGTAAAAGTAAAGCAGAAAATAGTATCTACAGTGAGAGTTTTGATCAGTGTTTATGGTAACTGGAGAAAAATAGCCAAATTATGGGACACTGGAATGGTTATCGGGGGTGGAGGTGGACTCCATTACCCTGCCTAGGGTGCCATTTGATATTGATCCAGCTCTGGAGGTTGGGGTATATTTCAGCTGGACTTAGTATGTAGTTACAGGGCTTATGCACATCAATGGGGGGACATGTTTCAGCTGGGATTAGTATGTAGTTACAGGGTTTGTGCACATTAACAGAGAGAGGGATACATTTGGTGGGTTTATGTTACTGAGGGCTGGCTATCCAGCTTTATTTCTTAAATGGGTGAGAAGTTGCTCTCTGAAAGTACTGAATGTGGTTGCATTGTGAAGTTGAACAGGGAGTGAGTCTCATAGATGCCAAGATAGAGAAGGCATGTTCTGTAGAGGACAGTGAGTTTCTGGTCTAATAAGAACTTGGGCACTGTTGCTTTATGATTGAAGTTGGTAAGGGGTCTCTTTGATAATCACCTTCTTCCTGACAAGGACAGAGGATTCACTGTAATATGTTTTGCTGATAAGGCATAGAATTAAAATTTCTGTTCTCTCTTTTATAGGGAGCCAGATGGCTCACTGGAGGGTAACACAGTGATGCTCATTTTTTCTTGGGGGGGGGGGGGTAACATACATCTGCATATTTTTTATAAGATTTGTAAGTTTTTGAGGATTTTACTACAGAGGAAGGCCTGTGATAGTAGGGCAAATTTTAACTGGATTGAAGGATGTTTTTACTTGTCACATTCTTTTCCTTTGGTGACAGTCTAAGAGTGTTGAGATATTTTTTTCTTATAGGTTGTTCATGTATGTGGTCATGGTTAGATTAGTGTTAAGCGTTACCCCTAAGTACTTACAAGAGATGACACAGATGATGTATTGCGTGTCATAAGTTAGTGGGCTGTTGAGGGCTGTTGGTTTGCTTGCTTCTTGTGGGATGCCAAAGAACATTATTGTATTGTGGTTCATGATTAATTGTTATCTTTGCAGCCATTGAAGTTTTTTGAGGGCTTTTTGCATTGTAATATGGTTTTGTGCATTGTAAAGAAATGATAAAAGACTGCATCAGTGACATATAGCATGGCATTGGATGTTTTTAACTCCAGTTGGGAGAGGATTGATAGAAAAAAAAGCTAAAAAAGGCAGATGACCAAAACTTATCCTGGGGGAAGATGATTAAAAGGGCAGGTACAAAGACTGATTCCTTGGGGATTCCTGAGGAGATTGTCTAAAGTGGTGACATGGGTCTGCCATATTTTACAGTGACTGTTCCATTTGATAAGTACATGGTGAATTGCTGTAGTGTGGGGTATCCAAATAGAGAGAGAATGAGCTGAGTGGTAGTATGTAAGTAACTGAATAAAAGGCTTTTCTGAGATCATTGAACAGTGTTCCTGTGAAGAGACCTTTTGTTTGTATTACTAACAACTGTGGTGGTTAAAGTGGGGAAGGCTGTTTTGGTGGTCATGTGCTATATAAGCCTATGATAGTGGGATAACAGAATGTTGTATTGATAAATGTATGAGGAAATCTGGTTTTACACTACTTTTTCTAGAAGTTACATTAGGTCTGATAGAGAGGACAAAGGACTAACGTCTAAGGTACTGATGGCTTTTGTAATGTTGGGAATGAGTGATTACAGCTTTTTCCATATGTTATGGAAAATATGCTGAATAAGAGAGAGAGAGAGCAACTGAAATAATTTGGGTGTGTTGGGATATGAGGTCTCCATATTTCTTAATGAACCAAGGAAGGACACTATTAGAGTTTGGGGTAGGGGCATTGCTTGGAGGTGATTGCATTAGAGTATCAATTTAATTTTTGATCAATGTTAAGGTAAAATTGAGTAGGCAGTTGTTGGGTTAGGGGAATTGACTGAAATGTATGCTTAGAATGAGTTGGTGAATTCTGAAATAAGGTCAGAAACTGTAATGTTGTTTGTGCTGCTGTGCTTTTTTATAGCTAATAGCCAACTAAGTGATTTACCACTTTCCAAACCTTTCTGGGATTTGAAAAGAGGGAGATTTGCCTGTTAAATAAATACATAGATAAATACAAAACTATCTAACTAACTAAATATATAAATAACTTCGGGCCTTCTGACTTTTTTTTTTAGTATTGTTGGGTAAGGACATATAGGTTTTGTGGTCATGAGTAGATTATGTCTGTTTCCAGGTTCCAGGCACTGATTCTGTCCTTAATAAGTTGCTGGAGATTTAGTGTTAAGCATGGGAGGTATATTACTTCAGTTTGGCTGATCTGCTTGGGACATTGTTGTATGCTTTAGAGTGTTTTGGTCATGAAGGTAAATGCTTCATTAACACTGGTTATGCTGCAAAGGATAGGCCAGTTAATGTTTTAATAGCACTTTCCACATCACGTGGATTGGTTGTGGCATTGCACTGGATGTAGTGCAGTATTGCTGGTGGCCTTCATTTTTAAGGGAATAGGTAAATGTTATTGCACGGTGGTTACTTATGTTCAGGGGGTGCACTATGATAGATAATATGAATGATGTGGTTTGTGCAGCTTACTGTATGACTTGCAATGCATTTTACGTAGTTCACACTTCTAGAGCTTTCAATATTATAATCCAAGAACAAATTTGCCATTTCAGAAAAAGAATAAGAAAAAGGTGCTTCAACAAAGTATTAGTTTAAGGGTGTGCATCCTTATGCAAACAGCTTATTGTATTTTTTTTTTTTTTTATATTTTTCCCCTAACAGATTTGTTTGTTTTTCAATTGAATTGTACAGGTTATAGGTCACATTAAAGGTGGGAAAAGTTTTGAGATGATTTATTGTGGTCTCGATTTTATAGCACAAAAACCTGACATTTTAACAGGGGTGAGTACACTTTTTATATCTACTGTATGCATGCACACACACACACACACATATATATATATATATATATATATATATATATATATATATATATATATATATATATATAAAAGCATATATATGTAGCAAGAGAGAGAGAGAGAGAAAGATATATGCAGATTATGAGCACAGAATGGTTCTATTGCTTTCAGACGTGAGTTCTACCACCATGTCCAACTGATAGAACTGAAGGATTTTATTCAACAATGCAAATATTAGAAAGGTAGTTGGTGAAAAATCAACTTTCAGTAAGAGAAATTTCAATATTAAATCAGTTTAGGATCAGCAAATGCAGTTTTTTCAATAGGAGATGTAAGGGCGCATATCCTTTAAGTGATGCAAATAATGTTGTTTGTGTTTAATGCACTTTCTTTTGTTGTAAGAATACCAAACTGAGTTATGAATCCCCAAGATATTTTAATTATACATTTAAACATGTAGTATGTGCAGCTTGTTTTATGACTTGGAATTCATTTTACCTAGGTCACACTTCTAGAGTTTCAACTATTGTAATCTGAGAACATACTTGCCATTTAAAAAAAAAAAAAGAAAGAAAAAATGTTGCTTGAAATTCAGTTTTTTTTTATTTTTGACTATGTGGCTGATGAAAGAGCATAGGTGATTCTAACAATGAACTGTCTTACTATGAACACAGTTGAAAGGTTCTTTTACTCTCAAGTGCATTCCAAGCTGAATGAACATTTAAATGTTAAATATATTTTAAAAAGTCGCCAATTAAAAACTAAAGGACTTTATGGGCCTGATTCTAAAAGACATAATGAGCAGACTGACAGCAGGTATTTTAGAATCTGGCCCACTATGCAAGCCTATTATAGATAGCCCTTACACCAAAGTAAGTCACTTACAATTAGAACAAGTCTCTTGGAATCAGAGAAGACTTTCTCTGAGAGCAGCTCTTCTGGAATCTGGCTCTATTGAGTATTCACTTATCATGTGATTGTTTCATGGATTCCGAAAAGGAGTTAGTTTACAAAACTAGTAATTTAAATTGCATCCTGGTGTGTGAGATGTCAGAAGAAGTCTCTTGTGTTACTTGAGACAAAAGTGCTTACCAGTTTTAGTTTCAATTAATGTCTTGATTCAGGTTTGCACTTTTATTTATACTTTTCTCTTTTTCAATTGCGTTAGACACATTTTTATTATAGGTTGGACAGCACTGTCTGATTAAGTGACTCATTTAAAAGTCACAGGGCATGGAAAAGAAGACTGAAGGAATCAGTCCTAAGAATGCATAACGAATTAAGGATATCTACCCCCCAAGAAATTTATGTATTTTACTGGTATAGGTTTTAATTTTAGAAATCATCTGATAATTGTATTCCATTTCCATTTACTCATATAAGAGTATTATAGTGAGTTTTAAAAATTGCTCCTTCCCAACAAGTCAGGTGCGTGAAAATCTTAACTGTTATCAGGGGCCTTTGTCCAGTATTAATTAACAGACTGGAGGTAGTTCTGACATCTCTGCAAACACAAATATTCTGTGATTTACCTTTCTTGACTACTGGAAATGTAAATATATGTCATTCACCATTAATTACTATAAAAAACCCTTAACATGTCCTAGCCTATTTGTTTCACCTTCTGTTTTTGATATATAAGTAGTAAGACTCTTCTTTGGTCTCAGTAAAGTTCAGGCTAACATTTTTTTTTCTATTTCAGTTACTGGTTTTATACAGTTGACTTTCCCTACAGTTTCATTAAACTTTACCCAAGATTTAATAAAATCCATGTAGGCATAGTGTAGAGCCTACACGGAAGGTACTGTGACCATGCACGTGGTTCCCCCTTGGTAGAGCACTGTACATATTAATGAAGTCACGTTATTGAGGGAGAGCCATGTAATGCAGTTACTGAATCAGTGTAAGGAGTATGTTACTGTGTCCAGAGATGAGTAACACACCCCCTTCACTGTCAAAGTGCAGTAAATCAATTTATGGATATGTAGTAATTTTTTTTTTTATGTTTGAGTGGTGCAGCACGGCATGCAGCAATGGACAAGTGCCAGATGTCTAAAAATTTAAACTGAATACATTTAATTATGAATGGAAAGGTCAAGTTTAAGCATAGCTGAGCGGGTTTGCTCGGCACAGTGCTCAGCAGTGCTTAAATGTAGGTGAGAGATATATGTAAAAGTGTAGTAGCATTCTACATATCCACGTAGCCAAATGGTTAGAGTGACAGTCTTATGTGTAGTAGGTACAGAGTTTGAGTACACAGAAGTGTTATGAAACATTTATTTTCCAATTACAAATTATGTAAATTATTTTTAAATCCTGATGTTCTGCACTTAGCTAAGCTCCACTAGGCCCTACTAAGGTATGTCAAGCTCCACTTAAACAAGCTTTTTTTTTAGCACTGCTTGGGACTGGGAAACTCCACTTAGCTGGTTTGTGCTCTGATAAGCGGTGCCAAGCACTGCTAAGTATTGCCAGTTTAAGCACTGCTGAGCTGAGCTCAGCTGGTTTGCGTGGTTCTAAGTGGCACACCAATTTTTTTAAAAATTGCCTAATGGCATCAAAGTGTGGGAAAACAGGGTATATTAACTACAATAGGTGGGAATACTGCAGAATCCATTGGATTTTGACCTGTGAGGATACTATGGCAAGTGTTGGAGAGGGTATGCACTTTCAGGCACTGTGATGGAGCTTTGAGGAGTCCAGGGTCATGGTTAGACACTTAGTTAAAAACCATAAAGACTGGCTCATGCATGGTGGTTACCAGGGCTTAGAGTACAAAACAGGGGCCTGGGACCAGCTGGCAAGGAACCTGTGCAGGGGATACCAGTGTTGTCACCACCACCATGACCTGAAAAGAAGGAAGGGGGCCCTCTTGGATCCCTGGGTCCAAGAATTCTGGGTGGGCAGTGTTCCACAAGTGTGTAAGTATGTTTATCCATGTTTCACCAATATTTAACCTTGAATGTCTGCTAAACTGGTATGCATAATGGTGTGCTTCTGTCCCAACAGCTGCAGAGGTAAGAGCTCACAATGTTGAGGCACACACAGGGCATCTGGCCAGGTTGTGCCGTGAGTGTGGTAAGTACAGATGTATCTTCCAATCTATAGTCATATAAGCAAGAAATTGCAAAGCATTAATTGCCATTGGGTATATAATCAGCGTTGATTGTATGGTAATGAATGTGGTCATAGACCTGGATTGCAATAAGTGACTACTGCCAAATGTACTACAATAAGCAGGAAAGAGTAAAGCATTACCTTGATTAAGTAAATGAAATAAAGTTTCTATCACAATAACTGTGGAATTACAGCTGTATTGCAACACCTTAATTACATTAACTGTTGATCAATAAAAACTCGAAAGTATACCATTAAATGCATGGATGCATCTGTAATGAACTGTTGTGCAATACTTGTGGAATGAGATCTAATATTTCAACCAAGTAACAATATATTGTGCACACCTGCAGTTTATTTAGTGATGTATAGGTTATCAGGTCTCTCTCCCATGATTGCATTTCATACATCTGTGTCCAACTGTCACTGCACTGTATTATAACACCGTAGTATTAGTAGCAGGCCATATTTTGTTTCCAGGTTAGCTCTAGGACAAAATTAGTCAGTTTAATACCACTAGTGACGTGGTAGCGCAGTGTGTTAAATGCTGTGTGCAAAGTACATCTTGCTAGACACAGACCAGGTTTTGAATCCAGTTCCATGTACTAATAACTATTACTAAATTATATATGTTATAATGACGGATATTCTCTCCACAGGGACTACTGTTAAATATGTGAGGTAGCCCATAGTATGCGTAAATACTAGTTTGTTCAGATGCCACAGACTGTTGAAATCATTCTCATGAATGTGCTATTAATCCACACAATAGAGGCAACAGGTTCAATAATAACAAACTATAATAAAAAAAAAAGAAATAAAAAATGAGTGATAACATATATCATTCTCTCCACAGGGACACAGGTAAAAGGGTGAGCTAGCTTATAGCACGTGTAAATAATTGTTTGTTCAGCTGTCACCCACTGTTAAAATCATTCTCACGAATATGGTAGTTATCCAAACAATAAAGGAAACAGGTTCAATAATAACAAACTACAATAAGATAAAAGACATAAAATATGTAATGAAGGTATGGCTATATTCCTGGAGTGTCTTTTAAAGGCTGATGCAGTCAGTTACTACATGTGATGCATATATCCCCTGCAGTCAGTGATATTAGGTATGATCCCCATGCCTGCCATGCATGGCATGATACTTGTGTACTCTCTCTACTGTACACATGCACGTCTCTCACGTATCGCACTGTCACAGAATGTAATTGCTGTTGTGTAATCCCTCTGTCACAGATGTATCATCGGCATGATTCATTTGTCACTATCAAATTACTAGTACATTAGCCCACAGTACTCCTTGGTAGTTATATAGGTCCACTTGATGTGCAAGTATTCTTTGTAGTTGTGTACCTGCAGGTGTTACTGCTTTGCCCATAGTGTCCCATGCAGATATCTTGAGAGGTATATATGTTCTACAGCAGCTATAGGGTACATTTACATATAAAGAAAGGACAGACCTGTTGAGTAGATAGCATTACTGTTGTCAACTATATAGCCCATGATGGCATTAATGGACTGTATTTCTCTCTCTCTTCCCACCCCTTATCATCACATATTTATTATTGTTATATATATTGGTTATGGCTTACTATTAACATATGCTGTTCCAAATACTGTATTTGCCTGTGTTTATTAATGTTATGTATTACTGTGGTTGCATATTAACATAACTTGTTGAATTACCTATTCTGTTGGACTCATGTTGCAACTGTTACTGGTATATACTGACTGTTCTGTTAATTTACTGTTGTGTTTCACATAATATGCAGTTAACTGTAATGAGGTTATGTACAATCTTCTGGCATGCTGTTATTACTAACAATTGTTTTGCTCATAACTCGCCTATGTTTATTGCTCTACCTCCATACCCACAGCACATTTGGGTAGGCCAGTTCCTGGTGATCCACTTACCCTACCTCAGCCAGCCATGGCAACGCATACCAGCTTGTCTGGGACCCAAGCCGGTGGTGTCCTCTCCACTGGCCCTGCACCACCTTTGGGTGGAACCACCTCAGGGTCTGGGGTACCCCCAGGGAGTGAGGGCAAAGGGGGGTTGTCACAAAGGATCAACTACCTACCATGGTGTGCAGGATTGTCCATAGCAGTTATGAACAATGCCTGCACTGGATTGAGGGCAGACTCGACAACCTGGTGGGGACTGAGCACAGCCACCTTCGGGGCAGTGAAGGAGCAGTGTTGACTACTCATGGGTGGGGATCTCAGTCACACTGCTGCCACCTGGATGCACATGCACCTCTGATTCCACAACATCTGTCTGTCCTGCCTGTCCGCAAATGCAACCACCCTACCCAACTTACCTAATCAGATGTACATAGCCCTTCACCAACATTCCACTCTCTCCTTACAAAAAAAAAAAATAGAGAAAAAAGGGGCACCTGTCCCATAAAAAATATTGTCCCAATATGTAGCTCTCCATTTCGCACACACGTCCACTGGACACAAGTAATTATTACATTAATTAATCAACACATATATGTTGCCCTCAGTCCTCCATCTGGGGTATGAGGCTCCAAATTCCAAATTCTGTAAAACATGAACAGCTGTTGCTGTACAAGAAATGGAAAGCTATCATCCTTTCCTACACCCTTCCTGCACAACCCTACCTGCCTTCCAGTATGTTTACCCCTGCTTGCCCTCATTTCATCACTTTCCTATCACCCCCTTTTTCTTTTTTTTTAAATGTAATGCAGGGTTAAGCAGAGCTAAACAGAGTGCTGGGACATGCATACCCATGCAAATATGCTTAACACTGCTTAAAAGTGCCTTAATCATCTTATGTGTTTCTCAGAGTGTTAGGCACATCTGCAAAATAATCTCCCCAGCCATGTCTCGAACCTGGGTCCCTTTCAACTACAGCACAGGGCATTAGCCCACTAGGCTACTCAGCTCTGAACTAAGACAGGTGTTTCCAACAACATAAACTGATTGACACTGACACAATGCAAGTACATATAATGGAGGAAAATGGAAGTGTACTTGTGACTGTGATGCAGACAGTATGCCAGTACACAGCCATATAAATAAAAATGGATGTATGTGAGGCCTGGGCTAGCAGGTATATCTGTCAAATGTACAGACTGTTGCAGAATGTTCACAATTTTGCCCCCTACTTTTGGCACGGTTTCACAAAAACATATCTGTCTGGTAAAAACTGGGAAGACATTCAAGACTGAGGTTAGAAAATCATGACAGACATTTGAGTGTCACACTTCATACCCTTCACAAAACACATGCTAATGCAACTCCTGTGTCACAGACTGTATGCATGCACATCTTACAAATACAGATACTGCAGAATGGACTCAGTAGCTTGGTCTATTAAATGCCTTCCAGGCAGTACATTTTGCCACCCACAGTCATAGGTTTGATTCCAGTGTTTTGCACTTCAATTACATTCTTGTGAATACAGCAAATAATGATCAAGTCATGCAATTGTAACCAAAACAGGTCGCTGCTACTGAATTAACTGCTACTAATGTTTGCAAGTCAAAGGCCTGTAGGTAGGGACATACTGCACATATTCGTATAGCCTACCTATATGTTATCTATTACTCTCTGATTGGCACTGTTAATAACAGATGTACCTTAAGCACATGCCTTGACTGGACTGTTATGGGTACCCTCACCCTAGCTCTGCTGTAATGACAGAGCTGACACTGCTCCCTCAGTGACACATACAACATATTGTCCTCCAAAGTGTTCACACTCCCCATGTGTCCTAGGCTGCAGCAGTAGCTGCAGCCTGCAACATATGCAGCTGTATGTTAAGTTAACTGCTAAAGACCTACCATACCTTACAAGCCCCTAGAACAAGGGCTACAGACAACACCCATACATAAAGGATTAGGGGCAAAGGTCGAGAGACATGGACATGTTTCACAGTTTGCCCCTACAAACATAGTGAGTTGACAGACTACCAGCTGCTGCAGCAGAATGAATATTCTGATGGGTATAACATCTGACACTCACATGTCTCTTCCCCCTTACTGACCTCAACCCACAATGTTTAACACTGAACTGCCAGATAATCAAAATGTCATTTGACAATGGCCAAACATAGCATGCAAAACTGTGGACATACCTCATAAATCTCTACAGTGGACAGTATTTGTACCTACCCTCTTTGATACTGTAGTCTCCACACAGCACTAATGTTCATCTCAAAGACTAAGAAAGGGGCCAAGGTCTACATGAAGGCCTTAAATATTGCACTGTTCAACCCAGCTGTTTTGGAGGCTATTAGCAAGTTGAGGCATGGATTGATGCTCAGGAAATTACCTGTTAATAATGACCATGACCTACAAAAGGCAAGCAGCTGCCTATGGGAAACAGGTCTGTAAGTTGCTTTACCAAGACAGGGTACAATTTAGCAAGCTTTTTTCTTGAGGATTTGTTCACAAAAGGATTACATCACTCTATCAGGTATGTCATACGAGTCCAATATAATGAGATGCAGATGGGAGGATGCAGGTATGCAGGTATGGGGACTAGGGAATACAACAGTAGGCCTGTAGTATGTGTTTGGAAATGGCATGTTGGTGATACTCTGCTGTCCAGCAGCTACAGGCATGCCTCTCAGCTGTGCCTGCTATGAATGAAATCACAGCTGTGACTCTTACACTTCATCTGACAATGGTTGGCTCCTGTACGAAAGCTAATGGATTATGAGTTAGAAATATTGACAGTAAGGGTGTAAACAGCTGTCATATCACATGATGTACTGTCATTCAGCTCCTCTCAGTCTGTGAATGTGACACAGGAATGCTTCAGACATTGTAAAGGTGTCCCTGATTGTCTCTGATGTAGTCTGGCAAGATCACTCTTTTGTCGACATTCGTATCTCATTGATTGAGAGCTATAGCTAACATATCTGGCAACCCCCTACAGCAAGAATTCAGGTCATAGCCATTAGTAGTGGGGGGGTCACAGGTCCAACCTCAGCAATAGAGTGTACATATTGGTCATACAAAGTAAGAGTATGAATAGACTAACAGATATTACTGTAGCATACATTTTTTCTGAGGGTTCTGGTGTCTGACAGACTGATTCTCTATATTCTGATAACAACTATCAATTATTGGCCAACAGTTTGCCAGACATCCACATGTTTGTGCTTGGAATCTGTGCTTATATTCTGATCCTGGTGCAAGTAGGAGCAGAGTGCCTTATTTCCTGACTCTTTCTGATTGGTGAGTGAGTGTCTGTGCTTAACATACCTGATTAGTCTGGTTGCTATTCAAGGCATCTACCAGAAAAAGGCTACAAGCCTGCAGACCCTTGCATCATCTGGGACAAGACTGTGGATCACCAAACATGCCGTAGCCTGCTTCTCTTCTTGGGATTTTGCTTCTGGTGAGAGAAGGAGTAAAAGAGTATTGCATCCCAACAGAGTGAAGCTGTGCCGAGACTAGCATTAGTAGTAGCCAGGCAGTAGCCATTCATGTGACTGCCCTCTTTTCATCATTCTTGACAAGCTAACTCTTTATTTTTCAGTAAGTACTACTTGACCTCTTCCTAACTTTAGAATATCTGCCTAAATACTTCATGCTTAAATTTTCAGGGTCTAAGTATTATTTTCCTCTCAAGTGTTTGGCAGTGCTCTGTACAGAGTCAGACACCATGAGTGACATTTTTCTTGTAAAATGAATATATAAGGAAACACTTCCAGTACTTAGTAATAATGACCATCCCTCCTGGTATGTCTAAAGGTCAGTTCCCTGTGCTTTCTCCTATTAATCTGGTGAACATGGGCATTCTGAGATAGTGTAGCAACTGCCTCATGTACACAGACACCCCTCTACTCTTACTTCCCAACACTCAGACTTGTGAGAGATGCATTTATATATCCAAATTGGAAGCCATGCACTCACAAGCCTAGACCAGAATAGCTGGTCAAGAGGAGAAGGTCAACAACTGCACCGCACCACATCACATGCAACACATAG
The DNA here is from genome assembly GCF_019279795.1 of Protopterus annectens. Lineage (NCBI taxonomy): Eukaryota > Metazoa > Chordata > Ceratodontiformes > Protopteridae > Protopterus > Protopterus annectens. The sequence goes on from NC_056743.1 coordinate 1,498,891,056, forward strand.
TCCTACAGAACACCCACTATCACAGCTCACACATAAAAACACAAACCACACACCTACCTTCCACCACAATACAGCACAAACCACAAGACACATAGCTCACCCGCACAGTATGCCCCTCAACCTAAGCCCCTAAGGCAAAACAGTTTGCTCAATACACTAATCATAGGTGACTCAATAGTAATGCACACTGATGTCCCACTCACTAGGTTGAGTAAGGAGAAGACAACAGTCAGCTGTCTATCAGGTGCCAGAATCTGACATATAACACATGCACTCAGGTCACTCCACAACAAGTACAAGTATGACTCTGTCACTGTCCATGTGGGTGTGAATGACCTGAAATGCACCTCCCTGGACTACATGAAAAGAGACATGGAGGACCTCTTGGATTATGTGGCCCAACCAGGTAAGACCCTATCCCTGAGAAGCATCCTACTTTTGCCCAGAATTATACCGCAGTACAACCAGAAAATGATTGACTTCAACAACTGGCAAAGTTTCTGGTGTCATTCTAAGGGGAGCCAGTATCTGTCTGCCTAGGAAGACATGATTGACAGACCTTGATGCTTTGCCAGAGATGGCCTGCATCTGTCATGCCTGGGTTTCTGGATACTGGTTAAGGCTCTTGCCACTCAACAGTGCCTTTTTAGGTGATGTTCCAAAGACCAAATTGCCATCATAACAGCTATAAATAAATGCAATCTGAGGGTCATGCTGCTCAGTGCTAGAAGTCTAAATCTCAAGATGCATTTTCTCTAAGTACTCCTCAAAATGGAGAACATTGACATTTGTGCTGTAACAGAGACCTGGTTTAAAGCAGCAGAAATCACCCCTTCACTACCAGGCTATAACTCATTACACACCTTTAGGCCCAAGAACATGGACCGAAGCTCCAAAGGAAGTGGTGTCTCCATATTCATAAAGAATATGCACACCTCCAGACTAGAAGCCCAGCATAATGCATCTGAGATACTTCAGGTACAACTAAAATTGGGTAAGATGGCGATTGAGGCTGTAGACTGCTATAGGTCCCCATTCATGTCCCAAGACTCTCACTCCACATTCCTAAGCACCCTGGAAACTATTAGGGTCCAACCCAACACTCTCATAATAGGTGACTTCAACTAACCCTTCATCAACTGGGAAAACTACTCATGCACCAATACACTGGCCCAATGCTTCCTGGAATTCATAAATTCCAATGCCCTTGACCAACTCATTCTTACCCCCACTAGAGGAAGCAACATTCTTGACCTGGTTATTACTAACATGAGCAACCATTGCTCTACACCAATAGTCAAGTCCTCCCTGGTTAGATTCAACCACAAACTAATCACCATGGAAATCCACATCTCATCCATCCCCCTCGCAAAGGTAACCATCATGAAAAACTTCTCCAAAGCTGACTTTGGGCTTCTAAAAACAGAGGTAGCTAACTTCATGGCACCCATGTCAATGGAAAATAGATGCATGACTGCCGAATCATACACCAATGCACTGTATGAACATGTATATAAATGCATGGAACTAGCCATACCCAACAGAACCAAGACACTCGCCTCCAAAAAAAGGAAGCCAATTTGGTGGTTCCCTGCCATTAATAAACTCTACAACAGAAGGAAGAAACTGTTGCATTATAAGGTGAAGTCCCAAGACTGGAAAAACTCCCTTATTAGCCTCAACAAAAAGTTGATATCCTCCATCAAAACCTCTAAAGCCAGCTATGAAGGCAGAATTGTGGCAGACACCAAAACAACCACAAAGCCTTCTATAGTTATATCAAGAATCTCCACGGCAATATCCAGGTTTGCTGTGAGTTACTGCACAATGGTACCTCCTAAACTGAGCCAACAGATTTTGCTAACATACTGGCAGACAGATTCAATGCCAACTTTACCCCTCTCTCCCCCTAAAGGACCAATCACACTACTGGAGGAATACCAGGAACCCAGTATTACTGCAGCACAGGTTAAAGCTGCATTGTCCAAGGTCAAGAATTCCCACAGCTTCCATGGGACCTGAAAATATCCCTGGATGTGTTCTACATGAACTAGTGAACTGGCACTACATCTGTGTGCCTTGTTTAATCATAGCCTCACCTCAGACTTTGTCCCTACTGAATGGTGCACTGCTAGTCATCCCTCCCCATAAAGGGGGAGTGACTACAGACCCTGGAAATTATCACCCCATTAGCCTGACAAGTCTGATATGTAAGGCTATGGAGTGCATCATCATGGACATAATTAACAAGGATATAGGGAACCTCCAAACTCTAGATCCCAAGCAATTTGGTTTTGTGAAAGGTAGATCATGCCTGCTCAACCTAGTTGACTTCTTTCAGTCACCAGAGCTGTTGATGAGGGCAAGGCAGTTCATACAGACTACCTCGATCTGGCCAAGGCCTTTTATACCATTCCCCACTAAGGAGTTATTGATAAACTCACCAAACTAGGCATCAACCCCTATATCACTAGGTGGGTTGCAAATTGGCTCACAGATAGAACCCACAGTGTGAAAGTAGCTCCAAGTCAGACTGCTGACCAGTCACAAGTGGAGTCCCACATGGATCGGTCCTGGGTCCTCTCCTGTTTGGCATCTACTTTTCAGAAGTCCAGGGCAACATGGAGGGACTCTGGATGACCAAGTTCACAGACAACTGCAAGCTGGGAGCCATTATTAACTCCTCAAGTGATGTAAACATCCTACAGAAAGGTCTCACTGAGACCAATGACTGGTGTCGTAACCATGGCCTTAAGCTTAATGCCAAAAAATGCATCATCCCCTTTGGGAAAAACTCAGTTCCAACTAATTACCATATCGATGGGAGCCCACTGAACACTGAAGGCATTATAAGAAATCTGGGGACACAGGCTGACAGCAACCTCTCCTTCGACCAACACATTGCCACTGTGGTCAGAAAGTCCTTCTATGTGGCACATGTCATTACCAAGGGTTTTGCATCCAGGAAGAAAGAGATCATCATCTCTCTCTACTCTTCCCTCATTAGGCCAATCATTGAGTATAATGTCCCATTTGGCATGTACCTCACTAGACTCATGCAACAGCTGGAAAAGCCATAAAAGTACCTCATGAAAAGGATCCTAGGCCTTAAACAATGTCCTACATGGACATACTCAAAAAACACCAGCTATTCTCTGTCTCATATCATCTACTGACAGGTGATCTTTGCTTGTCTTACAAAGCCATGTCTGTCCCAGCTCTGTTGGAAATGCTACATCTAAAGAAATCCAAATCCCTCTGCACCACATGCTCCAGAGACCTCAGCGTCATTACCACAATCAACAGAACATGCTGGAGGGATAGGTTCACAACCCAGAGACTGCCCGTGCTCTGGAATAGACTTCCCATACATGTCAAGCAGAGCACCTCAATGGCCCTCTTCAAGAGAAATCTTGATGAGTGGATGGGAAATAAAAAGTTCACCCCGGAGATCACTGCAGTGGCTTTACTTCATAGAGCACTGAGAACTAACGTCAGGTGGCATGATGCCAGGGCACTTCTATGGGCTAGGCTTGTAAAGGCTCCAGGGCCATTAGCCTAGTACACACCTATAAACCTATGAACAGGACCACATATATTAGGCACATGTACACATTCCACAAACATCTGTGTACTGGAGTGGTATGACGCCTACAGGGAAGATATAGTACAGCAGGTTTGCATTGCTGTCTGTCACTGTGGCACACTGATGTTGCTGAACTGTCCCCATATACTTCTAATAACACACACCTATTTGTCTGACAGTGGTTGCATGACATAGTAGTGAGACTTTGCCCATAGGGGACACACCACAGTACATGGCATTGATGGGTGTGGAGACATACAGCACACTCTGTCACGGCACACAGGGATATAACCAGTATTGCTACTATGTTGGTGATAGCCACATACATATTGTGTTGATAGACTACGGGGCATGATGAGGGAAATAGCAGTGGATAGTGCAGCCATTTTGGCTGTGCAGGGTCTGCACATAGTGGATATCCACGTATCAGGTTCTGTGATTTGTTCCCCTCTTGATCTCTTTCAGGACAGATGCATCGAAGGAGGCACCCTCCATTTTCAGATGCTGAAAACAATGTTATCCTGGATGGCCTCAGACTGTATCATAATATTCTGCTGTCCAGATACTGGTTAAGGCTCTTGCCACTCGACAGTGCCTTTTTAGGTGATGTTCCAAAGACCAAATTACCACCATAACAGCTATAAATAAATGCAATCTGAGGGTCATGCTGCTCAATGCTAGAAGTCTAAATCTCAAGATGCATTTTCTCTAAGTACTCCTCAAAATGGAGAACATTGACATCTGTGCTCTAACAGAGACCTGGTTTAAAGCAGCAGAGATCACCCCTTCACTACCAGGCTAAAACTCATTCCACACCTTTAGGCCCAAGAACATGGACCGAAGCTCCAAAGGCAGTGGTGTCTCAATATTCATAAAGAATATGCACACTTCCAGACTAGTAGCCCAGCATAACGCATCTGAGATACTTCAGGTTCAACTAAAATTGGGTAAGATGGCGATTGAGGCTGTATACTGCTATAGGTCCCCATCCATGTCCCAAGACTCTCACTCCACATTCCTAAGCACCCTGGAAACAATTAGGGTCCAACCCAACACTCTCATACTAGGTGACTTCAACTAACCCTTCATCAACTGGGAAAACTACTCATGCACCAATACACTGGCCCAATGCTTCCTGGAATTCATAAATTCCAATGCCCTTGACCAGCTCATTCTTACCCCCACTAGAGGAAGCAACATTCTTGACCTGGTTATTACTAACATGAGCAACCATTGCTCTACACCAATAGTCAATTCCTCCCTGGTTAGATTCAACCACAAACTAATCACCATGGAAATCCACATCTCATCCACACCCCCTGCAAAGGTAACCACCATGAAAAACTTCTCCAAAGCTGACTTTGGGCTTCTAAAAACAGAGGTGGCTAACTTCATGGCACCCATGTCAATGGAAAATAGATGCATGACTTCCAAATCATACACCAATGCACTGCATGAGCACGTATATAAATTCATGGAACTAGCCATACCCAACAGAACCAAGACACTCTCCTCCAAAAAAGGAAGCCAATTTGGTGGTTCCATGCCATTAATAAACTCTACAACAGAAGGAAGAAACTGTTGCATTATAAGGTGAAGTCCCAAGACTGGGAAAACTCCCTTATTAGCCTCAACAAAAAGTTGATATCCTCCATCAAAACCTCTAATGCCAGCTATGAAGGCAGAATTGTGGCAGACACCAAAACAACCACAAAGCCTGCTATAGTTATATCAAGAATCTCCACGGCAATACCCAGGTTTGCTCTGAGTTACTGCACAATGGTACCTCCTAAACTGAGCCCACAGATTTTGCTAACATACTGGCAGACATATTCAATGCCAACTTTACTCCTCTCTCCCCCCTAAAGGACCAATCACACTACTGGAGGAATACCAAGCACCCAGTATTACTGCAGCACAGGTTAAAGCTGCGTTGTCCAAGGTCAAGAATTCCCACAGCTTCCATGGGACCTGACAATATCCCTGGATGTGTTCTGCATGAACTAGTGAACTGGCACTACATCTGTGTGCCTTGTTCAATCACAGCCTCACCTCAGACTTTGTCCCTACTGAATGGTGCACTGCTAGCCATCCCTCCCCATAAAGGGGGAGTGACTACAGACCCTGGTAATTATCACCCCATTAGCCTGACAAGTCTGATATGTAAGGCTATGGAGTGCATCATCATGGACATAATTAACAAGGATATAGGAAATCTCCAAACTCTAGATCCCAAGCAATTTGGTTTTGTGAAAGGTAGATCATGCCTGCTCAACCTAGTTGACTTCTTTCAGTCAGTCACCAGAGCTGTTGATGAGGGCAAGGCAGTTCATACAGACTACCTCGATCTGGCCAAGGCCTTTTATACCATTCCCCACTAAGGAGTTATTGATAAATTCACCAAACTAGGCATCAACCCCTATATCACTAGGTGGGTTGCAAATTGGCTCACAGATAGAACCCACAGTGTGAAAGTAGCTCCAAGTCAGACTGCTGACCAGTCACAAGTGGAGTCCCACATGGATCGATCCTGGGTCCTCTCCTGTTTGGCATCTACTTCTCAGAAGTCCAGGACAACATGGAGGGACTCTGGATGACCAAGTTCACAGACAACTGCAAGATGGGAGCCATTATTAACTCCTCAAGTGATGTAAACATCCTACAGAAAGGTCTCACTGAGACCAATGACTGGTGTCGAAACCATGGCCTTAAGCTTAATGCCAAAAAATGCGTCATCCCCTTTGGGAAAAACTCAGTTCCAACTAATTCCCATATCGATGGGAGCCCACTGAACATTGAAGGCATTATAAGAGATCTGGGGACACAGGCTGACAGCAACCTCTCCTTCGACCACCACATTGCCACTGTGGTCAGAAAGTCCTTCTATGTGGCATATGTCATTACCAAGGGTTTTGCATCCAGGAAGAAAGAGATCATCATCTCTCTCTACTCTTCCCTCATTAGGCCAATCATTGAGTATAATGCCCCATTTGGCATGTACCTCACTAAACTCATAAAACAGCTGGAAAAGCCATAAAAGTACCTCATGAATAGGATTCTAGGCCTTAAACACATGTCCTACATGGACATACTCAAAAAACACCAGCTATTCTCTGTCTCATATCATCTACTAAGAGGCGATCTTTGCTTGCCTTACAAAGCCATGTCTGTCCCAGCTCTGTTGCAAATGCTACATCTAAAGAAATCCAAATCCCGCTGCACCACATGCTCCAGAGACCTCAGCGTCATTACCACAATCAACAGAACATGCTGGAGGAATAGGTTCACAACCCAGAGACTGCCCGTGCTCTGGAATAGACTTCCCATACATGTCAAGCAGAGCACCTCAATGGCCCTCTTCAAGAGAAATCTTGATGAGTGGATGGGAAATAAAAAGTTCACCCCGGGGATCACTGCAGTGGCTTTACTTCATAGAGCACTGGGAACTAACGTCAGGTGGCATGATGCCAGGGCACTTCTATGCGGTAGGCTTGTAAAGGCTCCAGAGCCATTAGCCTAGTACACACCTATAAACCTATGAACAGGACCACATATATTAGGCACACGTACACATTCCACAAACATCTGTGTACTGGAGAGGTATGACGCCTACAGGGAAGATATAGTACAGCAGGTTTGCATTGCTGTCTGTCATTGTGGCACACTGATGTTGCTGAACTGTCCCCATATACTTCTAATAACACACACCAATTTGTCTGACAGTGGTTGCATGACATAGTAGTTGGACTTTGCCCATAGGGGACACACCACAGTACATGGCATTGATGGGTGTGGAGACATACAGCACACTCTGCCACAGCACACAGGGACATAACCAGTATTGCTACTATGTTGGTGATAGCCACATACATATTGTGTTGATAGACTACAGGGCATGATGAGGAAAATAGCAGTGGATAGTGCAGCCATTTTGGTTGTGCAGGGTCTGTACATAGTGGATATCCACGTATCAGGTTCTGTGATTTGTTCCCCTCTTGATCTCTTTCAGGACAGATGCATCGAAGGAGGCACCTTCCATTTTCAGACGCTGAAAACAATGTTATCCTGGATGGCCTCAGACTGCATCATAATATTCTGTTGTCCAGGAGTCGCCAGCATCGTGAACAACTTGCAGCACTGTGGGCTGACTTTGTCAAAGCAGTCAACCAAATAGGGCTACAGGACAGAATTTACAAGCGGGTATGACAATGGGCAACAGATATCATCAATGCTGCACAGCAAAGGGCTGCCACTGTGGCCAGGGACCATGCTGGTACTGGTGGGGGCCCTGCATCAGAACAACTACTCTCAGCCACAGAGGAATTCCTGGCAAACCTGGGTTCATCCACTGCCTCCCAACCATCCATCACCCCATACATCGTGGAGGTGAGTGCCACAGCATCCATATGAGAGGTAGGCTTCCTGTGCTGTTCATCACTGTAATACTGTATCAGTCATTGTGGCTGCCTTTGCATACCAGTAAATGGGTGGCAGGTCTATTTGCATTGGGGGGTTGATTTTAACTCACAGTTGTGCTCACATACTCAGAATGTCAGCAATGTAGGCAGTATCATGTTAGCTACTGTACATGTTGATATGCACACATATTACCTTGTAACAATGCCACATTTGGTATTGCTGACAATACCTTTCCCTCTCATTTCCATAGGTACATCAGGTGTGGCCGGAGTCCAAGGTCCTGTACCTGGTAAGTGTGGTACTTTGTCTTATGGATCATGTATACCCTAAGAATGTTAAGGGCTGCCAGTCTGACCTAGGCACAACTGTAGCAGACTCCAAGTCAGACTGTCAACCAGTCATGAGTGGAGTCTCACAGGGTTCAGTCCTGGGTCCTCTCCTGTTTGGTATCTACTTCTCTGAAGTCCAGGCCAAAACAAAGGGACTCTGGCTGACAAAATTCACAGATTATTGCAAGTTGGGAGCTATTATTAACTCCCCAAGTGATGTTGACATCCTACAGAAAGGCCTCACTGAGACCAATGACTGGTGTCAGAACCATAGCCTTAAGCTCAATGCCAAAAAATGTGTTGTCATCCCCTTTGGGAAAAGCCCAGTTCCCATGAATTACCACATAATGTTAGTCCACTGAACACAGAAGGTGTTATAAGAGATCTGGGAATAAAGGTTGACAGCATCCTCTCTTTTGACCACCACAGCACCACTGTGGTCAGAAAGTCCTTCTAGGTGGCACATGTCATTACTAAGGGTTTTGCATGCATAAAGAAAGAGGTCATTGTCTCTCTCTACTATTCCCTCATTAGGTCAGTCATTGAGTACAATGCCCCATTTGGCATGTACCTCACTAGACACTTACAACAACTGGAGAAGCCACAAAAGTACCTCACAAAGAGGATCCTAGGCCTTAAACACTTGTCCTATACGGACAGACTAAAAAAACTCCAACTGTTCTCTGTCTCATATTGCCTACTTAGAGGCGATCTCCACTTGACTTACAAAGCCATGTCTGACCCAGCTCTGTTAGAAGTGCTACATCTAAAGAAATCCCAATCCCGCTGCACCACATGCTCCAGAGACCTCTACCTCATTACCACAATCAACAGAACATGCTGGAGGGACAGGTTCATAACCAAGAGACTGCCCATGCTATTGAATAGACTTCCCATACATGTCAAACAGAGCACCTCACTGGCCCTCTTCAAGAGAAATCTTGATGACTGGATGGAAAATAGAAAATTCACCCTGGGATCACTCCAGTGGCTCTACTTGACAGAGGCACTGGGAACTAAGGTTGGGTGGCACAATGCTAGGGTAATCCTATGGGCTAGGCTTGTAAAGGCTCCAGGGCCATTAGCCTAGTGCACACCTATGAACATATGCTTAGCCAAAGTACAATACTTGTATGTTCCATTTCAGATGGGTTAACTGACGTGCATTGAATGGGTACCCACTGTTGTGTATTTGCAGGAATAGTAACAAATTTGCACTTATTGTTGAGAAGGTCTATGCAATCTGCTATACAGGAGGCAATTATTCACATATGCCTGTTCACACACAATATGGAGATGGTACATACCTGAGGCAGTGATACTATAACTGGCATAGTGTGCTCAAGACAGGTGCCCTGTGTTTTAGGTGTAGATCTATCAGATACACTGACATATTGCTTATCTCACAGGTGTATTGTATGTGTGTTTGTGGATTACCATACATGATAGTGCAGGTATTAATGTACTTATTTTGTCTTCCTCCTCACAGGTGAATGTGGGGGTTGGAGTCTGTCCCCCTCAAAAACTGATGTCCGTGTCTCATTGGATTCTGATGATGATGATGGCCATACTGAGGCACAAGTGGGGTTGTTGAGGGCTGAATCTGTCCCATGTGTTGACATACCACTTCCTCCCACATTGTCCCCCACACAGTCAGTATGCCCACACATACCCCATCCCTGACACCACAGATATTGGACAGCCAGTGTGTGATAACATTGGAAAGGAGACTTTGGCAACTATGGCACCAGTGAGTGTAGACACTGGCCATAGCCAGAGACCTGGTGAGGTTCCACACAGGCAGATTTACAGGGGTGTTCAAAGGAGGACTGCTCCCATCCACCACCTGTCACAGGTGTCACATCACAGGTCATTTGCATGTTTCAGTCCATCATGGAGGCACAGACAGCACCAGATGGATGCTCAGGATTATGGATGCAGCACAGTCTGACATCTGTTACTCCCTCCACCACATTGGTAACACCATGAATCATTTCACTGATGTAGTGAACAGATGGTGGGGTGAGACATTGTCAGCCCTTGACTGCATGTTGTCTGTGTTGGAACATATGGTTGGAGTTGGGCATCGGACACATGGATGTAGGTCAGCATCACCATCTGCTGAGAGTCCATGTGTCCATGCAAACTCACGCTCCTGTATTAGCAGTACCTTCAGCATTACAAAAGGGAGTGTGCTGTCCACACCGTGATATGGCAGGTCATGGGTATGTGGTCCTGGGGGGTCCCGTGGTGGACAGGGGCCCAGCACACACCAGTCACCATCAGCTACTAGCACCACATCTGACCCTGGGCATGGTGGCACCAGTGCCACTCATTGCAGAGCTAGTTCCAGTGTACATGGCTGGAGATGGTGAACTGTCCACTCTGCCATGTATGGGCCACAGCTTTCCAACATACACACATGTAGGGCTAGCACTGGGCTTGACTGTGTACATGCACACACTCAAACATCACTATCACATGCAGGTCACCAACAGACACACATGGCACCTCTCCATGTCCCAGCTAGCCAGCACCCCTTCCTGACTCACACACATGCTGTCAACTGTTTGGCACAGCCTAGGCCTCTGGCACCTCTACACTACACCCTGTGCATGTGATGATAACTGTGCCACATCCATGCCATCCATATCATCACTGCAGGGACATGCAAATATGTGTCTGATGCACAGGGTGACTATAATACATTACATGTAGTTTTGTAGTGTGGTAGTGTTATGCCATGGCATGTGCTGTATGCTGGCATGTGTCATGAGTACACATCAAACTTTGTGTACCTTTGTTGTATGATGTTAGATTGGCAGTAGTGTTACAGAATGACAGGTGTTTCGCTGCATATGTTTCTGTGCATGTTTCTGTTCAAGAGGTCTGAGTGGCTAAGGTATGGAGACTTGGTGGCAATGCAGAGGCACAGGATGGCATGGCAGCACAGCAGACATATGACATCAGCAAGATACAACTGTATACATGCGTGTTTACCTAAGTGCATATCTGTACAACAGTGTGTCAGGGGCAATGGGGGCAGTCAGCCTGCTAGCCTTGATACATGTCACCTGGGTGTTCTGTACATACAAATGTAGGTGGTGGCAGGTAACATTTATGCCTAGGTAGATATGGGATATTTAGGGCCTGCAGCTAGTGATAGGGCAGTAAAATGCATGAAAATTGCACACCCATATGTGTACTGCTGCATGGGAATATATTTGTACACTCACAAAGTTGCCTTTATTGAGATTATAACCCCTACCTACTTATTAGTATACTCTAGAGCACTACGTACATATTGCATGTGTCAAATTGATTATCTGTTTTGAGGTTGTCAGCCAGTGCTTCTAAGGTGGATGACATCAGCAGGCCTTGTAAAGGAGGCCAATAGGGAGGCTGGCAGGTAGTCACAGGGCCTTAATATTTATAACCATTGCACAGTGAAAGGCATGTGCACACTGCTCTAAGGGGATGTATTTATACACACACATGGTGGGTGATGTGAAATTAGAACCTTTACCTACCTACTATTAGACACTATAGCTCGCAGTACTTATTGCATGTGCCACAAGTTAACTCTGGTGGACATGTGGCTGTAGCAACAGTACTTGTGGGCTATGTAAATTGGCCTTGTATTACATAGCATGCATGGCCTGCAGAGTGAACCTGCTTTATGTTTTTATTGTATCTACTGTCCTAGCAGTGGGGTACCTGTTAATACCCCTGCTATGTGTATACAGTTAACAGTATCACCATTTGTGACCAGTTGCAGTTTGCTAGGTGGACAATTGTCCAGTCACAATATTGCCTATCTAAGTCCTGCATTGAAGCCATTGCACATTATACCACTTGCTCACCATTGTCTGTTTACAGGGTAACATTCCACAGGAACAGAGTTCTGTGGTTAGGTGGATTATGTTTTTATGTGGCCTAGGTGTGTTACCATCAGCCAACTGTTGTGTGTGTAGGTTCAAATAACCCCAGCATTCTGTGTGTGGGTGTGAACATTTGTACATCCCCTGACACATATACACATATACACATGTACATATGCATATATATATATATATATATATATATATATATATATATATATATATATATATATATATATATATAAAACAGAGATGTCAACTAAGGTGTAGCTGTGTGTTAGGTAAGTGTAGGAGCATGCCCAGTGTAACTATCAGTACTTACAAGGTGACTCCAGGCCAGACCTACCTGTACTCCAGTCCAGGATTTTGTGTACTGTAGCGAATTAGCTGCTGCACCTGATTCAACAGTTCAGCACCTCCCTGATATTTGCTCCAAGGGATTCCTGGCTGTGTTCTGAACGTATTATATGACTCATACCTATCGACTGCACAGATTGTAATAGACTGCACACAGTGTTGCATCATATATATGGTATGTTTTACATAGAGCTGTGATTTTCCAGGACATCATGGCAAATATGTATAGATTGACATTAGGAAATGATGTCAGACATTTGAGTTACTGACTCCATACATACCAGGACACCGATGTTACTGCATGGCCTGTTATTCTCTGCACTTTCTACATTTGTCTGGCCAGTAGTTAATCCTTCTCCTTATATTTGGGCCTTTGTCCCAGTACTGTTCGTGGCTTTGTCCAGATTTCCTGCTCTAAGTGGTTGCAGGTATGATGTGACTGGGGTACATGATGTCACAACACACACAGGGTGACAGTCTTCACACCTATTACTATACATGTTTTAGCAGGATGTCAGCACCCCCCCCCAAATGTCTGCTTTTTTCCTCATACAATTGTGTTTTCCGGTACTATACTACTAAATGGAGCCCACTGAATTGTTGTAAGTACTGACACAGTTAAGCCATGGCTTTTACATCCTGATGCTACCTGCTGTTATACTATCCACCTCCTAGGTTACTCTGAGCATGTATAATGTCTGTAGGATTAGCCCTCTGTCCCTCCATGGTCTCTGGCTTTGTCCAGCTGTCTTGCAGTAACAGATTAGGGCATATTGACAGTCTGTGGAACTCCTACCATAGGAGTACCTCACATGCAAAGTTATAGGAGCAGCCATCTTTGAACCATGAACACTGTCAACCATACTACTGTACTTAGCCCACTGAGCCACACCAGGCACCAGAAGATGAGGTTTAATTCCTCACACTATCAACAGCAGACAGACATAACACTTTGACATCTGCATATTGTGGAAATTAGAACATGTAGCCAGGTTGTTTGGGACAGCCCTGGAATTGTGTGGTATGCTGATATATTCATGCAAACATACTGTTACTGCTGTTGTAGGGAACTTTAGCATTGCCAGTTGTGAGTCTGTCCTATGACCCACCTGTTTGGCATTTACCTTGTATTTTGCAGTGGGTTTTGCTGCCTTGTGACCTAATGCATATTATGGGGGAGTCAGTATTGGAAAGAGTACCTGTTGTCCACATAGCATGACATCACTGTTAGTTCTCTGCAAGTAGCCCAGTAGCCCACTCTGTTCCCTTGCATACATGCAGCAGATCCATATATATGCTACCGTAGTATAGTACCCCGTACATTTGTTATAAAGAAGAGTGACTTGCCTTGTGAATGCAGCAGTTGAGATACCTGTGTTGCCGGGCTGACTCTGTCTGATGCATGCAGTACACAGCCAATACATGGTGAGGTACAGGTTGTGTTGTGTGTCTCTCTTCCTTTTTACTATGTATGTGAGTTGGAGTAATGTCTCAATCCCTAGGCCCCTAGGTTGTCAGTGCATGTGCTATGCATTGCCTCTTTGCCAAGGCCAGGGCATACTGGGCATGCCTACATCTGCCTACAGGGACAGCCTCAGGGGGTTCCTCCTTCTCCGACTCCCCCTGTGGGTGTGGCTGTGAGGACCTTGACAGAGGTGGGGGGCTGTGTGTACCTTCCCTGTGCTGATCCTGCTGCAGCTGTTTCCACAGAATCATATTGTATAGCATGGCACATACTGTGGACATCTGTGCACATGTGGCTGGAGAGTACTGCAGGGCTCCACCAGATATATTGAGGCACCAGAACCGTGACTTGAGTAGCCCAAATACACGCTCTATGACATTCCTAGTTTGTGTGTGTGCCTTATTATGGCATTCTAAAGTAGGTGTGTGTGCATTTCTGATGGGTGTCATCATCCACAGTTTCAGTGCATAGATAGCATTCCCCAGTAGATGGCCATATAGGATGTCCACCCTGGCAAATATCTAGTACAGCTGTGATGCATGCTAGATATGGGAGTCATGATAACTGCCAGGGCTGCCAGCACACATATTCATGGTAATGCACTGGGCATTGCACACAACCTGCCAGTTGATGGAGTGATACCCACTGCAGTTGACATAGACTCTGCTCTCGTCATTGGGTGGTGCTTTAATGTGTACATGAGTGCAGTCTATGGCACCCAGTACCTCAGGGTAGTGTGTTACATGGTAGAAGAGATGCATACTCCTGGCCTTCTTCTCAGGTGTATGGGCTAAATGAATGTGCTCACTGGCATTTGTTTGCATGGCAGCCAGGAACTGGTGGAGTACCCTGGATGCTAATGCTTTTGAGACCCCCATCATGGCCCCAGTTGGTTTTTGAAAAGTACCTGTCGTTAGCATTCTAAGGGCTACACATACCTTTGTTTCCACTGGGATGGGTTCACCTCTGTTGTTGCTGGGTCTGAGTTGAGGGAGGCAGAGCTCAGTGAGTTCTTGTCGTATGTCCCTGTCTACCCTGTAGTGATCTACAATCCCCAGCTCATGTAGCTCCTGGAAGGTTACCCTGGGCATGAACTCTGTTCTCCTTTTCAGTCTAGACCTCTTGTCACCAGCAGCATCTGCAATGGCCTCAGTATCTACCACATACAGATATAGCAGAGCAGCAGCAGCCCCTAGCATTCTGTCAGTTAAAATTCCCAGGTCTGTACTCCAATGGTGCAGAGTATGGGGAGAAATCAGACTGTAGGGTGCATGCATAATTTATAGTGGTGTGCTGCATATGCAGCCTGTGTGACTGGCTAACTATGATACATTCCACATGCCAGTGTAAGTGGAACAGGGTTGTCAGTAATTTATACACAGCTTTCACATGCTATTTCCTTTTTTTTAAAAAACTGCTTTCCCTGCTAAGAACAGCAGCACACAAACATGCTCAAACCAGCTAAAACACATGCCCCAAAGCTAAACAAAGTTTAGCAGGCACTAGACGCACAGCCCCTGCTTAGATGAGAGGTGTGCCATGCAAACGAGTGCCGCTGAGCTCCAATCCACTAAAACATATAGTGACACACCCCTTTGTGATGTCAGCTAGCTCTTCTGTGGATACCAACATGGTTCTGGGGTTACACAGATTTTATCTGCGGACACAGAAGCCCATTTTTACTATTCAGTAACCCTAGCTCATTTGCATATAAATCCATACACACAACCTGGATACTACACAATTCCAGGGCCTGCCTCCTTAGTAACCACAGAAATCTACTATTGTAGATCCTCCATGCAGGGCCCTATAATGCATTATTCTCACATATTTCTTTTTTTTCATTTTTAAACTTTTAAATATATATTTTTTTGCAGAACGGCATGTATGCGCACTGCTGCGCAACGCACAAACATAATATGGGTATTAAAACCCTTATATTAAATTATTTTGCATTACTTTTTGGACGCACAGGGCATACAGCCCCTGTTCAGTTTTTATTTTCTTGTACACAGGAATTTTCTCTGTACACTTCGGACACCAACACGAGGTCTGCAGGACTGCCTATCTGCTTGCTGGATCACTCCAGCACCCTCATTTGCATGCAGTTCATCTGCTTATGACATGATTTGCATTCCACAGACACTTCCGTCTCTGCATGCTCATGCATGCCTCTCTGCTCTGTTTACTGGATCGCACGGCTGCTTACTTCTGTGTAAGCTCTGTGCCACTATCCCTACATGGAGAATTAATCCATATAGGCTTTATTGAATTCCTCCCTTTGTTTTAGCCTTTGCTGATAAGTATCATACCTTTTCATCTGTAATGAATTTATAATTGTTCTTAACTGCCATCTGGAACTTCTTAATGAGATATTTTAGTTTATAGCCTTTGATCCACTCTTTACTACATAATGTCATTTTCCTTGGCATTATGTATATATATATATATATATATATATATATATATATATATATATATATATATATAGTTATCTGTTTCCTTTTTCCTTCATGTGCTAGTGAAACACTTATAGTTTCCCTAATGTAGTAAATGTTACACCCGTATGATTCTGTAGCAACCATTTAAATCCATATTGTGGTATATGAATGAGTACTTATTCCTAGTCCTTTATATAAACCATTGCTATAGCAACTCCTTTTTGTTTCCAGCTCCCTGATAGGCTCATTGCTGCCACATTTAGGAGAGAATTAAATAATACTACTATCAGTTTGAGTTATACTATAAAGCTTTAAACACAAATTATGTCATTAATTTTTTAGGTGTTCATCTGTTTTCCTTGTCACATCTTGATTCCAACATGTTGTACACATACTGTGATTTATGCTTACCCACCAGCACCCTGTACTTGTCATACATTTTCTGCAGTCTTTGTGATAAAACCAACACCTGAAAATCTGCTATACTTAAAACATGTCCATCAGGATTACAATTAGACTGTCTATTAGCATCACACTCAGCCACATTCTATTCTAGTGTAGGATGTCACTGGCTGCTGGTTATGTAGATGCTGGTATGCTGAATTCCTTCTCATCTGTCAAATCTTCCTTAGAAAGTAGCCTCATATGCTTTCACAAAATATGTCATACACAAATGTATCTCTCATTACACCTGTAGGCTCTTCTCCAAGCTAACAATTCCATATTAGACTATATAACCCTGCCATTTATTCTAAACTAATTTCATGACATATTTCTTTTCTCCCATGAGACTTAAACAATCTCAGCATTTATCAAGACTTCCAGTTTCATATACTTCAGTATGATCCCTAAAATTTCTTTCATTTATTTGAATGAGTTTTGAGAAGATGAACAAAAGTAATGTGTACAAGCACCAATTATATTTAATAGCACTAGTAGCTTCATATATTCGGTAATGCCCACTAGTTGCATAAAACACATTTGAAAATGGCTAAAGCAAATTAGAGAACCTGACTGGATAAGCTAAAACAAAAAACTGAGCTGCTAAAAGTAAACAAATCCCCCAGTAATACCAGACTTATTCCAGATATGCAAAATATTATAAAAAATATCACTAAGCTACACACCCCAAAACCCTCAAATATCAAATGGTCTTTTATCTTGGAAAGCCCTTTAGCAGGAGAAAAGAAGCAAACACACTAACTCTAGTCAGAAGAATCAAACCAGTAAATCAATTAGAAAGCACATTAAACAAAAGAAGCACACACCACATTTCAAATGTGTTAACAAATCCACATTACAAAATAAAACAAAACAAAAGGAAATTACGGTTGCAATGCAAATTGCACTAAATGTTAAAAACTGAAATTTAAGCATTACATGATAAGAGCACAAAAATGCATAAAAATAAATAAGTAAATAAATAAAATCATAGCACAAATTGTTGCACTAAGGTATTCGTAGAAGCCGGAAGTGCTCATCTTCATAAATGCAAACACACTTGACTAATTGTCCTCTATCCACTTGAGGTATTAATCTTATTGACATAATCATAGTGCAGATTGCTGCATAATAAACATCTCTGAAAGTGAGAAGTTATGGACTTTATAAATGCAAATACACTTGACTAATTATCCCTCAATCCACCAGAAATGCTAATCTTCTTGCTCTTGCCCTCATAAACATTTCTATTAACTGCACCAACCTTCAAGTTATCCACTCTGCATTCAAATCAGACCATATTGTTGCCACCTTCTCCCTAAATTCCTGCATTGTGGCTCCTAATAACTCATGTACATTCAGTAATTACTTGCCAGTTACTTACTGTTTACCTGCTTACTGATAATCACAAATGGTATAGATCTCCAGCAAGCCTTGTATCTGATGGCCAGATTTTTGCCTCAAAATTTTGGTCTGTTCTTCAGAAAATTTGAGGTTTTCTGACAGATCACTGAGATGATCTGAGGAATGAAATCACTAAATAATGATATACATTTGAGTTTGAGACTTCATATCCTTTAGAAAATGCATTTTAACACAAATCATATTATTCTAGCTTCTTTTTTTTAATTTATAAGAGCAGTATTTAAAATCTGTCCCTGTTTTTAGGCTTTTTCACCCCTTTCTATAAGGCTTTTTCCAGATTTATTGGGCTAAGAAATTAAGAGGTATGCCTGCTGCTCCTCTGAGTTTTAGTCCATCTTGAATAGATGTTTTTCAGAATCTGCACCAGCTCAATGTAAACATAATGGCAAGTTTAAAGCTAAATTGATATGTTGGAACTATCAATTCAATAACTTCTATAAGAAAAAGAAAAAGCTCCTAGTCATCTCTAAAGGTTACCCACTTAATCATTTTTAAAAAACACTTTAAACTGGTAAGTAGCTCCCTTAAATTCACCAGTAAGAAATTTAAGTCCAGCTAGAAACTTAAGTCTGCAACAAGTTCAAAAGACATCCATAAGGCCTACTTCAGTTATATTAGGAAAAATAAAAACAACCAACAATTTTGTATTGAACTTATTTTATTTCTAATGGTACCTCATTCTCTGACCTCATTGACATCGTTAATACTCTCATGGGCAAATTGTCCACCAGCTTCAACCTATTCATTCTTCTGTCTGTCCCTATTACCCATCAGACCTCCCTGCCAATCACTTCAGACCAAGTTCTTTTGGCACTTCTCAAAATTAAAAATACCAGTGCCATGTATCCTGATAACATTCTTGGATGTCTGATAAGAAACACTAATTCCAGATTAGAAAACCCCTCATCAACTCTTCAGCGTGAATATTCCACTTGTTACATCCCTGAGTATGATGAACAGCTGATGTGGTGCCCTTGCATAAAGGTGGTCTTTCTATCACAGAAACCAAGTCCTAATAGCATTATTTGCAAGGAAATGGAACATAGCACATATGAACTAATAAGTAATACAGGCTACATTATTTCACTGGTTACACACCAGTTCAGCTGTGTAAAAGACATATCTCATCTAATTACCATTGGTAAATTGTCTGAAAGTGTTTCTGACACCATTGATAAGGAGCATCTAGAACATGTTGCCTACATGAACCTTGCCAAATCCATTGACACTATTCACCCATGATGGGGTTACTGATAAAATCATCCAACTCAGTATTAACACATACATAGTTTGCTGGGCAGGTAATTGGCTGTCTGACAGAACCCATTCTATTAAGTTATGGAGTATTTGCTCTGAACAGAAAAACATCAATATCAGCATCCGGCATTGATCTGTTCTGGACCACTTCTTCCTTGGTTTAAACTTCTCTAACATGAAAACTAATATCAAGGGACTATAGCTAACCAAATTTGCTGATGATTAAAACTTGGAGCAGAGCAGTTATCAGATTATATTCTAATACTCAGATTCTCTGGCAATGGCTGAGCCAAAGAAATGATTGGTGAGTTTAGGGCTGCCACCTTTCATTGTGGCTAAAACCAGAGTAAGGCCACACCCCTTGCACCACCGGTATCCACGCCCACCCTGCCCTTTCTCCCGCCCACTCTCTGCCCATTTTGTGATGTCACTGTGACATCATTGGATGGGGAACGCCCTCTTTTTCCATTCCTAATGCCTGCTTTCGGCTGATTTACTATGCTTTTCTGTAAAAAAGCATAGTATATCAGCTGATTTACAAACTCTGATAGTCTGTTTCATTTTTTGAAACAGAATACCAAAGTTTATACAGTGTCTTCCAGACTACCGGAGAATCAATTTGATTTTTGGATAGTCCGGAAAAAAAATGGAGGAGTGGCACCCTAGGTGAGTTAATCACAGGTTTAAGTTCAATGCAAGAAATACAGCAGTTTCCTTAGGTAAATTCAACATCACATTCATTTACTACACATGTAACTTTCCACTTAAATTTAACACAGTCATCAGGAACTTGGGTATTTATGATAACAATGAGCACTGTGTCTTTGCTGTAGACAGAACATTCTTCTACCTTCAAAATGTATCTTTTGTGTTATCTATCCAAGTTTAAAAGATGTTACAGTCCCACTTTATTCTTTCCTTTTTGGACCCATCATTGACAGTAATTTAACCTCTGGCATGTAACTCACTAAAGCAGCTAAACCATCTTGAGAGACCTCAGTGTTTCCTTACTGATAAGGTATGAGGTACTCATACTTTTAGCTACTCTGTTATACCAAAAGCCCTATCCCTCTACTCAGTGTTGCAGAGACTCCTAAGGGGTAACTTATATTTAGTTTTACATGATGTAAATGACCCAGCACTCCATGAACATCTTCATTTTCAAGAAAATCAAGTCCCTTTTTATCTATTTTTGGAATCTTAAAAGCACAATGCAGCAATGCGCTGAGTTGGTTATGAATGATGTTAGCTACACTATGTATGAAGATATAACAAACCTACTGGCCAATAAATGTAGCTTCAACTTTATCCCTCTCTCTCCCCCTATGTCTGTCCTTCAATATATATACCTGAAACTCACTCATCTCCAGCTATCACACAAAACTGAGTCCTAAAAGTGCTGCCAAAAGCTAAAAATACTACATTGATGAGTCCTGACTATATCTGTGGATGCATCTTAAATAGCATGAAGCACAATTTAGTCACACCCGTAACAACTGTTCAGTCTTAGCCTACATATAGGTTTTGTACCAAGTGAATGGAGAGCAGCTACAGTCATTACCCTGCATAAGGGAGAACCTTCCATAAACCCAGCTTCATATGCAAAGCCATGGAAAGACTGATCATGGAACCAATCAATCAGGGCACAGAGAACCTCCAAACACTGGACCCATCTCAGTTTGGATACATCAAGGGCAGGTCATGCTTGGTTAACCTGGTTGATTTTTTTGAAAAGGTCTCCAAAGCAATGGATGAAAGCAGAATGGTACATACTGCATACCTCTCACCCTGGCCAAAGCTTTTGACACAATTACCCCCTCAGGCAGAGTAGAAAAGCTAAATAAACTGGGAATAAACTCCTATGTCACCTGCTGATTTGCCAACTGGCCCACAGATAGAACACAGGAAATCAAAGCAGGTGAAGCTATCTTCACAAAGAGACCACTCACAAGTAGAGCCCTCAGGGTTCTGTACTGGGACCCCTCTTGTTTGGCATCTACTTTTCTGAAATGAAAGTCAGTACCAAAAGGCTATGGATGACTAAGTTTGCAGATGACAGCAAGCTAGGAGCAGTCATTGAATATCCCTATGACCTAGCAATCCTGCAGGATGGTTTGTCCCAAATAAATAACTGGTGCCAAAATCATGGACTAAAACTAAATGCAAAAAATGCATTATTGTGTCCTTTGAGAAGTCATCTACCCCAGGGAAGTACCACATTAACAATATGCC
Source organism: Protopterus annectens (assembly GCF_019279795.1). Classification (NCBI taxonomy): domain Eukaryota; kingdom Metazoa; phylum Chordata; order Ceratodontiformes; family Protopteridae; genus Protopterus; species Protopterus annectens. Next base: position 1,498,912,889 of record NC_056743.1, read on the forward strand.
TCTAAGAATTGACCCAGTCATTTAGGATTTGGGAATTTATGTCTACAGTGATCTAACTTTTGGCTAATATGTACCCATTGTTGTAAGAAAGCCCTTCTATATTGCAAAGTTTATAAACAAAGGATTTGCATCTAGATCTAGGGACTTCATTGTCCCCCTTTACTCAATCACCATTAGGCCAATCATTGAATATAATGTCCCTTTGGCATGTATCTGTCCAGACACATGCAACAGCTGGAACATCCACAGAGATACCTTACTTAAAGGATACAAGGCGTAAGCAACATATCCTAAATGAACTGACTCAAAGCCCTGTTATGATTTATGATACTCTATATCCTACAGACTGCTAAGAGGTGACATGTATATGGCATACAAGGCATCCTCTGACCCATTACTGATAGATTTACTGCACTTCAGCAAGTCCAATGACATCAGAAATGCTGAGTCTAGGGAACTAAACCTCTTCTGCAACATCAATAGAATCATTTAGAGGGACAGATATATCTCATAGAGGATAGCTCTGGAACAGACTCCACATCCAACTAAATAAAGCTCTTCCCTGTCCATATTCAAGTGCGACTTGGATCTGTGGATAAACAGAAAATTTACTCCAGGACTACCCCCTGTATTACTAATGGACCAGAGACATGTATGGGTCCCCTCAAATTAAAACTAAAGTTTTATCTCTCATCATTTACAATGTTTATATCTTGAAATTATCTACTATACAGTTAACAGTTATGCAATCCCTGACATAGCAAAACATTGTTACAATACACAAAAATAACTATTATTTCTCAAAACAAGCAGTGATATACACAAAAGACACAAATACATGCACACAGACAGATACACAAGCTTGAGGCCACTAACACAACACACACACACACACACACACACACACACACACACACACACACACACACACACACACACACACACACACACACATGCATAGACATGGTTGCGGGAACTCACACACACAAAGATGTACGCACATAAACACGCATGCATACACACACATGGGAGCACACACAATACAATCTACAAGAATGAGGTATAAACAAACATAAAAACGCACATTTTCTAAGCACAGCAATGTCTCACAGGATGGAAATTATAGGAAAACAACAGATCTTTTAAGGATAGGAAGCCAATAACATCAGGCCTCATTTCTTCCATGGGTAGTCTGTTATTTCCCAATAATGCCCTGCTAGTTGGACATTATTGCTTATGTAATATACCACAAGGGCTCATGTAGTTCAAAATTCTGTTTGCTTTCAACCATCTTCATGCTCAGGATTTTCTTCTATCTCAACCAGTATTCCACTGATTATTTGTGAATGGGCTTCACAACAACTGTTATTTGTGGAGAAGCACTACTCATATAAGCCCTTTTCTGGCTCTAAAGCACTTATTGACCAATTTTATTTGTTTAAGCACTGCAAACTGCAATACATTTTTTCAAAAAACATGATATTCTCTTAATATATAACAATTCATGTTTGCTTTTATACAACTAACAGAGCATATCTTTACTTTCAAACATTTCTTGTCCATTTTATTAAAGCAGCCATAATGCACTTGAAGTGGCATGCACTGTGGGGGCAGGACAGGTAGCTTTTATCCTTCTAAGTTGGGAACTGCTGATTGAGAGCCCAGTGTCTGTTATTCTTAAAGTGTATTAGTTCTGGTTTAAGCACTTGGGCTTCAGGCCAGTTATTTTACATTAAGAAGGTTCGTGGTCTGCACTCTTGTGGGAGAAGAGGCTGGACTCTGCCCTTCTGAGCTGGGAATTTCTGGTTAAAGGTTTATAATGCCTGAAGATTTGAACTGTATCTTACTGAAACTGGTACAACTTGTTTGCTGTAGCATAGACTAGATCCAGGCCTGCTGAATATAGCTTTCTTTATATGCTTGTTGTTTGTTTGCTTGTTATTTCCCTGGAACACTAATTCCACCTAATACATGGCTTCTCAGCGCTTCTGTGGATCACTAGTGATATCTGCATTGCTTACTGTACTTTCCTTGTTTCACCTGAAAGAAAGTTACTGTTTGTCGTTTTTGCATTTAAGTTACCTGTAACACATTGCACTTAAGTTACCTGGCACTTGCACACTAAAGCAATTATATAAGTCAGCACTAAAAATTAAAAGCACTACACCCTCACTCCCCACTGGCCCTTGTTTTCAATTATTAAGGAATTCCCAATATTATTCTAGCATGTCCAAAGGTCAGTTGTCAATCTCCTTTCTGGTCCAGCTGGTGAATCTGGGAATCTTGAGGCAATGTTACAACTACCTCATGTACACAGACAACCCTCTCCTCCTCCCAACAAATTCCAACACATGTGAGAGATGCAACCATATAGCCAAACTGGAGGCTAAGCTCTCTCAACTCAGTACTGGCATAACCAGTCAGGAGGAGAAGAAACCACACTCACTACAATTCCAGTCTCATATAGACCTACCATGACAGCAAACCAAACACATAATCACACAAAAACATACTCGGAGGCTCTAAATAAAGATCTGCCTAAGCAGCAGAGACCTCCAAAGCAGACACCCAAGCAACCGCTACCCCAAAACAAAACACGTGCAACACATATCTCACAAAGCCAGTGTGCCGAACAGTCACAGCCCTTAAGACTAAACAACACACCTGATACACTTGTAATAGGTGACTCTATCATCAGGCACACTGATGTCCCACTCACCAGGCTGAACAAGGAGAGGGTCACGGTGAGCAGCCTGTCGGGCGCTAGGATCTGCCACATAACACAAGCACTCAGGTCACTCCAAGGCAAGTACAAATATGACTCGGTCATTGTCCATACTGGTGTGAATAACCTGAAACGTACCTCCCTGGACTACATGAAAAGAGACATAAAGGAGCTCTCTGAGCATGTAGCCCAGGCTGGTATGACCCTGACCTTGAGTAGCATCTTACCCTCACCAAGAATTATGCCACAATATGAAGACAATATGATCAATTTCAACAATTGGCTTAAGTACTGGTGTCATTCAAAGGGGATCCATTGCCTGTCAGCTTGGGATGATATGCTCGACAAGCCACGATGCTTTGCTAGGGACGGCTTGCACCTGTCACCCCTGGGCTTTCGGATATTGGCAAAGGCTCTTGCTACCCCCATAGTGCCTTTTTTAGGCAAGGCTCAAAAGACAAACCCACCTCCATAGGTATCACAAGGGATAAGAAATTAAGAGTAATGCTACTCAACGCCAGAAGTCTAAACCTCAAGATGCATGCACTCGAAACTCTCCTTAGCATGGAGAACATTGATATTTGTGCAGTAACAGAAACCTGGTTCAGGGCTCCCGAGAGCACCCCAGCACTACCAGGTTATACCTCATACCATGCTTTTCGGCCCCAAAACTTGGACGGAACCACAAAAGGAGGGGGAGTATCGATATTCATCAAAGATACCCACACCTCCAGGTTGGTGGCAAAGCACGAAGTATCAGAGACTATCCATGTGCAACTAACAGTGGGTAAAACTGCCTTCCAGTTTATAGCCTGCTACAGACCACCCTCCCAAACCCAGGAACCCCACTCGGCCTTCCTGAGAACACTGGAAAATATGAAGGTCTCTCCAAACACCATTATATTGGGCAACTTCAACTACCCAAATATAGACTGGGAGCATTACTCTAGCACCAACACCTTAGCCCAAAGGATCATAGAATTTATAAACTCAAATGCTATGGAACAACTTGTTACCACACCCACAAGAGGGGAAAACATACTGGACCTGATCATCACCAACATGGGGATTCTATGCTCCAGACCAGAAGTGTATCCCTCACTGGTAAGATCAGACCATAAACTAATCCCACTGGATATTCACATCCCGACCCCACCCCCTGCCCAGAAAACCACAGTGAAAAACTTCTCTAAAGCAAATTTCACACTCCTCAAAACCAAGGTGGAATCCTTCAAAGCCCTCGGGCCTGTGGAAAATATGGCCCAGACTGCAGAATCCTTTATAAACGCATTTTATGAACACCTTCAGAAATGCATGGATCATGCGATCCCAATTAAAACCAAGACCCAATCCTCCAAAGGCAGACGTCCTGTCTGGTGGACCCCAGCCATAAACAAACTATACAATAGAAGGAGGAAGCTACTAAATGATAGAGCAAAATCCCAAAAAGGGAAGGCATCACTGATCAGTATTAGCAAAAAACTATGGGCACTCATAAAATTGTCTAAGGCCAGCTTCGAGAGAAAAATTGCACAGGACACTAAGGATAATCACAAGGCTTTCTTTAGTTATGTTAGGAACCTGTGTGGTAATTCCCATATATGCTCAGAATTAGTCCAAAATGACAAAAAATACACTGAACCCACAGACATTGCCAACATCCTAGCTGACAGGTTCAGCACAAACTTCTCCCCACCAAAAGGGCAAATATCTATCCCAGCAGAGTGCTACCCCCCTGACATCTCAGATGCTCAGGTAATAGCTGCCCTCTCCAAAGCAAAAAACACAGCATCAATGGGACCAGACGGTGTCCCGGGCTGTATCCTACATGAACTCCAAGAAGAGCTAAACCCAAAGATAAAACTACTGTTCAATCTCAGCCTTACTACAGCATATGTGCCCAAAGAGTGGCGTACAGCAACAGTGGTCCCTCTCCATAAAGGTGGTGCCTCAACGGATCCTGGAAACTATCACCCCATAAGACTGACTAGCTTGGTCTGCAAAGCTATGGAAAGGATCATCATGGACCTCATAAATAAAGATATTGGGGACCTACAGACACTGGATCCTACCCAGTTTGGCTTTGTTAAGGGCAGATCCTGCCTCTTAAACCTGGTTGATTTCTTTGAAACAGTCACCAAGGCGATTGACAAGGGGAAGGTGGTCCACACAGCCTACCTGGACCTCGCAAAAGCCTTCAATACAATACCGCACTCGGGCATTATAGATAAGCTCACCAGCTTAAATATAAACCCCTATGTCACTAGATGGATTGCAAACTGGCTCAAGGACAGAACCCACATGGTTAGAATTGCTGGAGCCATGTCAGACTCCAAACCAGTTACAAGTGGTGTCCCACAAGGCTCAGTCCTGGGACCTCTCTTGTTCGGTATATATTTCTCGGAGGTACAGGTCAACACGGAAGGACTGTGGCTGACCAAGTTCGCAGATGACTGCAAACTGGGTGCCATAATCGACTCTCCAGCTGACACAAGCATCCTCCAAAAGGGCCTCATAGAAACAGACAACTGGTGCCAGAGCCATGGCCTCAAGCTAAATGCCAAAAGTGTATAGTCATCCCTTTGGCAAAACAAAGTGCCCACAAATTACCAGATAGGTGGTAATCCATTAAGTACAGAAGAAGTAATTAGGGACCTGGGGACCCAAGTTGATAGCAATCTCTCATCTGACAACCACGTGGCCAAAGTGGTTAGAAAAACATTTTATATAGCCCACCTAATCATGAAGGTATTCACATCTAGATCATGGGAGGTCATCGTGCCTCTTTACACATCCCTCATCAGGCCCATAATTGAGTACAATGCCCCTTTTGGGATGTACCTTACCAGACACCTGCAGCAACTGGAAAGACCCCAAAAGTACCTCACCAAGAGGATCAAAGGGCTCAAACAGATGTCATATGCTGCCCGGTTAAAGAAACTCCAGCTCTACTCAGTGGCATACCGCCTGTTCAGAGGCGATCTGTGCCTGATGTATAAAGCCATGTCCAACCCGGAATTAATGGACATGCTGCACCTAAGAAAATCCAAATCCCATCGAGCTACGTGCTTGAGAGACTTGAACCTCAGCACTGAAATAAATAGGACATGCTGGAGGGACAGATTCATAACCCAGAGGCTCCCTTCACTCTGGAATAAAATCCCAGTCCAGGTTAGGCAGAGTCCCTCATTGACTCTCTTCAAGAGGAATCTTGATGAGTGGATGGGAGATCATAGGTTTACCCCAGGTATCACTTCTGTGTCACTGTTAGACAGAGGCACAGTATACTAACCTCGAAAAAGGGCATAGCAAAATAAATTTAAAATGGGTGGCGAAAGCCAAACACATTCTGGCTAGGCTTATAAATGCCCTAGGACAGATAGCCTAGTATGAACCTATGAACCTAAGTACTTTCACACATGCCTATAAACAACAATATGCAAAATTACTTCAGTCTGCCTTTCACTTCTGCATTCAGTCATTAAATGTTACTTTCTAATGAGTTGCAGTATATTGCCAGTAACTACCTTGCACTATTGTGTAAGTCAATGAACAGTGTTCCTTTTTTCATAAAAGTTATTACATATGAGTTCAGGGTTCAGTTGAAAATATTGCAACCCCAGACTGCTGTTATCTTATTCTTGAACTATAACCCATAATTCAGAAAGTATAAAGTTCAATAAACAATGCTAGTTACACTACAAGATCCTAAACACTGGAATAAGCTATGTTTATCTATCTATAATAATACTGGGGAAATGAAATCCATATATATGAAGTGTGCCCTCCCTACTGTACCTCCAGTGAAGGGGTCCATACCCAGCACATGGCTACTAGTTAATTACTCTCACTTCATGTTCACATTACCTCAGAGATCATTACAATGCTTATTTCATATGATCCCAAGTATTGCACAAATGTCGAAGGCTGTTGCAGATTAGCAGTAATGAAAATGAGACAGTGGTGAGAGGGACAAAGCTGTTCTGAATGGGGGGTGCAAGAGATCCCCTTCAAAACTAACACTTTTTCATGCTTTAACTAAAGTGAACCTGAATTAGTTTCAGAAATCAGTGATTGAATGCTAATCTTAATAAGGGTTTGAGGGTCATGGATGCATATATCTGACATCCAATTCAGGGGTTAAAGGCTATGAGCCACTAACATGCTTCATCCTGCAGTCTGCAGTCTGATACCCTTAGCATCTTTTGCCTACTGTGTAACTGAGCAAGTGACTTAACAAGACAGTGTTTTTAGGTTGCCCCTGAAAAAAAAAATGTCCCCAGGATTCAATAAAATCTGTGTAGGCTCCATGTGGAGACTACACAGAATGTACCGGTGTAGATGGCCATGGTTCCTCCTTGGCAGCATGCCATGCATATTAATCATGGCGCACTGCCGAGGGATATCAAAGTAACACGGATATTGAATCCATGTAAGTAGTAGTGTAGAGGCTGTCCTGTAGTTGTGCATTGTTGGGGAAATTCCTGATGTTATGCACAGGATAAAAATCCTTGTAATGTACCCTGCTAGTGTAGAGATATGTGTGAATTTAAATTTTTTTTCTTAATTCATTACATCAGAGTGACACCTCCAGGTGCATCTGCAGTTAACTCCTACTGACACGTCTAGGCATCAAATATTGCTTGTTCATATTTGCATCAATAATTCCAAAATCATGCTATGTACTAGATTATAAACCATTTCATCTTAAACCTTACAAAATGGCAAACTCAACTGCATTAATATTTGACCTTTGTCTGGTGCAGGTAAAGCAATATTGACTGTTGTTTTTATGATATTATTTTATATAGCTATAATTTTCACATTTTTCTAAATATCTCAACAACAAAGTAATGCAGACAGAATTCCTTAAACTCATATGAAAGCTCTCAGCTAGATGAATAAAATGCTGCTGACAGTATGTGTGTAACTTGAGTGGTTGTTGAGATATTGTAAGTTGTTTACAAAGTATTACAAACACAATAGTTACTGTGTTTACTGTGAGTTATAACATTCATTTTAAGATCTATGAATGAGTTAATGCCCGTTTGCATGGCATGGAACACAGCACAGCAGTACTGAGCTGCACTTCCATATAAACAGCTGACACCTGCCAGACATCTAAAAATAAAAACCGGATGTAATTAATTATTTATTTTTGTTTGCTTTTTTCTGTGAATGGCTGTTTGCATGGCGTGGTGCACTGCTTAGCAATGCTAAAAGGTAACTTAGTAGTATAGGTGAAGGTATACTGGTTTTCTCATTGTTCAAATAGTTAAGTAGGTCGAGTCACAGCCTGAAGAGTAGTAGGTCCTGGGTTTGAGTCTTGAGCAGTCATACCTTTTTACATTTATTGCTGAGAAAATGTGTGAGGTGACCTAAAGGGCAGTTTAATTAGAACACAAAATTGTTACATTTGGAAAAGCTGTGCAGTGCTTAGTACTGCTTAAATATAGTCAATGGCTGTGTGCACTTTGCTAAGTTCCGCTAAAACACAGTTGTGCAAGTTTATGCTATGCTCAATTCCGCTATGCTGGTTTGTGCGATGCTAAGCAACATGGTGCTTTTCTGAATGTTACAGTATGACGTGAAAGGGCAGGGAAGCAGCCTAAATGAAGGCCGGTAGGTGGGAATTCACAGCAGTCATTGGAGTCCATACTCAACTTACAATATGGATATGCCTGGCGGTGTTCGTGAGGGAGCATGCTTTCGGTCACAGAGGTAGGGTGTGCAGGAGTCCAGACTGTTTGTTTGACTCCTGGTCCAAACTTATGAACCCTGGCTGTTGCAGAGTGATTATCAGGGCTCAAAATGTAAAGCTGAAGCCTGGGATCAGTTGGCCAGGGATCTTACTAGTGCTACTGGTATCCCCCCGCAGTGGTGAGCAGTGTCATCACCACTATGATGACCTGAAGCGAAGGAAGAGGGGAAACTTGGACACCTGAGTCCAAGAGGCTAGGGCTGGGCATGCCCCACAGATATATAAGTATGGTTGATACTACTTTACTAATATACAAGCTGAATCCATGCAAAACTGGTATGTATAATGGTTTGCTTCTCTTCCCACAGCTGCAGCTGAATGGGCTCACAATGTCCAGTCTCACACAGGGTGCCTGGCCAGGATGCACCATAAGTTAAGCAATAAGGTATAAGCAGGATTGTGCTTTGATAAGTAATGTGTGCAAATAACTGCCATAGGGCTATATTCACTGCATATTTGTTCTAATGTGACTCCAGTCAACTGTAAAATCAAATTAATAAAAAAATGCAGAAGTAATTGCCTAATAAGTGTATTGCACAAGCCACAGAGTGGTTATAGGCTGTCTACAGGCCAGTGTGAGTCAAATAATGCTGTCTATTGCCCCCACTCTAGGAACAAAGTATATGGGTAAGGTAGACCACATTCTGGGCAGATAGCATGTCTATAGTAACATATTTTAAGGAACAATAACAATAACATTTACAGCAAGATTGTGCTTTGGTAAATAAGGTGTTCAAATAAAACTGCACATTTGTTCAAATCTGACTGCTGCCAATTGTTACATTAAGTGCACATGACCCTGTAGTCACAGCTTTTGGGTTCTACTCCCATGCCATCCAAGTAAGACATGAGCAACTGTGTAGTCTGCGTAATGTACATGAACATACCTCTCAACTGCCAAGATTTTTCATAATGAAATGTCAACTTCTCAATCTGTCTGGTCCTTGATTAGCAGATAAATTATTACCTGGAATGCAATGGATTTGTAAATCCCTTTACAGAACACCTTGGTAGTAATGTGCAAACACAGTATGTGAAACAGTTCTGTGTAGTTGAATATCTGCATCTGTTAGTGCTTGACCCATACTGTCCCATGCTAACAGCTTGAGAGGTATGTACATGCAATACCACGTAGAGAAGAATTGGAGTCATTGTACTTGCAAGTGACACTGTATACCTGTAGAAGTATGTATTAATAGTCTGTGTAGTAATATCATCTGTGAGTTCACTAATGGTATGTTATTCTTTCTCTCCCCACCCTTTATTTTCTTTAATTTATTAATGTTTATTATTATGATTTAATATTAATATATTCTGTTTAACTGTAACGGTGGCCTTATGGATTATTTCATACTAGTTTGCTGTTAACATACTTACTGTTATGTCATTGTTTTGTTCCAGATAATATACCTTAATATGTACTTGGATTAATCAATATTATGTTCCATTATGTTAATACTAACACTGGTTTGGTTATTGCTAATCTTAACTTATGTTTATATCTAATTTAGTTCAGCACAGCAAGGTAGGCCAGTTCCAGGTGATCCATCTACCTTGGATCCTCAGGCCATGGCACTGGGGCCCAGCACATCTGGGCCACAGCCTGGTGGTGCCCTCTCAGTTATCCCTGCATTATCTGTAGCATTGGGTAGTGCTGCCGCATGTGACTCTGGGAGTGTCAGTAGAGGGGATGATTTCATCACCCATGATGAAGTGCCAGGTATGGTGTGCAGGTTACTGTACCAAACCTTTGGACATTGCCTGCAAAGATGGAGGGCATGCTCACCACCCTGGTGGTGCACCCTCTCCCCGGATGCTAGCCTCCACCATTGCTACAACAGGAGCACTGATGGAGCAGTGCTGACAGTTTCATGGGTGGGGACTTGAGTTGCACTGCTACCTTGTGGATGCATGTGAGACTGGAACTCAACAACACCCTGCCAATCCAGGGTGTTCACCCCCCCTCTTGTGTCATACACCAACCCTGTCAGCTGTGTTGTCTGTCTGCAAAAGCTTCCTCACCTTCCCAACTTACCTTCATTAAAAAGCCCCTTTCATTGAGCCTGAGAATTATGTTATCGTGAACGCCCTGTGGTAACATTATGAGACCCTACTGTCCATAGAGAGGCCCAACAGACAGGAGCAGGCTGCACTGTGCACCAACTTGGTCTGGAATGTAAATGCAATTGGACACCAGAGCAGGACATATGAGCAGGTGCGACACTGTGCCACCAGCATGATCCATACCACAGCAGAAGAGCAGCAAATGTAGCCAGGGATCATGGTGTCATTGGTGGAGGGCCTGATGAAGAACAACCATTGTCGGCCACAGAGGAGTTCCTGGTGAACCTAGGTACTCAAGACAGCTCCCTGGCATCCGTCACACAGTATGCCGTGGATGTGGATGCCACTGTTTCATCACCAGAGGACCGTCCATGTATGATTAGTAGAAGTATCATTGGAATACTGTAGCATTCAGTGTGTCAGTGTGTACATAGTTTCAAGTGAGTGCTAGGTTTTATTTTAGGGCAAAAGAGGTTAGCTGCAGTTTGAATCTCAGGCCAGATTGTGACTAACATGCAGTTTACATAGTAGCTAAATGTCAGATATTTTGACGTATTCCCTGTTATAATGTAACATGCAGAGCTGTTTGCATTACCTCTCCCTCAAATCTTTTCAGGAACATCAGGAACTGGATGAGGCCATGGTTCTGTTCCTGGTAATCACAACACTGTTTTGTTACACTTGTATATCTAGTTAAATGTATATGCTAAAGTATCTTTCCAGGCTTGATGGCTGCCTAATTGCCAACTGCAGAGATCGATTCTGACCGCACACAGTTTACACTCATACCTATGCCCTGTATGTGTGCCCACAGTGATAGATTTGCAAGTACTGTCAGGACAGTACAGCTTGCCAGATGTGTCATCTGTGCAAGGGTTTGTCAAAATGTCTACGTTGGACATCATTTAGGTATTGATCATGAGATATTTATTTAGAGAGCTTCTATTTGCTGATAAATACAGATGTGGGTTAGACTATAATGTCCTCATGTCCTACTAGTAGAGCTTGGAGGTTAGACAAGTCTGTGATACTGACAGCAGTGTATACAGCATAACATATATTGCAGCATAGTAATGTATAGCATAGCAGTGGGAGTATTAATGTAATGTTGTTCCCTTTGTTTCACAGGTGACCATGGAGGCTGCTCTCTGCCCTCTTCACAACCTGATGTTTGAGTCTCTTTGGACTCTGATGATGATGGTGGCCAAAATGAGGCACAGCTGGGGGTTGCAGGGACTGAATCTGACAAAGAAGTTGACATCCCTCATCTGCTCTCATTGTCACTGTACACAGCCAGTATGCCTATCCATACCCAGTCCCCTGTTGCCACAAATATTGGACAGTCAGAGGGTAGTGACATGAACAGGAAACCATGGCTACTGAGGCTGCAGGGAGTGTTGACACTGGCCATAGCCAAACAGTTGGTGAGGTTCCACCAAGGCAGATTGATAGAGATGCTCATAGGAGGCCTGTTGTCCCTCCATCACCTATTGCAGGTGTCTCATCACGTGTCACTCGGCAAATGTTTAGGGCCATCATGGAGGCACAGGCATTTTCCGGAAGGTACTCCCACATAATGCTCAGGGTTATGGAAGCAGCACAGTCTGACTTATGTGACTAACTCCACCTTGTTGCTGATACCCTGGAAGGGTTGACTGATGCAGTGGAAAGATGTTTGTCTCAGACAGATTATACAGTATCAGTCTTGAAACGCACAGTGCCTGTGATGGAACATCCTGTTAGAGTTGAGCGTTGGCCTCGTGGATGCAGGTCAACAATTACATCTGCTGAGAGTCTATATGGCCATGCATAATCATGATCCAGTAGTGGCAGTACTTCCAGCACTCCAGAGGGGACTGGTGCTGTCCACACCGAGACATGGCAGACCATGGGCCCATGGTCCTGGGCATTCCTGTGTTGAATACGTTCATAGCAGACAGCAGTCACCCTCAGGTAGTAGCACAGCATCTGACCATGGGCATGGAGGTGCCAGTGTAACTCCTGGCAGAGTCAGTTCACATGTTTGGGGGTGGAGACGATGAACTGTCAGCTCTGCCATGCACATCTCACAGCTGTCCAACATACAGACATGTAGGGCTAGCACTGAGCTTGGCTGTGTTCATGCACAAACTCAAACACCACTGTCAAAAGCAGGTCACCTACAGACACACACACCACATCTCCATCCTCCATCTTGCCTGCTTTCCTTTCTGACTTACACATGCACATGTCAGCCTAGTTGGGTTAGCCTAGGCCTCCTGCACCCCCACACAACATCCTGTGCAAGTGTTGATACCTGTTCCACATCCTTGTCATCTTTCTTATGGATGCAGGGAAATAAAGCTATGTATCTGATGCACAGGGTGACAATCTACATCACTATGACTATTGTGTCTTTTTGCATGCTACTTGTACTCTTCATTTACATATATTGCACAATACCATTTATAATGAGCCAAGTTTCATATCATGTGGTTATGTTACCTTGGCTGCTGTAGAAATGGCTTTGTGGTCACACAGTGAAAGATGCGTTTTGAAAATGTCTATGATTCTTTTTCAGAATTGTGTAGGACACAGCTATGCCTACACATGTACAATCAAACCACCAATGTCAGAGCACAGGATTGCTTGTCAGGACAGAAGAAAATGTCAGCAGAAAGGTAAGTAAATATAGTGTCACTGGCATGTGGGTTCATATGTGTTTAATGAGCAAACAAACACAACGGCTTCTTGAAGCCTAGCCATGCATCCCTAAACTGTGACACAGGCTGATACCCTAGAAGAGTGTAAGCAGTGTTTTGGGTGCTGAAACATCTACAGGCTAGGGTGTTGGAGATGAGCAATCTCAATTTTATCCATGTCCATTCCAGAAATTGGTACTAAACCATGTGTGATTGTCCTGTTCCCCATCCAAATACGTAACTTGCACTTGTTTTGCATTAGGACAGAATTCTACTTCACATAGATAGGGAGCCCGTTTCATATACGGTGTAGTATCTGGATTATATACCTGTCTCTCCAGCATGTCCCATTTATACCACAGGCAAGGTATAGGTCTGGAGAACAGGTAAGTATGGTGCTAGTTGTTTTGTGGAAATGCAGGAGGTCCACAGTGGGATCTGAAACCCCCAGTATGGCATCCATACTCCAAAGTATGTTGGAGACAGAATACACAAATAGCACCTTAACACAGTCTCCATATGACATGTTACATACACCACATAGTGGTTTACTGGGAACCTGTGTGGCTGATACAGTTGATGGCTATGCGGGTTGGTTACATGGCAAAGGTGGCATTGCATGTGATAGGTCTGATGAATGCTGAATACAGTGGAACAATGACTTCCTTGGATTTACCTGCCCTACCTTGGTTTACAGGTTGCACTACATGGAGTTTTTATCCAATATTACTGACACATATCAGTCAAAGGCTAGATCACTATCGATGTGTTCATAAGTCCCTGACTACTGGGTCAGCTGTAGGCAGTGTGCTGTCAATACAATAGTTACAATGGGTGGATCACTCCTCAATGGATAGTATTGTTCAATTCTTGTCATTTACTGTTGGTCCATGGCTCTGACAGCAGCTGCATGTCTGTGTCAACCCCTCCTGGATAACATTTGTGTCAGCGTGGGATGCAATGACAGCTCCTCATTTGCAATGATCAGCTAATGTAGTCAGCCACAGATCACTGACAGTGGCTGCACCTGCAAAGAAGTTATTGCCTAAAGGGAGCAGCACGAGGAACAGTTTTTGAGAGAGTCCACCGGTGACTGGCCTCATTGTAGAGGGGGACTCCTCATTGCTAATATCATGGATCCTGTCAGTCAGCCACTTGGCTATCCACTGGCTGACATACTGGTTTGTACCTAACCACTTGAGTTTATCAAGAATGAAATGCTTTTTCAGGCCAAGGAAGGTGGAGTGACTCATGTTTCCCTCATCCATTGATTTGTTAACCTTATCAAATAGGTCCACAAAGTTGGGTAGCCATGATCTGCCCATGACTAAACCAAGCTGTGTTTGGTCCAGTGTTTGTGGATGTACTACATCTGTATTAATCATCTACCAATGTCTGTAGATGGGCCCCCTTTGTGCAGAGGGATGACTTGCTGTTTTCCATTCCTGAACACACAATGCCTGCTTGGTGGCTACAGTGAAATATTATATTCAGAGGTCCTGAAAGGTCATGTGTGCAACTCCTTATTGGAGGTATTTCCATCATGGTTTCCCAGATAAATGTAACCCAAGGTGTCTGAGTTTGTACAGAGCACTGCCAAACACTTTATGGGAAATTAATATGTGCACCCTGTAAACCTAAGTCTGGAGTATTTAAGCAGTTTTTCTGACATTAGACACTAATCAAGCAGTGCCTATTGGAAACAGATAATTATCTTGTGATGACTGCTGAAAAGAGAGGAGTAGCCTGAATTGCTGCTGCCCGGTTACTACTGCTACTGGTCTCACCATCGCATTACTCTGCTGGAATACAAAGCTCATATTCTCTGTCTCTCACCACATGCAAAAGATTACCACCAAGCTCAAGACATAAAGCAGGCCACAGCCGGTTTGTTGAGCCACACACTTGTCCCAGATGACGTAAGCATCTGTAGGTTTGTTGTAGCCTTTTCTGGGTAGATGTCTTGATTAGCAACCAGACCAGTCATTTGAGTTTTGCATGTATTATGACTTGGGTTCTGAGCCTCATAGGATGTGACTGGGTATTGACCTGATGTTGATTAGGAGCACAGTTGTAGCATCACAATATAATGTATGTCAGGTGACATAGATGTCCTAGGTTGATGTGGCAAACTCCACAGCGATAGCTGTCCATGTTAGGTGGTGGTATCACAGCAAGTCATGCAGCCTGCCCTTCAACAGCATCATGGTGGTGACCTGCATGACATGGATGTAAAGCCTACTGCAGAGGAGTGGCCACCTTTGGGCAATGTAGCTGTTCCTACCACATGTCCTTATTATGTAATACTGTACATGTATGTTCCCGGAACCCAACACTGTGTCTACATCATTTCACAACTCAACCATTTGCTGTATGGTTGTTTTGACAGGCACTGTAGATGTTCAAGGTCAAAGTAATGACCGCAATGTTGAACAACTTCCCTGTGCATGCAAGGACATCCGCATCTTCCCTGCAAGCATATGATATATATGACAATGAGTAGGTTGCCAACATGCACACCACACCTCCAACTCCACCTAAACCCACATCACGCGAACCTACATATATGAAGCTACTTAACACAAACAGACATGCACACCAGACACCACATAAATACAGATGCAAGCATACTACATATAATATTACCTCTGCAGAACAGTCACATAATAGTTCACACACCACTATATCACCACTCAGACCTTTAAGGCAAAACAGTAGATCACACATATTACTCATATGTGATTACATCATGAGACACTTTGATGTCCCACTCACCAGGCTACATAAGAGGAAAGTCACAGCCAGCTGCATGTGAGGTGCCCTATTACTCCATATCATACACGCACTTAAGTCTGTCAACAGCAGGCACTGTTACGACTGTGTCATAGTTCCTGTTTGTGTGTATGACTTGAGATGTTCCTCTCAGGAGTGTATGAAGAGAAAAATGACTGCGCTGTCAGACTATGTGTCTCAGGTGGGTATGCCCTTGGCCTTTAACTTCAGTTTTACCCTGACCTGGGACAATGCCTACATGCAAAAAGAAAATGAGTAACATCAATAATTGGCATAGCATCTGGTGTCATTTGAAGGGGATCCACTAACTGTCACCCTAGTATGACATGATCAACAGACCTTGATGCTTTGTCAGAGATGGGTTTCATCTGTTACTCATGCAGTTGTGACTACTGGCCAATGTTCTCACCACCCCCATAGTGCCCTTAGTAGGTGGTGTCCCAGGGACAAAATTCTAATGTAAAAAGTCCATCTAAAAACAACCTCAAGGTTATGCTGCAACATGCTAGGTGTGTCAACACAAGACTCCAGTCACTAGAATCAGACCTCACCTTGGTAGACATACACATTTGTGCAGTCACAGACACCTGCATCAGGGCTGTGGCAAGCAACACAGCAATAGCAGTCTACAACTCCTTCCACACATGCAGACCTCAAACTCATGGCATGCATAGTAATGCGGTTGGTGTACAAATATTCATTATGGATACATACACATCCAGATTGGTTACACAGTATGATTCCCTGGGGTCAACTCTATGGTATGGCCTTTTTGCAGGCACCTGTTCAAGTAATTGCAAGCTACATTTGCCCTCCATGAATCAGGACACCCACTCTGCTTATCTGCACCTACTTGAGTCTATCACGATACGTCCGGACACCATTATTTTGGATGACATTAAGTACCTACCAACTGGGTATATTAGTCGTGCTCACACTCACTTGCACACATTTTCTTGACTTCATTAACCACAATGCCTTGGACTAGCTGGTTGACATTTCTACAAGGGGAGCCTGCATACCTGATGGGTTGCTTACCAATATGGTGGGCTACTGTAGCACTCCCACTGTGTGCCCCTCCCTAGTGAGATATGACAAGTAATCCATCTCATTCAAAGTACATATCATACCTGACACCTCCCCCCGCAGAAGCTAGCGTAATAGACTGCACCAATGTAGATTATAACCTTTTACAGGATGGTGTCTGAATCCTCACTGCACCTCCCCCATCAGAAGGAACTAGCAACTATGCTGAGCTATACAGCAATGCTTTATAGAAATACCCGTGCAATTGCATTGAATTGACTTTACCTGATAGGTGTAACACAAGCTCATTATGGAAGAGAAAACCTACCTGGTGGATGACTGCCATTAACAGGCTCTACAATGAGAGGGAGACATTGCTCTTTAAGGTAGAAGGAAGGTAGCCCCATTGAAATGGAAACACTACCTCATTAGCATGCACAAGCAAATAAGAGTTGTTGTGCATTCCTCCAAAACAAGGTATTGCTCCAAATTAGCCTCTGCCACAGGGTGCAACCTCAAGGCATTTTATACTTACATATGTAAGATAAAAGGAAAGGCCCAGTTTAGTGCTAATCTTGTACTTCATGATTCCACATATACTGATGCTGTATGCATATCTCATCATTTGGCTGACTGGGTCTGCAAAAACCTCAGTCCCCTGTCCCCACCACACACACACCATGACATACCTACCACTCGTCCACTACCTTGTATCTGTGAACAGCATGTCATAACTGGCCTCTCTAAGGACAGAAACACAGCATGTATGGTGCCTGATAACATCCCAGGCTGTACCCTACATGGGCTCCAACATGGACATGTTGCACCCTTCGACACTCTTCCCAATTATAGTGTAACCAATGGCTTCATCACAGCTGACTGGGAAGCAGGCACAGTTATTCCACTGCATATATGTGGTGTGTCCACTGACCCCACAGACTATATGCATATCAGCCTCAGTATCTATATCTGCATGGCCATGGGGCAGATCATCATGGACATTATCAACTAAAATATAGGTAACATTCAATTACTTTCCCCTACTCAGTTTGGAGTTGTCAAAGTGATATTATGCGTGTTACTCCTGCTGGACTTCTTTGAGACAGTCACCAAGGACATGGCTGATGGGAAATCCATGCACACAGACTACCTGCACTAAGAGAACACATTTGACACTATCCCCATTGCATGCATCATCAAAAAACACACCCAACTAGGCTTCAACCCTCATAGCATTCATGGGTTGTTAACTGCCTCACTGATAGAAGTGATATAGTCTAATAGGGGAAAACACATCCAATAGCTGAGCTATAACCATGGTGTTCCAGAGGCTTCTGTCCTGGGTCACCTACTGTTTGGAATCCATTTCACTGAAGTACAAGCACAACATAAATGACTATGGCTGACACTGTTTGATGATGCCTACTAAGTGTGCGTTCATACAATATACATGTATGACAAAATTCTACATTACGATGTTACATGGACAAATAATTGTTGCCAAACACATTGCTTTAAACTCAATGCAAATACATGTATTATCCTTCATTTTGGTAACAGTGATGTTCCTGCTATGTACCACATACATAGTGACACCTTAAATACATACACAGGGGTGAGAGACCTGGTGACATGTGCTGACAGCTACCAAAACATAAATCGCCATGTCTACAAAGTGGAGAGTAGGTCATTATATCTTGCTCATGTCGTAACTGAGTGCATTGTCTCCAGTACAAGTAGTTAATTCCTTCATGTACTCTTCCCTCATCAGGCCAATATTTGAGTGTAATGCCCATTTTGCTATGTTATTCACCAAACAGATATGGTGATTGGGGAAACCCCAAAGGTTCCTCACAAGGGGATGCAGGTTTTTCAGCATCTGTCCTATAGGGATTGTCTGAAATCACCATCAGTTTAGTGTGTGTCACACAGAGTACTCACATGCAATCTTGGCTTTGCATACGAGTCAGTCTGTGACCCTGTCTTATTGGATATGCTCCACATGCATAAGTGAAATGGATAACTAGTTTACTCTCAGTTAAGATATCAAACTGGTATGTAACTTTTATAAAACCTGCTAGAGGGAGAGACTTTTCTACAAGAGGTTAACACACCTTTCAAACATACTTCCACTTGATGTCAAATTGAGCACCCCATTCGCCCTTTGCAGATGCAATCTGTATGATTGGATGGGTGATCATAATTACACCACATTGGTTCCACCTGTGTATACCCTGGACAGGGGCAGTAGGTGTTGAACATGTTAGTAAGGGTAAAAGGTGGCTAGGTATCTAAAGGCCCTAGGACCATTAGCTTACTACATTCCATGATGCTATGATACCATAGGCTGATGTAAAACACTGACTATCATCCACACACACCCCAACATGGATGCAGTCAGAACATTACCACTACATACTTATATGTACAGAACACTGAACAGCACATACTCAGCAAGTGAGCTGGAGTGAATTTAGAACACCTACTCATCTAGTCTTACACACTACAGATCACAGTACTAAATGCACACACCACAGCTTAAGTCTGACTTCTACAAGACTTTAGGTACTCTTATGGTAGTCGGCATCAGCAGGCCTTGTGGAGGAGAAGATTTCAATGGCCTGCACCACCTGCTAGGCCCAAAACAGTTCAAAATGTTGTCTCTGCTTAAGGCATTGTAGAATACACATTTGTTTTGTGTGGAGATGCACATACACAGCAAGTGGGCTGGAGTAAGATTAGAACCCCTACCTACTTAGTCTTATACACTACAGATCATAGTACTTATTGCACATGCCATGGCTTAAGTCTAATTTTGATATGGCTTTAGGTACTCTTGTGCTAGATGACATCAGCAGGTCTTGTGGATGAGAAGACTTTGGAGGTCCGCAACACGTGCGAGTCTATTGCAGCTTTACATTTACATATGTTTGGAAGGGAGATGCACATACACACACAAATTGGGCTGCAGTGAGATTAGAACCCCTACCTATTTACTGTTACATATTATAAGTTACAGCACTTATTGCACATGCCACAGCTTAAGTCTGATATTGCAAATGACTGCAGGTGATGTTATTGTAGAGAACATGATGAAGCCATGTGTTTAACAGATTTGTAGGGCTGCATAATCACATAGCTTCCTACTGTCAACTGCAACTAATAGCCTAACAGTGAGACAACTGTTTTGTAGCCTAGCTATGTGTCAACAGCATGTGTTGGACATAGGAGTCTGTTTGCATGTGGATGGACAGGCCTATGGCAAAAGTAAATTTACACAGGTAAAGAGTGGGCACACAGCATAATACATTACACCAGTTGCACAGTTATTGATGTGTGTTTGTTGAAATCAAGCAGACACAGAGGGCTGTGGGTACTGTTGGGTGTTCTTGCTGGTGTAGCTATACACATATAACTTCACATTATATGTATGCATTCCTATACTGTGCCAGACATTTCAAGGGTTTCACATGATCTGTTAGAGAGACATGGTATGACTCACCACCATTCAGCTGTTTGCAAGTACACAGGTGTGACTCATGGTTGTGTGTTTCACAGTAGATTGTGTTCTGCTGTCACATGTGGAATCATTTACAAATGATGGGTGAAAACAACCAGAACTGTGAATTTCAGATATCCTAATAGTCCTAAGATTGCAACACATATTGGTCTATGCAGTTGCAAATGTCTGTAGGTGCATTGTGTAATGTTGAGCCTTCCCTTGTGTCCCTTCATCCAGTGTTTTATGTGTTATAGTACAGCTTTACTATCCATGATCTGTGTACATAGGGCAATCCGACATACACATTCAGATATATACATAGATATATCTGTCTATAAATGTAGAGATGTATATAAGACATATATATTTTTCTAAAAAAAATAGAGCATGGGGCAACAGATTTGCACTCTGCTTAACTAAGTGTGCAAGCATGCTCAGTGACATTTCTTTCTTGTTTGCACTTTGCTTAGTAACTCACAACTGGGAAGCACACTGCTGACACCTGAGACTTTCTGTTGCATAAACTGACTCCACCCCACACTTAGGTGTACTCCAGGCTGGGAGTCTGAGATGACCTGGAGAACTGCCACCTGGATCTACCTACATACCTTATTCCTCAAATTAATCTACAGTTTCAATCACTGTGTGCTGCATTTATTAGCTGCCTTCCTCTTTCTGTCTTCCACATGTCATATGCTTACTTTTCAATGTATTTAACAGCATCTGATGCTCCTGTAGCCAAGCTCTTGTGCAGACATGCCCAGTCTGTAAAACATTTAAACAGTATACTCAATCTCAAGCCATCTGTATACAGACTGCAGAATAACTGTGATGTGAAAGATAGGTCCTTAGACAACTGTACAGAAATTTGGACATATTACAGAGCCCTGTGGAACACCCTGACTGTAACCATAAACATTACTTGTCCAATTGCTGAATGATACTTGTATGTCCTATATGTAAGCCATGCAGCTATCCATCTTATCTAGAGTTCATCAATACTTAGTTGTTCTGAATTAGTGATTATTGTGTTGCATATGGGTCTGTCAATTCCACATGATTCACATCACAGTACAACCCTTCATTCATAACTGTTATTATATTGTTATAATGCATCATGTTATAGGAGGTACTGGATGTGTTTTCTACATACGCATGCTGATATATGTTTTTATGTCCCAGCCTTTACCATTCTGCTAATAAGTTATCCAATAGTAAAAATGTACTTATTAAATAGGTCTTAGAACTGTGGCACAGATTCACATGTGTAACCACTATGTGAAACAGAATTATAATAGTATACCACACACAGAGACAGTCTGTAAAAAGATATACATATTGCTACTTTACATGCATAATAATCAGATATGTCAGGATTAGAACCCTGGATACCATCAAACAACTTACTTGTCTTATTTCTTTGAGCCACATAGGCTGGTAGATGAGCAAGGAATCATTCATGACATCATCACCTGCATAAATATGTACTGTGCTATTTTCAATTAAATTACACATAAAATGTATGTTCAGATTGTACATTACTGTACTGATTCTGTGTGTCATACTATCTGTGTGAAAGGCCATACAGCAAAACTTTAGCATTATGGCAGTTACATGGGAACAGTGCCATTTTGTGTTGTTTGGAAGTAACGTACATAGGGACAGTGCCATTTTGTGTTGTTGAGAAGTAATGCACATGTTCTGCCAGAACACACAGTAGACTATCAGTTAACCTCCCTTTCCAACATGTCCCTTGAACGATATACCGGAAATCTGTTGCAGTAGAGCTGAATGAATATTCCATGCATAAGGCCTACTGACTACAAATGGTGACATGTTAGTGGAATGGTTGTCGATAACTCCCTGTGGATGTACTGTCTGTCCAAATAGCCAGTATAGTAGCCTGCATATTGTACCTGGTCCATAGCTATGATGATCTAACAGAACAATCCACTATAATACTGTGTATATTATGGACTTACCTTACAAGTGCAGCAGTTGACAAGACTGTATTTCAGGGTGACTCTGTGTGATGTAAGTAGTACACAGCTAATACATGGATAGGTACAGTATGTGTGAGTTGGCTGGCATCACTGTTACTATCTGCATGTGAGTAGGAGTGAGATGCTAGTCCCTAGGTTGTCAGTGAATGTGCTATGCATTGTCTCTTAGCCAAAGAAAGGGCATACTGGGCATACCTATGTCTGCCTACAGGGACATCAGTGGGGGGAGGGGGTTCCTCCTCTGAGTCCTCCTGTGACTGTGGCTGTGATGACCTAGGCACCGGTGGGGGGCTGTGTATCCCTTCCCTTTGCAAATCCTGCTGCATCTGTTTCTTCATGCTCAGATCGTGTAGCATAGCCTGTACTGTGAATATATCTGCACATGTCGCTGGGGTATACTGCAAGGCTCCACCAGATATGTCAAGGCACCTGAACCGTGTCTTCAGAAGCCCAAACACATGCTCTATGATGTTCCTAGTTTGTGAATGTACCTCATTATGGTGTTCTTCTGTGGGTGTGTGTGCATTTCTAATGGGTGTCATCATCCACAGTTCCAGGGCTAACCGCCCTGGCAAACATCTGGTACAACTGGGATGTGTACCAGATATGGGAGTCATGATAACTGTGGGTTGCCAGCACACACACTCATAATAATCCTCTGGGCATTGCACACAACTTGGCAGTTGATGGAGGAGTATCCCTTGTGGTTAACATAGATTCTACCCTACTCACCAGTGGTGCCTTGATGTGCACATGCATGCAATCTATGACACCCAGTACTTTAGGGTAGTGTGCTACACTGTAGTAGTGTTGCATAGTGGTGGCATACATATTCATGATGGCAGCCTGGAAACTACATGGATCATACCTGTGTATGCCAGGTAACAGGACGAATGCACCGTTATACAGACCAGATACTAGGTCCTACAGTACATTTCTGTGATACACATTTATCAATTTTTTCATTAAGCATGTTTGCACACCACAACTCATAGTACAAAAAAGTGGAGATTATAAAAAAATGATTGATTATACATTTCCTCTTGCATTTTTACACATCCATGATGTATTTCTACCCAATACTCCTTGTAATATACCATTTTCAGGAGTGTTATATCCATATTTGTGGAAATTTTCATCTGCTACAGTTCATGTGGACTCCTGTACTCACGGACACAGAGTCTACATGGATGACTCTCTGGTTATTGGATCACTTCCCCTATCTGATTTGCAAAAATTCACCTGCTTAAGCAGGAATTTGCATTACACGGATCTTTCCTTGTTAGCACACCGTTAAGCAAGGCTTATTGTATCTCAAATTGTTTGCGCTTGTGTATGCATTGAGCCATGATGCATACACAGAAAAAAGTAGTGTAGGGTTTATTGAATTCCTCCCTGTGCCTAGTGGATTTATCTAATTAACAAAAAATGTTTTAAAAAAATAAAATAAATAATACTATATGAGGCATCCATGAAGTCTTTGTGTAGTAAACCCATGAGTTTACAGGATAGGATGTCAGCACGTTGTTTAACCACTAACAACCCCTTTTTCATAAACATGTTTTGTAACACATGTGACTTCACTGAATGTTTTTTTTTTTTTTTTTTTTTTTTTTTGCAGTGTTCGACCCTTAATGTACAATTTTCATCAGTTGTTACCTTGCAAAAATTTTGTGTACACTGCTAATAAGTCATGATGTGTGTTTTGGTGCACCAGAATCCCTCTGTATCAATTGTGTTATAATACAAGCATTTCTAAAAAAATCTTTGCTTGCAATTCACAATCTATTTTGGCATTTTTATTTCTATATTACTCAGGTAGTTGCTTAACCCGCGGTGGAGGTGCTGCGGTAGCTTTGTCGCCTCACAGTAAGACGCTGTCTGGTTCGATTCTCAGCTAGAGTGTCTTCTGCGTGGAGACATGCGTGAATGGGCATACCTTCATTGAAGGTTGTGCATCAGGGCTGGTAACTCGGCACATAAAAATCAACTCCCAATCATTAGCGGACCGGAGTTCCGCTGTGGCGACCCCTAGCCGAAGGCCGAAAGACACAAACTCAGGTAGTTGCTTAATCTGTTATTTTTTAACATGGATTCTTACTTCTGCTGCAGTAAGTCCTTTTTATGCTTTTTTTTCCTTTCCTTTTTCTTTTTTGATAATTCCTTTCACACAACCAATACAAGTATTTTACGTATTTGTATTCATAAGCCCCTGTCTCACTTCCATATACTGTGCATTTTCTCAGACGTACATTTACATCAAAACATTGCTATATAACCAGAGACTTGAGCTTATATTCAGTGGGGTCATTTACTGACAATAATGGCTGCTCATATGCTGTATCCAGTCAATACATGTTCAGCACATCTGGTGCAGAAACTATATTTTAACTGTGTAACTGAGTATTAGCCAAAAAAAGTCCTCAGTGATCCAACCTAGCTACCTGTTCAAAATAAAGAGACAAGTAAAAAACAATGTATTCAAAGAAGTAAATGTGTAATGGTACTGAGTATTTGGCTTGTAAAGTTCCTAGTTCATTTTTGTTCATGAATTTAAAATAAACAGTGCCACTAGTTAGCTAATAAGCTATGACAGTCTTTGAACTTGACTGTTAAAACGTATAGTAAAAGAATATCATTTTATTTGTGGCAAGCATTCTTATGGCTTCACTGTTTTTACACACCAGAAAGAAAATATGCCTATAGTAAAAGACTTTTGTTAGGATGTCCTTTTAGGAATTAGTAAGATTATATATTTAGGGTGAGACCAGAGATGTGGAATATAAGTCAGCTCTGCTGACACTAATTATATAACATTTACCTGATTTCTACCCATATGACAGCACTTTACAATATGTAAACAAAATTAGTCTAAAGATTAAGTTATTAATTGCAGAACAACATATCACCATACTTACTACCATCACTTGACATTCTCATTGTGAAGGATATCCATCCATCCATCCATCCATCCATCCATCCATCCATCCATCCATCCACAAACCCTTTTTCCCATTTTTGCACATGGGGTCAATGTGTCACTTCAACAGTGACAATCATATAGAGCTAAGGTTTATTCCACCAGATGGCTAGCCCTACAGAGGTAGCTCTTCCACACCACACACTCACATGGACACACATCTATGGTGAATTTAGAGTGTCCAATCCACCTACTGCATGTCTTTGTAATGTGGGAGGAAACTGGAGCACCAGGAGGAAACCCACATTAACACACTGTGTGGAGCTTGTGAACATGCAAGCTCCATACAGAAGGCATCCCAGCCAAGAATCAAACCAGTGAACCTCTTGTTAAGAAAATGAACCCAGAATATTTGTCAGCCACTTACGATCTGTCCTGCTTTCCATTATAGCTATACATGGACAGTCTCTATCAAATGTCAGTATGAGAGATGTGCTGATTTGACTTGATGGTTTCAATGGAGGAGAATGATCTTCACCAGTTTATGCTTGTCCATATCCTTATGTCTGTCCATGTCTCCATGATATATGGAAGATTTTTTTCCTTCTGTTTTGTTACACATTTGTGTAATTCAGGATATGCAATTTAATGAGCACAAGACATCCAAGAATTTTCATACAGTGTACTTTCATACAGTGTACTTTGAATTATATTCAGTTATAAAATTGTAAAATGTCTTCTTCAGGCAAGTAATTTGAGTAAAGTCAAGTGCTAGCTTCAAGGAGTTGACATAGATAAACTTACATATAAATCGATTTTTAAATTTTGAGATGCATACACAGTCCTTTACTCTGTCACTTATGAGTTTAGGATAACAAAGTTTGTTTTTCATTACACTGAACCAATACAAACTTTATCAGTCTTAGTAGTGGTAAGACTAAATTGAAGTTTTGACCTTTCTTAATACTGTGTTCCTTTGATGTGTGATATAATAACTTATTGATGACCATTTTAATTGATATTACTGTTTTTATATTTTTACTTAAGGAAAAATAATAACAACAAAAAATTTCCAATTCATAGGTCTTAATCAGCTAGTTCAAGATTATTGGAGGAGCTTTCACAATTGTGGAATTTTCTTCTTTTGTACACAGACATCTCTAAACCCGGTGACCTGCTTCTAATCAAAAATAAGGGTTAACAGCTTGCTCTTCCTTAAGGAGAGGGAGAGATTTCTTTGGAGACACTTACAGTTATGGACTAAGATATAGCAGTTGTGCTGTTACATACATCAATATACCCTAAATCTACCTTCTAGTTAATTAAGCATTTAGGGATATTGAATAGATGCATAGTGTTATTATTTCTTATAATTTCACATTATGTTTGCATATCACATACCTATGCATTCCACTGATACTTATTTCATTTTTTACACAGGATCTGATCTATTTTATGTGTGATTATATGAAGCTTATGAATCTATTTAAAATTTTAAAGTTATACAAAACATGTTCCCCATGAAACTGATCTGCAAAAAGTGTCACATTTGACTCGCATGAAGTAAGGTTACATATCAGATAGAAGTTATGCCATAATTTCTGTACATCTCTGAGGGAGAAAGCAGTAGAAAGAAAATATATTAGGAAGACTTTCTTAAATTTGTTTTCATTTAGCTAGGTAAGTGAAGTGTTCATCACGGGCCCTCTTCAACCATGACCTGGGTTCCAATGGGCAATATACAATTATATCATTATTCTCTGAAAACAATTGACTGACAAAAAACTGAGTGACAACACAAATGACACACACAATAAGTGAATTACAAAACATTGACAACTTTTCTCCCACTATTAGTAAATCTAAGCTATAGAACCTAGATCAAGCATTGTCTGAATAGTGGGACTGTTAGGGAAAGGGATTTTAGTAACATAATGTATAGGGTAAGCATTAGGACAAACTTAAGGGTAGGGTTAGGGTTAAGGTTAGCATACATGAGAAATATGGGTAAGCGAGATTCACACCCTTGCACCACATTATTCACATGTGCTAACCCAAACTTAACCATATTCCTGCACCTAACTCTAACCCAACATGTTACTAAAAACACTTTCCTAATGAAGACCAAAAGGACACAGAACACCCACAAGACCATTCAAGCAAAATACTTAATCTATCCTCTTACCTAACCCTAACTCTAACCCTAACCCATGAACACGTGCACATATGTATTACCCACTATAAGGCAGTCTTGCATATTTTCACAACTGCCTTTTCAGTCAAACTTTAATCTTACTCTTTGACCAATTTGTCCACTAAATTGCATTCAGCCAAAAATGCATTCAGTTATTGGAGCTGTCACATCTTTTGTATATACACAAACTTATAAGCCAGTTTTCTTGTCATTCAGTAATATCGATATCTATATGCATATACAGATATTTTCATATATCTATATCTAGCTATATATATATATATATATATATATATATATATATATATATATATATATATATATATGTGTGTGTGTGTGTGTGTGTGTCTGTGTGTGTGTGTGTCTGTGTCTGTGTGTGTGTGTAGTATTCATGTCTTAAATCTGAAAACATGATATTTGAGAGTAGAAAGTTTTAAAACTAGTCTTTGTGTGAACCTGTATTTGAAATGTACTGTATACCAAAATGTTAAAATAAAATATAATACTACATCAAATACTGATATAACAATTATCCTTAGACAGAAAATAAATATTTATAAGAGAAATTAAACATAATGATACTCAGAATTCAGGGAAAAATAATGAAATTATATGATAAACGTTTTAACTTTGCGGCTACCACAAATCTTCAAGAAGGCTAGGGAGATGTTCAAACTGTAGGAAATCTCATTGCTTTTCACTTCCTGTAGATAGAATTACAACAAAGAGACAAAGATCTGAGCTACTAAAGTTCTCATTACATCATAAATGAAAGAAATCTTATATACAAAATGGATAAGTGGACCATATTTTTGTCTTGGTATCACAACAAACCAAGACAATAGGCCGGATTCATTATCAACTACACTAAGTGCTGCTATTATGTTGGTGGCACAGTGCACTGTGCACATAATCACTCACTATCTGGTACTCAAAACAAAGGGAAACAGAAACATATGCTAATGACAACATAAAGAACCAAATTAAATGCTAATTAACTAATCCAACATGGCAGAGGTATTCCGGAAGCTATAAAGCAATCATGTACACTCAGTGCTCATCTTTGCATTGAACTTCAAACTTTTTGGAATACAGGCACAATTACACTTAAAAAATCTTAGGATTTGCTGCGGCTATCTTTATGCTGTATATGCAAGAGGCTTTAAATCAAAGTGCTGCTACTGCTAGACTTCGAGCAAGAAGAAGAGGAGAGGTGTTGATTTCCCATGTGACTTATCATGGACTGTATGACACAGAAATTAGAGAGTGATACAGGTTGGACAGGGAAACACTAGAGAAACAATGCATCCTCTACTGCCCCTAACTCAGGCCCCAAAGAAATAGGACCCTATCTCAGTGGAAACAAACGTATGTGTAGCATATCTCTCAACCTCTTAGCACAAAAAATCTGGACAAAGCCAAAAATAATGGGGGGACAAAGCCACAAAAATAGGAACGATTTTTAAATATTGCTCTTATAAACAAACACATGGCTAGAATAAAAGGTCTTGTGCTACCATACATTTTCTGAAGGATATAAAGTCTGAAACTCAAATGCCTGTTATTATTTGGTGAATTAAGTCTTCACTGAGTTGCCACAAAAATCCAAAAAAACACAAATTTTATGAGGACTAGACCAAAAATAGGAATAAAAAATCTGGACATTCTGCAAAAATCTGGACAGTTGAGAGTTATGATGTGTAGCATTATGTATACTAGCTACTGGAACTTTCCAGAGACCCACAGGGGATATATTAGGGGTGTCACAGATATCAGCCTCTGGACTATTACACCAGTTTTTAAATGGATTGCTACAACATGCAAGGGATCACATCTGTTTCCTTCGCACACCACAGGAGAGAGTAAGAACTATGCAGGACTTTTATGGAACAGCACACTTTCCTGAATAGTTGTGGGCCATAGATTGCACACACTTATAAATAAAAGCCCCACCCAGTGAACAGGAAAGGAGGTACATAAACAGAAAAGGATACCACTTTATAAACTGTCAGGTTGTCTGTAATGCCCAAGGGATCATCTACAATGTTTGTGCATGTAACCCAAGCAGTTTTCACAACTCAAACATATGGAACACCTGCAAATTTTACACAAGATCTGCTAGGGTTGACTTTCAACAAGAGCATCTAGTGGCGCATTCAGATTATGCACTGGAGTCGTAGCTTATAAAACCCATGAGAAGCCCACACAATGCCACCAAGCAAGGATATAACAAGACCCACAATCAAACTAGGAATATCATGTAGCATGCGTTTGTATTGCTCAAATAAAGGCTGCAGTTTCAAGATACGACAGGAGATGCCCTACAGTATGACTCAGGCACCTCTGTACAAATACTCATAGTCTGAGCCATGTTACACAATATAATTCTCAGGAAACATCTTCAACAAGAACAGTAAGGGACAGGACAACAGTTTCAAGGACCACAGGCAGGGCCAGAAAAAGTAACAGATACCGATGAGGAGTCTGAGAAAGAACCACCAGCTGCAGATTGTGCTGTCAGAGGGTGGCATGCACAATATGCCCTGGCTCTAACTAAAAGGCAAAGGATAGCACAAACACTCACTACTTAAGTCAAAGCCTAAAATCTCACACACATACAAATATGAAAACTGTTGTATTTAATGGCTGTGTTCTGATAGCATCAGACTGGGACAACCCCCATGGACACAATTAGTAGCCTCAGTAATGGCAAGGTAAGACTGTAGAAAAAAATTTACATAGCCAAGTACTCTCATATGGAAATATGTATATGCCCCTAAGCACAGCATTTGTCTGAGGTGTACATCTATGTCAGCAATAGCTTATATGACTTATGTTTGCAATATACAGCTATACATTCTACCCAGTTATTGTGCATCAAGCATTTCACTTGATCACTGTTCATAAACCATGGAACAAGTGAATTATACCATCATTTGCACAAGTATAACAACAACAGGCTAACACAGAAGGCCTCTGGCTAATGAAGTTTACAGATGACTGCAAACTAGGAGCCATAGTCAAGTCCCCAAAGGATGTGGACATCCTGCAGAAGGGCCTCGCTGAGACAGATGCCTGGTGTCAGAGCCATGGCCTCAAGCTCAATGCCAAAAAGTGCAGTGTCATCCCCTTTGGTAAAAACTCTATACTCATGAACTACCACATAGGCAGCAATCTACTTAACACTGATGTGCTGGGACCTGGTGTCTTGGCCAGGTGGGGTGGGAGAGGTGTGAATGGGCTGGGATCTGCCTTCCCATATGTCCTATGGTGTGGAAATTAACAATAAATATTGGTTAGTTATGCACAGCACATTACAACATTAGTCAAAATAGCATGCATGGATATTCCCATTTACCCAAAACAGTGCAATTATAACAGTGTATTAGCAAACAGAACCCATGCATATATGGAATGGCATTCAGTGTTGCAACAGCATGCCAGTTAGTGGTATGTCAGACAGGCAATAAAATGATTATTCAACAAGGAATATTAGTATGCACACAGTTTAAACAATGATAAACTAAATGGAATAATGGTCCCAACAGTCGAGGTTTGATTAGGAACATGCCCATGTTGGTTTCAGTGTGATGTTTGGGTCAGCTGAGTGGTGGGGGGGGGAACAAATTCAATTGACAACTGCTATTAAGTATATTTGTCAGTACACTATTATTCACTACTCTACATTCTGATCACACTTACACTCTACCTGGGCCATGGGGCTGCTACAGCACACCAACAGCTGTAGATATCAACAGAGCAATTATACCCTTATTTTAGTTATACACATAAGACCTGTTTCTATACCAATTTCTTTACCTGTGGGCCTGTGCAGATGAACTGTGTGCACATTGCATTGCTTTTTTACATATATTTCAGATTCACATATTAGTTGCAGGCTCTACAGTGTGTGTTGTGCCTTTTACATACATCTACTGGGACATTCTCCCTGTGCAGGTTTCTTGGCAATTGGGGAAACTATCCATGACAGTGTGACACTTGTGGGGCTTGTCTTGGCCAGACTGCAGAGTGTGGATGTCTAGCTTGCATCTATTTGTAGGATTGGGGCTGATCAACACCAGCAATTGTACACCTTTCATAGTTATACATATCATACTAGTATTTCTATTCAGATTTCTTTACCTGTGTGCCCTGTATGGAAAATGTGTGTGTTGCAGTACATTATTTTTTCTATTCAGATTGCAGTTTACAACTGTAGAATTAGACTGAGATGTTAGTGATGGTCCCTGGATTTGGACCGTGGTGTGTGTGCAAAATTGAACTACAGGCCTAGTCCTTATCAGACTGAGCTACTGGGGAGGTGTTGTGTGTTGCTTGTGACATTTCTATCTAGTACATATTTTTGTGCACAGTACTTTTATTATGACATGTTGCATTATTTATTTCCCATTTTCAGTACACATTATGCTTACAC
This sequence comes from Protopterus annectens, assembly GCF_019279795.1. Lineage (NCBI taxonomy): Eukaryota > Metazoa > Chordata > Ceratodontiformes > Protopteridae > Protopterus > Protopterus annectens. The sequence goes on from NC_056743.1 coordinate 1,498,944,993, forward strand.
AATAGACATTGGTGTCACTGTTTGTGAAACGTGAACATTAGCTGGATTGCACATTTGACTGTTTTACAACTACATGCTGCAATTTAGATTCCTAATTACACAGTGTAGGTTTTAAGTCTACACCTGTTAGCCTTATACATTTTCAGTACATTCACAACTACATGCAGCTGAAATTGAAAGGTTAACACAGGACAATGCTGGCAGACAAACAAGTAAACACATTCTGATGGAATATTTACTGTTGTTTTTTTCAGTTATTTGATATGCCCATTCTAAAGTATGCAGACAAGCAGTGCTAAATCAGTTCACCTTAGTTGATGCATTCTGCAGGACATGCACACTTCTATTTTTCAGGTATAAGTGAGAGCTGACACACACCAGTGTTTGGGATCACCTTTATTAGTTTTGACATACATATCTGTGTACAACTCAGACATCCACATTTACTATTCCTGCATGATCTGCACAGGGGAATGCTTTTCATTTCTAAGTGTTAAAGTAGCCCTGACATGGCACTTTCTTGGTAGGTTCACTCAGACACACTCATAGATATTCTAATATTCCTCTCCTGCATATTGTACCTTGTTTGCTACTGGCATCTGTATTACACAGCAGCTGGGAATACTCCATTATAATGCTGGCAGCCTGTCACAGGCATTTATTCCTGACTTTTACAGCACAATTATATATACAGACAGTACTACCATTACTATAATTTTGATTTCTGTACTCACCATACTGCCGATGCAGCTGGTCCAGTCGCTGGGTATGAGCCTCAACATTCTGGGACTTCTCTGCAGCAGCTGTATGGGGAGACATCACACATTAATTGCACCTGCGTAGTCACAAGTTGAACTTTTTTCATACTTAGTAAGAGATACATAAGACTGCATACTTACAGACAGGTGGGACATCCTGTGTTCAGGCTTCTTGGATCCACTGGTCCAAGAGTGCACCCCTCCTCTGCTTCAGGTTGTTATGGTGGTGATATACCTGCTCACTAGTCTGGGGTGCGTCAGTGGCACTAGTGAGATCATGTGCAAGCTGGTCCCAGGCCTCCACTTTGTACTGCGAGCCCTGGTATTGTCCCTGCAACAGCCTGCTGTCATGGTTTTTAACTAGGAGCCCAGCCATGACCCTGGCATCCTGGATGCCCTAATGTTGTGCTCGGAAGCAAACACCTTCAACAACGCCAGACATTTTGGTCCTGCTGTGAGCAATCTCAAATGGTTATGACTGTATTCCTGTCTGTGCAGTTTAAATAGGGCAGTTTTCCCACACTTTTTCTTGATTGGCTTGGTTTAATATGCTGAACTATGCTTAGCTCCATGCAAATCCACATAGCAATGCTTACACCAGATAAGCCGAGCTGAATGCAGGTAAGCAATGCTTATACTAGCAAAGCATTGCTTAAATCTATTTTTTCATTAAATTTATAAATTATTTTTACATTTATATTTTACATATTCCCACCCCTACTGTGCTATATGTCAGTCATATGATTGATATCTATTATTCAAATTCCTTAAAAGTTTATTAAATAAATTGGCAGAGGGGAGATTCGAACCAAGCATGATCTACATGCTATACCATGACAGTACTACTATGCTACAGCTTGATGATGTTTTTTGTCACAGTAGCACTTGTCTATCATTTTCAGAATTTCAGCCAGGCTAAGCATAGTAGCGCACTGCGCAAACAAACTGTGCACTGCTTAAACTTTGGATTTATTTGATTAAAAAATAACTTACATTTTTTTAATTTTTATTGCTTTCATCTTGCCCTACTGCTTCCATGCATGTAGGGCAAGAGTGCATACTTTTGGGGTTGTGCACTTGAATGCTGCTGTCTTCCAGGTGTTTGTGTTTTGATTTTTTTTTTCAGTGTCCACGGACACGGAAATGTTTTCAGTAATGAAGTTTATCCATCCAAATAGGAACAATTGTCCCAGACTGGAAACACTCACATGCTTGACTTAACCTATAATAAAGGTTATGCATGCTGGGGTGCATGGTACAGCTTGTGCTTCTACTTTCACTAAGTGCTTTCTGCTTTTGTGTTATATTTATTTCTATCCCAAATGAAGAAAACTACTTGAATGCATTCAGAAAACATTATCTCATTGCCATTGAAAGATAGAAATATTATGTTTCATTGCTCCCTTATTGGATTGTCTTCATAGAAACATGAGAACCAGATAAATCATTGTTTTCCACTACACACATTGAACTGTGAACATGTATTTGCTAGAGGGAAACACTTTTCAGTATTAATCAGTGCTCTTTTATTTATTTGATTTCCCTTAAAACATGTTATTAAGGGCCTTAATCAAGTCATTCCCACTGCAGAAATAAGAAAAGGCATATCAGTTTTACTTATATCATGCTCTTTTGTCCAGGCATTCGTCTCTATTTACATTGCAGTGCCTGTATGTCTTAAAACTGAGCAAGAAGAAAGAAGAATGAAAAACAGATAAGGGCAACTGTTTGCATTAGTATCGATACTGCACACAAAATTAACTGAAAAAGCTTCACTTTATAGTATACAGTATATGCCATGTACTATAACAATTCTGGTAAGAACATAATTTTATTTTGCTTACCGATAACTTTTTCCTTCCTGTGCCCCTCTCCTAAATCTTTTTCCAAACATTAATGACATGAAGTAGGGTATATGCTTTGGAGTCACCTACAAGTTTAACAAAGTCAAAAAAGTCCAATATTTCCATTTTTTTTTGTTTCGTCATGATTCACTAATGTAATTAATGCTTTGTAATCCCACATTTATTCATCATCTTCTAAATTGCTGATTTTCATCCTGTTGATCTCTATCTCCCAAATCCAGTCACTGGTTCATTTCCAAATAACTTCAGTTTTTTTCTAGTCAACTCTTTTTTGTCTCTCAAGCATTTTCTTTTGGAACATTGGAAAAGATGTCACTAGCATAGTCTCTCTATGGACTTTATTATCAGAAGAGTAAGAAGCAGAATCCCCTTCTGTTTGATAACTCACTTTTGGTTGGACAAACTTTTGTGTTTCCTCCTTAGCATGTTCTGCTTTAAAGAATAAGCTTGACCTGCCAGGAAAAAATATTCTGAAAATAGCTAAAAACAGCAGCTTGAACCTCACACCTGCTTCTTCACATTCCCTGATTGCCTGAATAAATTTACTCCTATTCTGCCTGGTGTATAGTGATTAACCATTTTCCAGAAACACTAAACTGTCTCCCACTTTTAGTATTTTGCCCTTCTGGCACAGTGCCCTTTCAGTTAAAAACTTTTGCTGTGGAATACCAGTCCAGTTGCTTAATTATACTTTCATAAAATTAATACAGTCTGTTCCTTCCAGTTTCTCTGGTACAGCAGAACATCTTGGGTTTTCCCTAACTCTACCATTTTTTGAAACAGCTCTTCTTGAGCAGTCTCATACTCAACCAGCCTTTTTTCACATTGATCTCTGAATTTTGCAGTTTTATCAGTTCATCTGAACATCTGTTTAAAGCTTCTTCCATTTTCCAGACTTTTGCTATTCAAGTTGATATACTCCTTCAGTGCTTCAGGTGCATTTGACATATTTTTCCTCTAGATTATTGGAAGTCATGTCTTGTACCAAAGCTGGAGCTTGCATTGCTTTTTGCTGAATAGCTACAAGATTCTTCCCAGTCAATGTGTTTTCTCCTCACCTTTTGTGATTGTTTTTTCTTTCAGGTTGTCTGAATTTCTTTTTTGCTGGCATTCAAGCAGTGCAATTACTTGCCAGTTACTGAAATTTACCCAAAAAGACAAATTCACTAGCTCTCTTTTGTAAGTTTCTCTTTTCACACTGGGAGAGCTGCAATTAAGTTGTTTCTCAGTGTGAAGCCATCTCGGAAGTCCATGGAGAGTATAGTCTTATGCAGAAAATGTTGTGGCCTCTGTGTGGCCTAGTGGATCAGTGGACACCCAAAAACACCCTACAGGAAAGTGGTACCTAGGAGCATACATTATAATTTAAGATATCAATGCAAACATGTTTATGCATGGGAAAACTATTAACAAGAGTTATATCTGCAAGAATCTGGTATGTGAAAGTTGTTGTCCATGGGAACACATCCAGCAATAGATATGCATCCACATCACAACAAGGTAAAATTGCAACCATTCACATTCACAAGACACCTGCAAAAAGTGCCACCCACAAGAATTGCCAATCCATGACAAAGGCACATACCTAATCTGCACTTACACAAATATCACCTCTCCCCCCAAAAAGTGTACCTTGGGTTACGAAGAGTTCTCAGTTGCTGCATACAACTACACTTGCCAGGCCACAATGATCAAATTTTCAGTAAAGTGACATCATGATGAAAAAAAAAATACCAGTGTTCACATGCCTGTGTCACATGTTCTACTTGTGGGTGTGTGAACACCACTACATACAAGTGTAATGTTTTGCTTTACTGTCATAACAGATGTTACCCTCATTAAGCTGTTATACCTCTAAAACTGTAATGACAACTGTCACTGTGCAGTTCACTTCATGTTTGTAGGAAATGCATATCTTAAGAACACACATATAATTACTTTACCTGCAATGTGCAACAGGCAGCTAACTGGTGGCTAAATACAAACATGCCTAGAGGTACACAACCTGGCAGTATGAACACATAACTGCCATCTGTATAATTAATACTAGCCCCACCCACTTTGCCTTAACATACTGTAATTATGAAGATAAATGTGAGGAAGATATACAGAGAATTCTAGAAGACCTTGAAAGGGGAGCTTTCATAACCACACACAAGAAAAGCTGACAACTCTAATTTGACTCAGTAAAGACAACAAGAAGGGTTATGAAGGCAAACAAGGTGTGGAGGGCAGGGGTGTGCATTCATCACAGACCCCAAGGGATGGGGGTGCATTCATCACAGACCCTAAGGGGTGGGGTGCTTTCACTACAAACTCCAAGGGGTGGGGGTGCATTCATCACAGACCCCAAGATATTCAGTCAAAAAATTAAAAAGATGCTAAGGAATTGGAATTTCTGCAATATGCCTTACAAAGCCATTGACATCAAACTGACTAAGCTTAACTCAGGTTGACTTCTGGATGATGATTTGTTCACCTTTCTGACATCCCCCACCCCTAAACCTCACAAAAATGTGGATATCCCTCCATATTGCCCAGTGGTAGCATGAGGTGTTTTAGCCATTGAGTCTTTATCCATTTATATGAGAATTAAAAGATCTTGCTATGAGTTCTCCCTCCTTCAGTTTGGACTTTCTCAATTTCTTAAAAAAATCAGAATAATAAAATACAACCAAAGATGATACTAGTTACGAGTGATGTGGAAACCCCTTAACTACTATATTGATTTTGTGAGAAAGTACTTGGGCTAAAGGACCAACACCAACCACTGAAAAAAATAAAGCTATCGGGAATATGCTGAACATCATACTCTCTGACATCTACTTTAACCTCAATCTGAAATGGTACAAACAAACAAGGATGATAATTAAGAAAGCAACTATGGCCCCAGTCTAGACAATTTAACCTTGCCCAGATCAGAAGAGAGTGTCATGTTTACCTCAGAATTCTATCAATATACAGATTGTTACTAGTGCTTTATTGACAATATCTTTATCACACGGAAAGGCTCCCTGAACAAGCTGCACAGTTTCTTCTTATACATCAAAAACACCATAAACTTTTTAAACTTCATTAACCACTATGGTTACAATAAGGTGGAATTTCTGGTTATCACCATCTGTAAGGACACCAATCAGAAGTAACTGATGAAAGGCCTGCACAGAAAACCTGCACCATGAAAGATTGTGAAGGAGCTATAAACTGACTGAGCTAAAATGTTGCAAACAAATACTTTCAAGTACAGCTTTTATTTTGGAAAGATAAGTGTATTTGCAAAGAGTAAATATCACAAGCTACTGTGCCACTACCTCTGTCTAAGGATTTCCCTGAAACCATGCACTTGTACGGATTGTTTACGGCTGTTTAAAGGTACATCCATTATGACAGTATGTGTGGGTGTATTGTCATATATGTGGTCCTCATGCACACCTACTCCCACTGGGAACCCCTCATACCTATCAACTTCTTAGAACAATAAATCTGCCTAAAATTATGGGGACACAAAGGACCAATAATAAGGAAAGGTTTTAAATATTGTTCTTAAAAGTTACTAACATAACAGGATATGTGTTAGTACAGTTCAGAGTAATGGTGAGTATGGAAGAGAGGTAAAGAAGAGAGTACAGGCAGGGTGGAAGGGATGAAGAAGAGTGTCAGGAGTGATTTGTGACAGACAGGTACCAGTAAGAGTGAAAGGGAAGGTCTACAAGAGGATAGTGAGACCAGCTATGTTATATGGGTCGGAGATGGTAGCATTGACGAAAAGGCAGGAGTCAGAGCTGGATGTGGCAGAGTTAAAGATGTTAAGATTTGCACTGGGTGTGACTAGGATGGATAGGATTAGGAATCAGTATATTAGAGGGTCAGCTCAGGTTGGATAGTTTGGAGACAAATCAAGAGAGGCGAGATTGCGTTGGTTTGGACATGTGCTGAGGAGGGATGCTGGGTATATTGGGAAAAGGATGCTAAGGATGGAGCTGCCAGGTAAGAGGAAAAGAGGAAGGCCTAAGATAAGGTTTATGGATGTGGTGAGAGAGGACATGCAGGCGGTTGGTGTGAAAGAGCATGATGCAGAGGACAGGAAGAAATGGAAATAGATGATCCGCTGTGGCGACCCCTAACGGCAACAGCCAAAAGAAGATGATGATGCATTTTTAAAGGATATGGTGTCTAAAGATCAAATGTATGTCATTATTTATTGATATCAATCCTCAGTGGTTTGCCAGAAAAAAACAAGTTTTAGGAGGAAAAGACCAAAAATATGAGGCAAAAATCTGAACATTCTGTGAAAATCTGGACAGTTGAGTGTGAGAGTTACAGAACCCCTGTGTGAATCTGAACACTGCTCTTAGTTGTATAACTGTGTCCTTGTACATTGCCTGCACTAACTCTAATAATGTTTCTGGGACTTTGAACTATTGTAGGATTGCCCACACACCATCCTTCTTGGGACCTTGTCGTACTTTCTTCACACACATGAGCATTAGACAAGAAGTAATTTAATACCTGCTGTAGGACGTAAAAAGCTGCATATGCTCTCAGCTGTCTTAGTTAAACATTGAATACCTTTCTGCTTGGCCTATAAATATGCATGGAATGTTTTAACACAAATAGCAATAGTAAATGCATTGTAGGTCAGTGTGCTATTCCATAGAAACCTCATATTTATCCTGGGTGAAAGTTCTGCTCTGACCCAACATCTGTTCATACTGGTGCTGGACTACATTAGAAAACTAGTCAATGGGGACAGTCCAAAAAAGCTGCTGTAGCCAGATAATGTGGCAATACAAACAGACTCTAAATAGGAACTTCAGCAAATGCCCTCCTAAACAATGCTATAACAAAGTCATTAAATGTGCAACTAACCATCACTCAAAAAACTCACCACTGTCAATCACTAAACACCTTAACAGGTTAGAGCTCCTACAACCTCTAATGTTGACACATCTGCTAGTAACTCACAAACTTATACATCAACTAGATAAATATCCTGTTTTACAATCTATTGTCTGACCTAACTTGCTCCCCAAATAGACAGCTCACACCTGGGGACAAGTTTCTGCTTGTTCTTTCTAAATACACTAACTCAACGAGTAACTCACTTTTTTCAAATTGTGTTTCAAAGGCATGGAACTCCATTCCTCTCCCTCTGAAACAAATCAGCAATTGAATCTCACCTAAAGTAGCATCTTCTGACCATCCGGTCATGCGTCTGCTCATCTCTGGTTAAACCAGCTTAACTTAACCCATCCTAAAAGTTAGAACTCACAAATTACTACTTTCCAATTCAATCAAAGGTCATACATCATGTGAATTCAACTTTCCATTTCCTCCCCTCAGTTTAGTCTTTTTGCCTTACTATGTTTTTTATACAACATCCTTATATAGTCTACCGCCCTGGTACCCATCCTGCACCTTCCTACCACTCTCTCTGATATAAAACTCAGTATAACTAACCTACATTGTTTTCTTTTCTTCCTTCCCCCAACAGTATTTTTCTCTTATTTGTCCTGCTCTTTCTCTTTTCTTACCTTTCTCACCTCAAATCCTATTTTCCTACTGTCAGTCTACCAGCCTGCATCTCAGCTGTTTATCACTAACCCAGTAAATAAATGTGACTAAATAAAATTAATGAAATTATAGAGGGATGGTATGTAGAAATGAGGGAACATGGGATGGAACCGAGTACACACAAGACAGTAGTCAGAGAAACAAACTGGGGGAAGCATAAGAACCTGAAAATTGAGATAGGAGGGGAAATACTGGAGCAGGTTAACAACTTCAAGTATCTGTGAAGTCTGGCTGAGGAAAAGGGAAGTCTGAATGAGGAAATCAAAGCTATAATCAGAGGTACTGCAGACAACTGGCACAAAGTATCAAATGGTAATATATGACAGAAGAATGCCAAATAAGCAGAAACATTGTTACAATCAGTACTTCTTTATGGCACAGAAAGCTGGGCAGTGAAGGTAGAGCAGCTGAGGAGCAAGACATAATGGAGATGAAAGGCTTGAGATGGCTAATATGACAGATGCAGAAAGGACACCAAAGCAGAAGTTGTTGTACCCAAGTCACAAAGAAGTGTAAGTAGGACAGGTTATGGTGGTTTGGTTCCGTGTGCAGGAAAGCAGAAGATGATTTGATGATGAAGTTTTGAAAAAAAAAGGAAGAAGGCAAATGAAAACAAGGGTGTCCAACAAAGAAATAGAGGGCTTGTGTGAGCAAACACTTGTGACAGTCAGGCATGGCTGTCAAAGAAGGTAGGAGAGCATCTCAGAATCGAGAGAGCTGGTGACAGTGAGCATAATATCCCAATAATTTCATGTAGAAATGTGAAAAAGGGGGCTGATGAAAATGACGATGATGATGACCATGGATTTTGGGGTGTTTGTGTTATGCAGATATTACTAGATGATGCCCCTAGTGGATGTATATGACAGTAAGGTAACATACTGTTACAAGTGGATGCTACTGGTTAGTAATGCCCTCTGAGTGCTTGCACAAGGGAAAGGTCGGGGAAAAGCTAGACCTCTGAGAGGAACTGTAAACACTGGGCAGCTTCAAGCAGCACGCATGTATGCCTCATAAACTTATATTTGTGAACTTCCACAATACACTTCCAGAAGCAGGAGCAGATATATTCCTGCCATTTAGCAAATTATATTTGGTATTGCTGAAGTATTTTTGGATTTGGTAGGGTATTCTTTAATTATGTGTTTGTAACGTACCTCACTATATGTATATAAACAATAAGTCCATGAATACAACCAGTTGCACACCATTCATTGGCCTGATAATATCTTCTCCTGGGGCATGTGTTACAGTTTACATGCCTCTCAACTATCCAGAACTTCATTCCCCTGATTTTGTCTCATATTTTTCCTCTGTCCTTGATAAAATTGTTGAGTTTCTGGTAAATCAATGAGGTTTACAGTCAGTTAATATTGCAGACATTAGAACTCCTTCCTAATAAATTAGAGAAGCATTTAAAAACATTTTTACCCTTTGCCCTTTCATTATTTTTGGTTCTAGCCAGAATTGTTGAGCAAAGAATTTGAGAGGCATGGTTAGGATCCTCTGGCATAGTATACTATCTGCCATGGAATAATATCAGATAATATAATAATAATAATAATATATATATATATATATATATATATATATATATATATATATATATATGCTGTCTTCATGTGGATTCCACTTTTTTTTGTGTGGTGGGTGATCTGAAAACCTAAGGATGTCAATGTCAACCTGTCAATGCATACCCTTAACATGTTTCTACACATACATATATCAATACCACATAGTTCTAGCCAGATCAACACCCTACACTTTGACTATTTAGAGGAATATGTCAGGTATGATTGTAAATGTTTTCATATACAATTAGTTTCAATTTCATACCAGAATACCACAAAGTGATAAACAATGGAAAAGTTTTCCCGTGCAGAGCATGGCATCTTGCTATAGGCCTTCCATCTCCATGGTAGGTAGATGATCAGCCATTACAAGTCTGAATGAGTCTTTTGTGACCATGAATGGTAAATATCATTAATGACATCACTGCTGTCAGTAGCCAAAACAAGATATATGGTAAAGTGAGATGCCAGCCCACCAGCATGGTAAGTGCTGCAAAAGCTCAGGCAACTCATCTGGCGCAGGAGCAGTGGAGCAACTGGAGGTGCCTGCCAATTAAACCTCCATTAACAGCTTAAGAGGAATTCCTGGCATCTTTGCATGGGTGACTGGAATATTCCTCAAGCCATGGTGGAATCCAGGAAATTGGTGAAGAGTTGAACAGACCAAGAATATTTGTTGGTGATGCCCATTGTGGCTGTATCTCAACACGAATAAGTATTTGCTAAACTAGGTAAATGTCTAATACAGAACAACAAGCAACAATAACAACTTAATTTTCCTCGGACACCCTCCTAATCCTCCTAATGCAGAAGCCACAGACACAAGGCATGTTACCTCTTTATTTCTCCTACTGCTCTACTAAGCAGTGGTTGTTCATTCTTTGGGCTTTAGGTATTAGTGAAAGGTCTTACTTAGGTTGGGTAATTTGTTTTGGTGTTTTCAAAAGTGTAGTGTTATCAGGGTCCTCCACTGTGGCTCTACAGTTGCCTTATATCAGGGACCTGTCCAAATCTAATGATGATGATAATGATAGCAGCCAAAACACCTCATAGTCAAGAGTCACAGTGTCAGTGCTAGACATTGGCACTTTGATGTCCACATCCTCATCCCATTCATTGACCATAGCCTTTGTGCTTGTGCAACTTACCCCACAAACCCAAGGAGACAAAAAAGAACACGAAAAAGCAGACAGATTTACATGAGGATGGATGTCTTCACCTGCAGTACACTCCCAATTGCTTGTTGCAAGCACTATAGAGCAAAAATAAGACACTAGTGGACACTGTGCTGGTGGCCAGGCACACCATGGGTACCATCCACTACCTAAGCCACAACCAAGAAATTGTGCAGGGCCATAATACATGGGCAGAGACAGTCAGACACCAATAAAGACTTTGCTGAGCTGCTGGGGTAGTACAAGATCTGCATGATGACACAAGTGAGTGCATGAGTCACATGTGCAACATCATGGTCAGCAGTACAGGGAGTTGGCACTCAGTAAGTGCACCTGTGGAGCTAGACATCACATCCTTTGCACTGGTCTGCCTCAGTCTTTGGTGATGAGGTACCCAAAAGCTGACTGTTGGCAAGCACTGTCACATACTATACACCCCTCCACTTGCTATAGTCCTCCTTTGCAGATGTCTCCTCTACAGGGTTCTTATCAGGCACCTCCACTATTGCTGAGTCTGTGACTTCTTCCTTCTGAGTGAGTCTGCCCTGCTGTAACTGCTTGTGTACAATGATGTTTTATAACATACATAGACTGGAGATATCTTAGTGTATATGCTGGGTCATACTGAAGGATACCTTAGATTCATCCGGACTGTGAAAGCAAGTCAGACATACAATCAGCAGTGACACATGTCTGTAGCAGTGCATATTTGTGGCTATTCCCTGCCTAGGTCTGAGGATTTCTGATAGATGCCATTAACTATGGATCACAGTATATATACAATCTCTAATAAGGTATGTCTGGTAAAATCATCCAGTGCAAGTCTCTGATATAAATCACATATGTGCCATATGTGGGAGTCATGTAAACTTCCTTGATGGCCTGTAGATACATACCATATTATACCCTGTGCATTAAAGACCACTTGGAAGTTGATAGAGAAGAACCCCTTACGGTTGATATATTTTCTTCCCTGCTCCCCGGATGAGACCTTTATTGCAATGTGGGTGCACTCTATGGCTTCCAGTACTTCAGGGAAATAGGCTATGTTATAAAAAGCCTGCCTGTATTTACCTTTCTTCTCTGTTGTATGTGGAAATACCATATGCTCCCACACAAGTTGTAGAATGGCATTTAGAAACTGGTGCAGTATCCTGGAGGCAAATGACTGGGATACATCCATTATATCTTCCTAATGGTCACTGAAAGGCCTCCTGTGCTAATATTCTCAAAGCCACACATCTCCACAGGGATAGGTACTCCATGCATGTCATGGTCTGCATATGAGGGTGGTACACCTCAATCAGCTCTTGCACAGTATCTCTATCCATGCAATAGCACTGCACTGTTCCTATATTGTAGAGAGAATGGTATGTTAGGTATGGATTAGGAAACTTGAAATCCCTGAGGGCAATGTCATGCTCCTCACTGACTGCCAGGAGCAACAGCCTCTTGCATATGCATATTCATGGGCTATCGTGTACATGTTTTCATGGTCTGTCTCCAACATTTTGCTGCAGCCAATACCTCTGACAGTAACATCTCTTTGTACAAAATATATACATTTGTGAATTGCTTCACCATGTTACCCACATTTGTATTCACGTTATACTCATTTAATAATGTTGCTCATTTTGATATCATTATATCACAATTTGTGTATTATATAGACCTTCCATTTTTTTTTTTTTGCTTTCCAGAATTGCAATCAGTGTGTCTCTGAATTGCCCCAACCCAACATGTAGCCAGTAATCAAACAAAATCATCTACCATGACACAGAATATGTTTTCTGTATCCCAGGATATGTGTAGCAGCTAAACCGACTATATATATTGAATTTAAATGTTGCATGTGTGCTTAATGACTAGATGCAGAAGCATTTCATATGCATCTGGTTTTGTGCAGTTAAAAAGGCAGTGTGACAGACAATTAGGAATCTATTGCTTAAACAAATGTGAATACAATGAACAGATAAAATGTTTGAAAGTAAAACAAGATTACTTGTATAACTGCATAACATTTATTTAAGGGCACGTAAAGCACACGTGGTATTTAAATTACTAAAAAGGAAAGGAAAGGAAAGAAGAGAAATCTTTATTCTGTAACTAAGCGAGACAATACAGCCTTAATATCAGTAGCAAATCATAAAAACAGACTGCACATACAAATGTTTGCACAATTCATTGGGTATGGCAGGAATGAGCAAAGAGTAAAAAGGAATGCTAATAATTAAGACTGATTACACGTGCAATATTCTGGAGGGTACTGGGCATACAAATGGATTTCATTGACGACCAGGCAGCTTACTTTCAGATAATGGAATTGTACTGGACTGGACTGGACTGGACTGTTAGTAATATTCCAGGTTTAGAAATTTAGTTTTGGTAGTGATCCTTTATATGGCACACAAGAATGCTACACAGTCTAGCAGGACCAACTTAACCAAATGAAAAAACAAAGTGTTTGAAGACTTTGTAGTACTGTACATATATTTGCACTTAAAATTGCTATTGACTATAAAGCATTTTAGGTCCATAAAAGAAATCAGTTAAGAAAGGAAAATATTTCAGAATACATGGCAGAAATAAGACAATTGGCTGAATAAAATCAAATTGTAATGATTAGCATATATAAAGTATTGTCAGAACATAGAAGATAGGCTGCTTTCTAAACATCATTTGACATTAAGCAGACATGAGATAAAGTATTTATAGAAATAGCTGAGAGATTCATGAGAGCTACATGCTAATGTCAAATCTGTTCAGTCTTTCAGACAGCAAGCATGTTTTTGTTTTGACAAGGTATCACATTAGTCTGATGATATGAGACCAAGTTAAAAAGTCTGCAGGAGATGCCACAGACTGTCATACTGAGAGACTTAAAGAAATGAAAAATACTCAAGGTAAAAGTATTAAAGTTGGTAGTTTTCCAAATGGTCTCAGCAAGAAAAGGGATGATTTAGAAGATTTTCTCTACTTAGAAAGTGTTGCTAGTTGTACCATTATAAAATCCTGATTTAAAGATCCAAAATAAATATTGCACATTTCAGGGTGTACTTCCTTTCACTGCTGCATATTTAGTGAGACAACTGACCATGTGTCAGGATTTGTAAAGGAACACTTAAGAGTTAGGAGCTAGGAGAACATACAGGATGAGAACTGATTTATATACTAATAAAAACTAGTGCCAGCAGATATAATACTATAGAAACCATATGTACACCATCTATGTACCTTACAGAGCCATAATATTTCAGGATGTAAAATGGCAATCAGAATAAAATCATCATGGGGAAAATAAAACAGACATCCTTCATATCATTTACCAGGTTTCCCAGAATGCTTAAGTGTAATCATATTATCCCATGGGCATCACCGGGAGACCAATCTTCCTTGCAGATAACAAACATCACTGAGCTTATCGTGTGCTTAATTTTCTACTTTAATTTAGGGTGATTCATCTAAGTATGTATATATATATATATACATATATATATATATATATATATATATATATATATATATATATATATATATATATATATATATATATATATATATATATATATATATATAGCCATGGTCTGGTTATACTGGCAAGGAAAGTAATTTATATGTATTCTATTCAGTGTAGCCAGTCAGCAATCATGTTTTTTTCAACTTTCCTCACTTGTCTAGAGGAAAACAATATTTAGTACTTAATAAATAAGCACCTATCCAGGCATGTCTAAGGGTCAGCTCCCGGTGTTTTCTCCTGTCTACCTGATGAATCTGGGAATCTTGGAGCAATGCAGCAATTGCCTCATGTACACAGACAACCCTCTCCTCCTACCACCCAACACTACAACCTGTGAGAGATGCACTTATATAGCCAAACTGGAAGCAGAGCTCTCTTTATCCAAGACTGGACTAGACAGTCAAGAGGAGAAGGTAAACACTTGCACCACACCACACTCATCACATAGTCCCCCAAAACCTACACCACCAAAACACACACACAGAAATATAAAATGCACACCTACATTCATGGAAGCTCTCAATAAAAATCTGCCCAAGCAACAGAGACCTCCAAAGCAGAAACGCAAGCAACCTCTACCCCCCAACAAAACCCAAATGACACGTAGCCTACAAACTCAGTGTGCAACTCAACCACACCCCATAAGGCACAACAATGTACCCAGCACTCTAGTCATAGGTGACTCTATAGTCAGGCACACTGATGTTCCATTCACCAGGCTAAACAAGGAAAAAGTTACTGTCAGCTGCCTGTCGGTTGCCAGGATCCTCCACATAATGCACGCGCTCAGGTCACTCCACAACAAGTACAAATATGGCTCTGTTATTGTCCATGTTGGTGTGAATGACCTGTGACGTACCTCCCTGAACTACATGAAAAGAGACATGGAGGAGCTCTCCGATCTTCTAGCCCAGGCAGCTATGACCTTAGCCCTGAGTAGCATCCTGCCATCACCCAGAATGAGAACCTTAGTACATGGACAAAATGATTGACTTCAACAATTGGCTAAGCTTCTGGTGTCATTCTAAGGGGACCCAGTATCTGTCTGCCTGGGATGACATGATTGACAGACCACAATGCTTTGCCAGAGATGGCCTGCACCTGTCGCCCTTGGGATTCTGGATACTGGCTAAGGCTCTTGCCACCCCTATAGTGCCTTTTTTAAACAAAGTTCAAATGGCAAATTCAACACCGTAACCGGTAAAAGCAAGCAAAATCTGAGGGTAATGCTACTCAGTGCTAGAAGTCTAAACCACAAAATGCATTCACTCGAGACACTCCTTAAAATGGAGAACATCGACATCTGTGCAGTGACAGAGACCTGGTTCAAGGCTCCAGAGAGCACCCCTGCATTACCAGGCTATAATTCATACCACACGTACAAACAACCTCAAAAAAATATTCAAGCACAAAATACAACAACCAGGAACCTGTCGACAAAATGTATTCACCTCTCCAGCGCTTCAGAAAAACGCCTTCAAGGAGTACAAAAAAAACTCAAAAAAGACACACCTTTTATATAAACCCACACATCAATTATACAATTAAAAACAATCAATTAAATAAATACTTTCCAATTACATTCAAGATTCAGTCCCATAGGGACATAGTGTTAAACTTTAAAATAAACAGACTTTTTTTATACATTAATTTCCTTTTGTACACTTCATCTGAACAAAATCCTACATGTAATCTTTCCAAAATGCTAGCTTTTAAATCATGTACAATAGAATTATGACATTCTAAAAAATGTTTGACCATAGGTCTCTCCATCTTATTGTTTCTTACATTTCTAATATGCTCTTGTAGCCTGCATTTTACTTTTCTCTTAGTTTCTCCAATATATACAAGGCCACATGAGCATTGCAAGGCATAAATAACACCTTGTGTTTCACAATTAAATATTTGTGAAGGAGAGAACCTATGTCCATTACTAAAATCAAATGTTCTAACCATATATGTGCAAACATTAGAATGTCCACAAGAATAAATGTCTAGAGGTATATTAACAGTAGTGATAGAATCAGCTGGAAGAATAAAATTATTATGTACTAAAATATCCCTAAGATTTCTACCTCTTTTATATGATACACCTATATATGGGCACAAGATATTGGCTAGCTCATTGTATTTAAATAAATACTGCCAATAATATTTTACTGTATCACTAAGTATAAAACTAAATAAACTTTAAGTAGTAATGAAGTATATTTTTCTCTTATTGTCTGTCTTATGTTCATACATATTAACCGTATCAGCATAATTTTGAACATAATACTGGTCTCTACCCTCTATAACTCTACTAATAGCAGTAGATACACTTTCCCGATTACATCCCTTAGAAATTAACATGTGATATAATCTATTATACCATGACCCCCCATTAATATTCCAAAACGTTGTAAATCGACTTATACTAATGGAAAAAGGTCCGGTCGCCCGGATTTTTTCCATTACTATAAGTCTCTTTTAAAACACTGTCTCGCTATGTTAAAAGAGTTTAACATAGCGACACAGGTTTAAAAAAAGCAACGAAGATCTCCGTTGCTTTTTTTAAAGCTGTCTCGCTATGTTAAACTCCTTTAACATGGCGACACAGTGTGTAAAAAGCAACGGAGATCTTGCTTTCTCCATTGCTTATTTTTAAACCTGTCTCACTATGTTAAATAGGTTTAACATAGAGAGACAGCTTTAAAATAAGCAACGGAGATCTCCGTTGCTTATTTTAAAGCTGTCTCGCTATGTTAAACCCATTTAACATAGCGAGACAGGTTTAAAAAAAGCAATGGAGAAAGCAAGATCTCCCTTGCTTTTAACTGTTTCGCTATGTTAAATGGGTTTAACATAGCGGCTTTAAAATAAGCAATGGACATCTCCGTTGCTTATTTTAAAGCTGTCTCACTATGTTAAACCCATTTAACATAGCGAAACAGCAAAAAAGCAACGGAGATCTTGCTTTCTCTTTTTGGCCACAGCTCTGATGTACTGCATAGGCATACGCAGTACATCAGAACTGCGGACAGCTGTGGAAGGGCAGCAAAGAGGCATTATACAATGCCATTATTTAAGAAAAGTAATTATTTCTTTTCTTAAATAATGTCATAGTATAATAGCAATAACCCACTTCTGGGTGTGGGTAATGCGGGATTTACCCACGGTTGTCTTTGTTTGGTCCCGAGGGCGAAGGTAAATCCCGCATTACCCACACTCAGGCGTGGGTTATTGCTATATTAATTTCTCTATTAAAATCCACTTCATTATTACATTGTCTTCTAATTCTAAGACATTCACCATAGGGAAGTGAAGAGATGGTATGGGGTGGATGGCAACTACTGCCGAATAAATACTGACCCCCATCTTCAAATTTCCTATTGTCTGATGTAATCAATTCATCATTATTAATAGTAAGTACAATATCTAAAAAAGTAACAGCCCTAGCAACTTGCAAACCATTAAAACAAAAGCCAGACTTATTCTGATGTAACCCGCTGACAAATATATTAACTTCTTCACAACCTCCTTGACATATAAAAATGAGATAATCAATAAAGCTGTAATAATATATTACATGATTATTGAAAAATTCTGAACGATACAATTACTTCAATTCATATAAACCCATAACAAGATTAGCATACATGGGGGCAAAAGGAGCCCCCTTGACTGTACCTTGACATTGATGAAAAATAACATCATTAAATGTGAAATAATTATTTTCAAGGCAAAAAAGAAGTAGTTCTATTATATAATTCCCCCTAGGGCTATCCCCAATAAAATAAGGAACTGCTTCTAAACCATGATTGTGCTTAATATTGTTGTATAAGCTACACACATCTAGTGTTATAAAATACATATCTTTTGACCATACTATATTTGACAATTTATCCGAGAAGTCCATACTATCTCTAATATAAGAAGGTAACTTTACAACATATGGTAACAAAATGTCAAGCAACAAACAACTAATATTAGATAAAAAATATTTCTCCGCTGATAGTATCGGCTTGCCAGGGGGGTTGTTGATATCTTTGTGGATTTTTGGAAGACAGTAAAATACTGCCAATTCGCTAAAATCACAATTGAATTTTTTATCCAAATCAACTTTTGAAAAATACCCCAGGTGATGCCCTTTATGTATCAACATCTCAAAACTCTTCATTGCTTGCTTATATTCATTCAAATTACTAACTTTGTAGACTTCATTACTGTTCAGATGATCCATGCACATAGCATAATATTGTTGGACATGCATAATAACTATTTTACCCCCCTTATCGGAGGGTTTATAAGTATATTTTTATTCTTAGCTAGCATTTGTAGCTCACACCATTCCTGCATAGTCAAATTGTATATAAAATTATTTTTGTCTTTCATAAATTGATCAAATTCACATTCAATGGCATAATTTAACATTTGTGTAAAATTTTTTATACCATCATGAATGTACGAAGGAATAAATTCAATCTTATATTTGATGTTATTTGTATTAAATAAACTATAACCATTAAAATCATCTTCATCAATTAAATCATCACTATCAATTAAATCATCAATAATATCTGAGTTACATGAAAAAAAATATCATCTGAGCTATTATTCATATCAGTATGCAAAACAACTTCAGCATTGTTCTTATATTCAAAATAATATGCCAAGTGTAATTTACGACAAAACCTAAATAAATCACATTTAAGTTCATGAATACGAGGTATAACAGTGGGGATAAACTTAAGTCCATAGTTCAAAACCTTGTATTGTCCTTCAGTAAGATGAAAATCAAAAATATTTACCACAATAGAGACCGGGGAAGATATTTCAGTACCATTCAGTTTTTTTTATTTTGCTTCATATTGTCCCTATACAAAACTGACTCAGGTTGAAAATGACTTTGTTTCTTATCATTTCTACTTGGTTCACCATTTCTGCCTCCTATAGAAAATTCCTTATTAAGTCTCAGAGAGTCCTGGGCTGCTGGTAAAGCTGGGTACAGCTCGCTATTGCCTTCTGCAGCAACTGACGTCGTAGAGACATCAGACGCAAATGATACACTCCTGGATGTATTAGAAGATTTATTTAAGGTGGTATGATCATTTTTCGAGGAATTACACTGTTTTTTTATACCATAAAAATGCCTTTCCGGCTTCAGAGCCTCTCAAATCTCTTTTTAGTTTAGTAGTTTTATGTTCAATCAACTCACTTTCATGTTTATTATTTATTTGTTTATTTATTTATTTATTTATTGAACATTTGTTGACCGGGAAAGTCCGACTAGGTTCCACAGATCCTGTTTTCAGCGGAAGCCCAGGGAGAAATGCTCCAGAAGCATGTCTTTACTGTGTCCCCTATGGGACTGAATCTTGAATGTAATTGGAAAGTACTGATTTAATTGATTGTTTTTAATTGTATAATTGATGTGTGGGTTTATATATAAAGGTGTGTCTTTTTAGAGTATTTTGTACTTCTTGAAGGCTATTTGCTGAGGCACTGGAGAGATGAATACATTTTTTCGACTGGTTCCTGGTTGTTGTATTTTATAATTCATACCACACCTTTCGGCCAACTAACCAGGATCGAAACACTAAAGCTGGAGGCGTGTCCATATTCATTAAGGATATACACACCTCCAGGCTAGTTGCTCAGCATAATGCATCCGAGATTATTCAAGTGGAACTAACTCTGGGCAAGACCACAATCCAAATTGTAGCTTGCTACAGATCTCCCACCATGCCCCAGAATTCCCACTTCTCACTTCTTGATACACTTGGAAAATATTAGGGTACAACACCCTAAAAATGGGCGATTTCAACTACCCCACCATTAACTGGGGAAACTACTCATCTACCAACTCTTTTGATCAATGTTTTCTGGAATTCATAAATTCCAACACATTGGATCAACTTATCCATACCCCCACCGGGGGCAGCAATATCCTAGACCTGGTTATTACCAACATGGGGGACCAGTGTTCCACACCAGAGGTCAGTTCCTCATTGGTCAGATCCGACCACAAGCTAATCACCCTAGACATCCACATCCGGCCCCCACACCCCATTAGGGAAACCACCATAAAAAATTTCTCCAAAGCCAACTTCACGCTTTTTAAGACAGAAGTGGCAAACT
>NC_056743.1:1499313072-1499525277 GCF_019279795.1 Protopterus annectens
TGGCATGTAAGAATATTTACTAAAATATAGTACTACAGCTTAATAAATATAGAAAGTTGTACATGTGGATATCAACAATATAAACTGGTTAAGACACATTTATAATGAGAATAAAGATGTACTGCAAACAATAGCACCAGTGACTTGTATGCAGATGTCCCGCATTGTAAAACATCCATACATTTGTCACATGTTCACCATGTCAAAAATAATACATGGCAATGGTCAATAATTGCAACAATGGCAAGCATATCTGCAAAATATAACAGGGAAGTATGTAGGTGGAAGGAAGGTGGACAACCTGGGCCCACATCTGAGAAAAGCAGGGCCAGGTAAGTTGACATACTGCAAATGTATGTGTACAGCATGCAGGGTGCTGTAGAAGCCAAACCCAAATACATTTAACTAAATGGAAAATGTATGTTACATGGCTGGAATGATTGCTTATATCCACAGAACTGGCCATGTATAAAACACACATATACAGTAATGTACAATCATGTAACATCAACAAGCATAGATAAGCAAGCTAAGAATTTCAAACACATATACATATACTGTCATGCAAATATTGAATAAACAAATGCAGCTGTATGTCACCCACCATAGTCATAACTGAGCAGAGGATACTTGAGTGAGAATCATTACAGCAGATCAGTGGTAATGCTGAATGCGAACATGTCAAGTAAAATCGTGTGTCACTATGTAAACGACTATGTGCACACATACATATCAGTAAATGTGTACAACTTTTTACAGAGTATGTGAAATTACAAAAATAAGAAATGGATGTGGAAGTGTAAGATACAGCAAACATGGTGTAATATTCTGCTAAATAATAAATGATCTATAATGCTGTGTATAGCATAATGTAACATTGCTGTCTAATGCAGTCAGTAAAGGAGGACTGCATATAGACAGGCTATATGTATATATAATTCCCACACGACATCAGTATTGCCAACTCATGGCACACAACACCACATCATGCCAGAGAGACAGCACATGGGGAATGACATATTCTTCTGTTGCACATACATGATATGGCAAGACACAGTTCCAAGCCAGACTGCAGTGCTAGTGATGAATTATGGACAACATATGTTTTCTGTCAGGTGCTCAAAAAACACATGTTTAAAGGCTATGTCTTGCAGCACTAGCTGCAGGTTAACTGTCACAATACATGGACATGTGAATGTGGTTGGAAAGTGGAATGTGTTAATGTGTGTTATGCACATATTGATACAGAAGAAAATGCCACATGACAACACATAGCATGACAGTTACATTGTATGCATGTATAAGAGTGCAACTAAAATCCAGTCAAATATATGGCAATCAGCATGTTGGCAGCATGACATAAGTGGAGCACACAGACAATACTTACAGATTAGAGGGACCAGGCTGATGGGGCTCAGACTACCGAATGACCTCACAAGCTATCTCCTTGAATGAATTGCACATAGCCCATGCCATATCCTGAAAAAACATCCCCATCATGTCCTTCATCTGTGCTCAGAGCACATTGATCACAACCTCCAAGATCTAACTTCTGTGCTTGGCATTGCTTCCTCCAGGTTGCAAACAGGATGGTTTGGGCAAGGGAGGGTCAAGGTTCGTTATTGTCATCATTGGAAGAGTTTGGCAGTGGCCTGGCATGCACTCATCATTGTCGCCTGATAGGAGAATGTTCACAGGTCCCATGCTCTGTCAAGATTAATTGCAAAATACAACAGAAAATAAAAGCAAATGTCTATCACGCAGAACATTCCCAGGAAGATCATAGCAGAGTTAATATGAAAATTATGAAAATTTATGCAAGGACTGACCACATCCATTATGGACAGAGTTACCTTTATAAATGCCTTGCAGTCAATGTCCTATTTGTACACAGGATGTCAGTATTCTTTTGTGAAAACCTGTCTAGGCTGACAGACACCTACCCCAGTCATCAGCATTGTAAAACTGTATGAATGTTCAAATCTAGAGATTGTACTATCTGATGTAATGATTTATGTAAACAGCTACCAAGTGTCATTGTTAAAGTGATATGACAATATTGTGGATAATAGGCAAGCCATATGACAAGCATCTGAGACATGCCACATGATAATTGGCTGAACACATGCATCACTATAATGAATACAACAATAAGTTTTATATGTTCAATCACCAAAGCTTGTGACATATGAGAATGTAATATATGTTGCACTAACAGTATTGTATGTGTACGACTGTATGCATTATCTACCTACAATTAGTACCAATCAGTAGCCTGCAAAATGCAAACATCCTGATGATGCTTAATGATTACGAACTACTACAAAGAAATGTATCTGCATTAATGTCACTAAACGTAGGTTACAACTGTGTTTTAACAAGAACACTCAAGGTGTTGTAGGCAAGTGCAGTACTAACGTTGAACTGAAGAACTTGCCATACAGTCTGCAAACACTGACACAACAGGCACTCATTCAGTCTACGAATAGGCAGGCTATATATAACACAGTCACTAGAATACACAGCCACAACACAAACCACACATAGAAGCAGCAATCAAAGCACTGAGAATTTTATATAAAAATCCATGGCCAATATGTGTGACAGATATACCAATCCAACTGCTATTTAGGTTGTGAAGTATAATTTAAAAACTGTGTGCTGAAACATTGGCTTAATGTTACATAATGGTTCAACACTTTTGGATGTAAATCACAGCTTAAGCACAGCTATAGTATGATAATTTCACTTAACTTACTGATGCATGATGGGTATGCCTGCATTTTAATCAGCATGCGTTATTGTGAAAAATAGTAATAACAAGCCTCTTTCCTTCCTCCTCAAGCCTGTGCATTCACTCGCTGCACAGAGATCAGTTCCTAGTTCAATATTCATCACCTGAAAACATAAAAGAGAAAGTATGAATGATGTATTCCTCAAATTACAATGATATACATTGCTCAGAACATTTTCTAGACAATTTATTCATGAAGAACATTAGATATACATTGCTCAGAACATTTTTAGACTGTTCATGAAAAACATTAGATAATCACCCGACACAATTTTCAGTGTTACATACAGGCGTTAACATCTTTGAACACAGATTGAAGGACATGAAATTCAAATCTGCAACTACAATGTAGATCCAACCTCTAACTTCAACAGCTGCCTGCTTAGCTAATACATCTTTTTTTTTCCAAATACCTTTTTTGAATTATCACTTGTGACATAGGCAAGTTTACATTCATATAAAAGTATTAACCTAACAAACATTATACTTAATCTATATTGCTATATATCATGTAACCTCAGCAGTATTACATAAATTATTCAATTCCTGACTTTTTTTAGACAAGAAACATCTTTATTACTCCATCACGTACTACATAGGCAGTCATACATTCATATAAATGAAAGCAAACCACACCAACATTGACTGAAAATGCATGTTTTGATTGCAGTGAAAAGGTTTGGTTTTATGACATCACCCGGATCCTAATATGGACCCTGGCTTAGGAATTCAAAGTATGAACATGTGCTGCTCCTGTAGTTATACAATTTGAAAAACTTCAATTATACCAGCACTGTGTTCAGAAATTTTAACAGTAATGGAAATCATTCATTCCTTAGAGTTTGACAGGGTCATGTATCATAGAGCTTCTCTGAACAGAACTATACAAGTTGCTGGACATAAGGGACACTGTAATGTATGTGTGAGGAATGTTATAATTCTTGGCAAAGTGCACATCACTAAGCAAATAAATACATCTGCTCTGCTCTGCATTTCAACTGTAAGCCTCCCCATCCCACTCCCTCAAAAGATGATGATGGTGTTCTTGAACCGAATGTAATATTTAGTGATAAAACATAACTAAATAGCACAATATCAAAAAAAGCATTGCTCAGACATATAGCAGCAATGGCAAGCTGTAATGACCCTGCTTTTAAAAAGCTGATGTTAATGGATCGATATGGATTCCAAATATGTTCATAGGAACTCAACAAATAGCCAAGTTATTTGCAACCACGCACAAAGTTTTCAAGAATATCAGTAAGTGGAATATGATTCTCTAAAGAAATGCTATAAGTGATTTAAACAGAGATAACAGTTTCAGATATGTTTCCCTATGTGGATTGGAACCCACAGCATGCCAAAATTTAGTCATACTGAACCTGTTTCCTTACAAATCAAGCTAACAGCCTTTCTAAACAGGCATGTACTGCTCTACAAACCCCATTGTTAGATAGCTAATTTTAGCAGAGCATCATGGATTATGGGCATATTTATACACTTTGATTACTAACTCAGTTTATTCATAACCATGCAGAACATAAACATTAATGTCAATTATTGGAATATGTTTCACCAAAGAAATGCTATGGGTGATGTAAACTAAGATAACAGCTGCAGATATGTTTCCCTGTGTGGATTGTAACCCACAGAATACCAAAGTGCATCTGCATTAGTCTTTTTTCTTACAATATGAGCCATCAGGCAGCAGGGTTTTTATTTTATTAAACAGGTATTGCTGGTGCTTATTCAAATTCCTGCGGAGAACAGATGAATATGGAAACTGCAAACACTTATTGGACATTTCATTGTAAAGAAATAATACCTATGAACACATAACTGATAACATGTGTGACAGCAATTGGATAGGCATTCCTTTTTGTCTTAAATAAATTTGACTGTTTACTTTATTTGGCGGAAAGAAGTAAAGTTATGTATAAGTTTTTATCCCGATGTCTAATGGTGCAGTAGGAGATACTATAGTACTATAATGGAAAACTACGAAGTACACAGTCATCCATGGCCTAGGCGCTACAGACATTAGTGATGCACAAGGACAGCCACTGTGTGAAATGATATCATCACATATTGTGAAATTTATGTACATTTACAAGTGTCATACTTATGGCTATTATAAACATTATTAAATAAATAAATTAACATAATGAAAGTCGAACACACACTTATAAGGACAGCAGTTACAACAGTTACTTAATTTTCCCCATGAGCTAATTGTAACAGCAGCTACTCAATTCTTACAAAACCATCTATTTGATATGTATTGGACAGAGATGTTCATATTATCATTGTTGCATGTTGGTGCGCAGTGCACACCATCGAGCAATAATGCATTAAAGAAAATAAATGGGAATGATCAGACAGTGGGGAAACAGGGAGAAAGCAGGGGGAAGAACAAAGGGAATGCAATACAGGAATGTGCAGGAGGAAGACAGGAAAGAACCATAGTTATCCATTTCTTCAACAGAGGGAATACCACTAGACTATCCTCCAGGGCAAGACTACCTCAGAGGCAGGGAGTGCAAGGGCAGCAGAAGTGGTGCTTCCAGGATGCCTCACAGATGTGTTAGGCAAAAGTGCCATAGCTGGTGGAGTGGGGGTAGGTGGATCCTGTGGGGCAGGCCTACCCCACTGTGCGTGGAACATTTTGTGATGTGGTACACATGGATTACATGCAGATATTTTGATGACACATAATACAATTTAAAAAAATTTAAAAATAAAAGAAAGAAATAGATAAAATAAAGTAAAAAAGGAGATAAGATTAGTACCTTCATATGTGACATACAATGAACTAATACAGTTATTTGACTCTATTATCTTAACCTTTACTCTTAAGACTACCACCCCCTAACAGATAACTATTACTTTGAAGAATATGAGCTCCTAACAGATGCACATTATACTACAGATTGCAACAAGTACTCCTTTACATGTGCCTATATTGCACATATGCATGTTCCAGTTATACATACAGTTTACAGCAGGGCATGTGTGCCACTGGTATAGAGCTTTTACTTTAAACTTTTAAGTTACACATAACTGAAGAATTAACAGTATTGCATATTTGGGAAGTGTGGTATTTGAATCCACAACATCTGACTAAAGTCTGATATTGTACTCTTGGTTTGTGTGACAGACTAATGCATGCATACTTGCTTTTATAGTTGAGTTGTCCTCCCTGCAGTTGTGTGGGTTTCCTCTGGGTGCTCTGGTTTTCTCCCACATTCTAAAGACATGCAGTAGGTGGATTGCACACTCTAAATTGGTCAAAAGTGTGAGTGGTACAGGTGAACTACCATGGCAGGGTTAGCCATCCGGCAGTGTAAACCTTGGCTTGAGATGATTGTCACTGTTGAAGTGACAGCCCGACCCCATGTGCAAAATGGGAAAAGGGGTTGAGGATGGATGGATGTATATGCAAGCTAAATTTGATAACTCTCTATAAAATATCAAAAAAGCTAGCTTTAACTTTTAATGCTACAATAAAACATCTCCTCTGCTGCATACATACCAAAAGCCTCCCTGTCACCCTGGGGGGGTGGAGGATCAGCCCCAGGAGTGTGAGCCACCTTCAGGCAGATTTTATCCATGGCAGTGCATCATGACTGAGTCTGGGTTGGCCAGGAAGGCCAGGTGGAAGGTGGCTCCCCTCCTTGGAGGGGAGTGTTGCAGCCAGTGGCATCAGCTATAGCCATTCCCCGAGGTCATGGGAGATAACCTCCACCTCACCCACTGCTGTGCGAAACATTTTCAAACTGTATGCACACTCCCTGTAAACGTGATAACTGGAATTGCAGGAGCCATCATTCTCCATTGGTCGTGATCCATGGTAGACATGGCAGGCTTAGGAAAGTTTGACCTGGGCTGCAACTTGTTTTCTCAAAGGTGCAGTGAGTTAGGCCTTTTACCCTTACTCTGCTGTTTTCTTGCTGGGAGACTAGAAAAGATAATTGCTTATTTTCAACTGTTTTATGCACTTCTGATTAAAACAATATTTGCTGCATATCTGTTAAAAATTGTGCAACTGTTTTTTAGGCTTAGTGAATTGAATCCTTACATCTGTTCTGATCTTTATCCCCACCCTCCTGCCCAACTGTTGCTGTGGTCTTAAAGGCTTGGTGGCTTTTGAGTTGCCCGCCTCTACTATAAATTTGATATTGGACACTCCTCCCAGTCCCATTGCATCAGCTCATTCTACTGAGTACAGAAAGATCAATTGTGAAGAGGCCCATCCCTTTAGCTTCTTAACCATGAATTATCTTCTGTCTTCTCACTTTCTACAAATAAGTGCATCTTCCTACTTCATTTTGCTGTTTGTGCTTAGGTATTCAACTGCATTTAGTTAGTGCATTTGTTACTGCTTGTCAGTAGCCTGATTAAACTGATGACAGTATTCTAATAAATTGCTGCTTTATCTGAGCTATTTTTTGCTGTTGTGATTGTGAGCTAATTTATCACGTTTGTACTGTTTTAAAGCAATTTGCTGATTAACTGCATCTTATTACTGTTTAACTGCATTTTATTGCATTTCATTACTAACTGTATTTTTTCATACTGTTGAGTTCTGCTTTTGTCTGTAAGTGGTTAATCTGTGTTTTTTTGTGAGTTTTACTGTGTTCAAAACCTTAAATTGAGTAGCATAGGCTGGATACAAGGTTTGCTGTATCAGAGCGGTTTGTTTTTGCCTTCTGTCTTTCTGGCAGCCATCTTGTGTTGGTAGGGGACTATCTCCTCTGCTAGTGAGAGTAGCAGGGCTATCTGGACCTTGTCTGGGACAGGCTGGTAAAGAAAGCAGGGACTAGCAGGACTGGCTAGATTTCTGTGCTGCTAGAATCTTCTATTTTTGTGGTATTTAAATCTCATGCTTGAGCTGGTTTGGGCTTATTTGCGCATCACACACCACAGTTGTACTGTTTTTAACCCATTGCGAAATACTCCAGGTACAAATTTTCCCTTAGTAGCACTTGTGTGATCACCTCATAGTACTACTCTTAGACCTCCCACCCTTCACCCCCTTAGCTCTTTCTGACCTCTCCCTCAGATTCTAACAAATATGGATGGATAATTTTCTATGGTTCCTCCTGCCAGTCTGGTTGATATGGGCATCCTGAGACAGTGTATCCACTGCCTCACATACATGGACAACCCTCTACTACTATCACCTAGGAACACAATTTGTGAGAGATGCAATTACATTAAGAACCTAGAGTCTATGCTCTTTCCCTTACAAGACAGTATATCTGGCACTAAGAAGGTTGTAAACTCCAACACCTCACCTCAAACACCATCCACACCTACACAACACACACCCACATATGTGGAGGTCCTCAACAAAAACATACCCAAACAAAAAGACCTCCGAGGCAAAAACACACACAAACTCCACTACCCACCACAGCACATACCACACATAGTCCACATACCTGTGTCTCACAACTACTAAGGCCTAAACATAAACCCAACATATTAGTCATAGGAGACTCCATTGTGAGACACACAGATGTGCCCCTCACCAGGCTGTATAAGGAGAAAGTCACGGTTAGTTTTTTGTCAAGTGCCAGAATCTGCCATGACATCCATGCACTCAAGTCTCTCAACAACAGGTACTGTTATGACTCTGTCATAGTCCATGTTGGTGTGAATGACATGAGACGTACCTTCCTGGACTATATGACTAGAGACAGTAGTACTACCCTTAGACTTCTCACCCTTCACCCCTTAGCTCTTCCTTTCCTCTCTCCCTCAGATACTGACAAATATGGATGGACAATTTCCTATAGTTTCTCCTGCCAGTTTGATTGAGATGAGCATCCTGAGACAGTGTATCAACTGCCTCACATACATGGACAACCTTCTACTACTACCAGATGCAGAATCTGCCATATCATTCATGCACTCAAGTCTTTCAACAACAGGCACAGTTATGACTCTGTCATAGTCCATGTTGGTGTGAATGACATCATTGAGTTCACTGAATATGTGTCCTAGGCAAATATGCTCCTGGCCTTAAGCAGCATTCTACCATCACTCAGAATGATGCCTCAGTACAAACAGAAAATGACTGACTTTAGTAATTGGCTTAGTTTCTGGTGTCATTCCAAGGGGATCCAGTACCAGACGGCCTGGGAAGACATTATCGACCGAACATGATGCTTTGCCAGAGATGGCTTGCATCTGTCTACCTTGGGCTTCAGGATTCTGACAAAGGCTCTAGCCTCACCCATAGTGCATTTTTAGGCAATGCCATGAGGTCAAAACTACCAACATGAAAATTTCATCAAAACCCAAATTAAAGGTCATGCTGTTAAATGCTATGAGTCTAAATATGAAACTGCAAACATTCTTAACCCTGAAAGACACTGACATTTGTGCAGTCAAAGATGAAACTGCACTCATTGCAAGTATTCTTAACCCTGAAAGATGCTGACATTTGTGCAGTCACAGAAACCTGGTTCAAAGCTGCAGAGAGCACCCCAGCCATACCAGGTTACTCATCCTATCATACATTCAGACCCCAACTAGTGGGCAGCAAAAGAAAAGGAGGTGGAGTTGCAATATATATTAAAGACATACACACATCCAAGCTGGTCAAACAGTATGATGCACAGGAGACATTCTAGGTGCAGTTAACCATTGACAAGACCCCTATTTAAATCATAGCTAGCTACAGGCCCCCAACTTTGACTCAAGATGCCCACTCCACCTATCTGGACCTCTTTGAATCTATTACGATTCAACACTTTACCCTGATTCTGGGAGACTTTAACTATCCAACCATAGATTGGAAGAACTACTCATTCCAAAACAGAAATGTCCAGAGATTCCTTGATTTTTTCAATGCAAATGACTTGGACCAGTTGGTCAACAACTCCACAAGAGGTTATAATATCTTGGACTTGGTAATAAGCTTCCCTACAGTGTCATCTTCCCTGGTAAGATCTGACCACAAAGCAGTCACATTCGAAGTCACCATCTCCCCTGACCCCGCCCCCCCCCCCCATTAGGGTCAAACAAAAAAATTCTCCAAAGCTGATTACAACCTCCTGAGGGAAGGTATAAACAGTTTCACAGCTCCCTCCCCCTCCATAGGAACCGACATATATGTCCAAACCTACACCAAAGTACTATACGAGCATTTATATAGCTGCATGGAATCAGGAATACCTAACAGGACAAAATCCTCCTCCTCAAGGAAGAGTAAGCCTGTCTGCTGGACATCTGCCATAAATAAACTCTATAATAAAAGGAAAAAAATGCTCTCCAGGACCAAGAAGGAGTAGGTGCCAAATTGGAAGCAATCTTTCCTTAGCCTGAACAAGCAAATAAGAGCATTAGTGAAATCCTCCAAAGCAAAGTTCATGTCCAAACTGGCCACATCTACTAAAGACAGTTATAAGGACTTCTTCATATATGTCCAGAATCTCAAAGGAAGCACTCAGATCTGCTCAGAACTGGTGGTCAAGGACACCACATACACAAATGCCATAGATATAGCCAACCTGCTGGCAGACAGGTTCAGTGAAAACACCACCCCTCTGTCCCCCCATCAGTAAATTAGGACATCCCCAACACCTGCCCCCCTCCCCTTATCTCTAGGGAGCAAGTTATCACTGCCCTCTCAAAGGAAAATAAATACTGCCTCCATGAGTCCCGATAACATCCCAGGCTGCATCCTACATGAACTCAGGCAGGAGCTTGCACCACCATTAGGCACCCTTTTCAACCAAAGCCCGAGTACCAGCTTCATCTCAGCCAACTGGAGGACAGCCATTTTCATCCCTTTGCACAAAGGTGGAGTGTCCACTGATCCAGGAACATATAGACCCATCAATATAACTAGCCTGATCTGCAAGGCCATGGAATGGATTATCATGGACCTCATTAACAAGAACATTGGCAACCTCCAAACACTCAATCCCACACAGTTTGCTTTCATCAAGGGGAGGTCAAGCCTGTAAAATTTAGTTGACTTCTTTGAGACAGTTACCAAGGCTATGGATGAGGGGAAGATGGTGCACATCACCTACTTTTCCTGGCCAAAGCCTTCAATACTACTCTCCACTTGGGTATGATAGACAAACTCTCTCAACTAGCAACCGATCCATATGTTATCAGATGGGTAGCAAACTGGCTCACTGATAGAACTCACCTAGTCAAAACAGGGGAAGCCACCTCAAGCAATAGACGCATAACCAGAGGTGTACCCCAGGGATCAGTCTTTGGGCCTGTGTTATTTGGCATATACTTTTCTGAGGGGCAGGCCAAAACAAGTGGGCTATGGCTGACCAAGTTTGTGATGACTACAAGCCGGGTGCTATCATCAATTCCTCTTGTGATGTAGACATCCTCCAAGAGGGACTCACCCAAACAAATGACTGGTACCAGAAACATGGCCTCAAACTGAATGCCAAAAATGCATTGTCATCCCCTTTGGAGTGAGTGATATTCCCACAATTTAACACATTAATAACAAGGTCCTAAGGACGCAATCAGTTGTGATGGATTTGGGCACCCAGGTTGCTAGCAAACTGACTACTGACCGCCATATTGCCTCTGTTGGACAGAAAGCTTTCTACATGGCCCACCTCATTAGTAAGGGTATCTCACCCAGGGGCAAGGAGGTCATAACATCCCTGTATTCTTCCCTTATAAGACCCATTATTTAGTATAATGCACCTTTTGGCATGTACCTCACAAAGCACATGCAGCAGTTGGGGAGATCACAGAAATTCCTCACCAGGAGAATCCAGGGCATCAAACATCTACCCTACACAGATAGGCTAAAAGCCCTGTCCCTCTACTCAGTCTCATGCAGACTCCCCATAGGTGACTGCTGTCTGGCATACAAAGCAATCTCAGACACTGTCTTGATGGGACTGCTGCATATCCGCAAGTCAAGCTCCACTCGAGTAACCCACAAGCGTGACCTCAACCTGGTCTGTGACATCAATAGAACTTGTTGGCAGGACAGATACATGTCCCAGAGACTCCCCCCTTCTGTGGAATAGACTCCCTCTCCACATCAAGAAGAGTACCTCATTAACCCTTTTTAAGCGCAACCTGGATAACTGGATGCGGAACAGAAAATTCACCCCTGGGATTCCACCAGTGTCCCTGCTGGACAGGGGCATTGGATGCTGACTTGTCAGAACATTGGCTAAATTCCTGGCTTGGATCATAAGGGCCTCAGGGCCAATAGCCTAGTAAGTTTCTATGGTACTATGATCCTGTGAACCAGTGCCACCAGTATCCCTCACACTGCTGACCAATGTAAGCACCACTTTAGTGACCTATGTCACAGGAAGAGGAATACCTCGATGTTTGGATCAAGGACGATAGGATGGAGGACATCCCATAGATGTGTAAGTATCAGCTGCAGAGAGTACTTGAAAGGCTTAAAAGCTGAATGTAGACAAGATTGGTATTCATAACGGCATTCTGTTCTGTTTTTTTTCACAGCTGCCATGGAAAGGGAGGTGAATGTTAGGTCCCATTGCACTAGATTTTCGAGGATGAGGGAGGCATGTGGTATGTATGCAGCAGGAGAAGAGTAGTGTTATTGTAGCATTAAAAGTTAAAGACAGCTTTTTTGGTATTTTATAGAGCTGTATCAAACGGAGCATGCATATCTCAACTGTAAAAGCAAGTATGCATGCATTAGTCTGTAGCATAAACTAAGAGTACAATATTGGACTTTAGTCAGAGGTTGTGAATTCAAATACCACACTTCCGAAATATACAATACTGTTAAGTCTTCAGTTATGTATAACTTAAAGGTTTAATGTAAAACCTCTATACCAGTGGCCCACATGCCCTGCTGTAAACTGATATCTGTATAACTGGAACATGCATATGTGCAATATGTGCACATGTAAAGGAGTACTTGCTGCAATCTGTAGTGTAGTGTGCATCTGTTAGGAGCTGGTAGTCTTAAAATTAATAGTTATCTGTTAGGGGGTGGTATTCTTAAGAGTAAAGGTTAAGATAATAGAGTCAAATAATTGTATTACTGTAGTGTATGTCACATATGAAGGCATTAATCTTATCTCTTTTTTTGTCTCTCACCCCAACTCTTGTCTCTCTTTTTTTATTTATTTATTTTTAATTTTTTGTTTTATTTTATTATATTTCATCAAAATGTGTCTATGTCATGTATACCACATCACAAAATGCTCCACAACACAGCGGGGTAGGCCTGACCCACAGGATCTGCCTGCCCCCACTCCACAGGCTACAGCACTGTTGCCTAGCACATCTGGGAGGCACCATGGTAGCACCACCTCTGCTGCTGCTGCTCTACCTGCCCCCTCAGGTAGTCCTTCCCCAGAGAATAGTCCAGTGGTTCCTTCTGGGAGCAATGGCAGAGGTGGTGAGTTTTTTACCCTTACCAAGTTGCCTGGGATGGTGTATAGGGTTGTGCACCACACTGTTGGTGCACAGCTATGCCAGCTGGAGAGGCTCTTCTCCCTCATTTTATATAGTACCAGAAGGAGGAGGAGAAGGAGACCTCAAGCTCTCCAGCCAGTGGTGGAGTGAGGTGATAGTGATGACAGTGTTGTGGGTGAAGACTTGATTCTCACTGTCACTCAGCTTGATGACCATGGGTCCTGGATGTCCCCACAATCACCCCATATATGGTGTCCACTGTCCCTTCCCCAATGTTCCTCTCACTCTGAAATAAAAAAATAAATGGGCACCTGTCTCACAAAAAATAAAAAAAAAATCATCCCATACATAGCTCCCCATTTCACATACTCTCTTGACACACTTGATTCAGTTTAATTGGCTATACAGCATGACTGTGTGATGGTCACAACTGTCTCTCGAGGTGATAATACATGCAGGTGTTCTACACATATTACCAGTTTTAACAGCTGAAGAAATGAATAGCTATGGTTCTTTCCTACCTCCAATTTGCACATTCCTGTATAGCTTCCAGTTTTTTTATCGGCTACTTGCCCCCCATTTCACCACTGTCCTATCTTCCCATTTCATTTTTTTAATGCATTATTGCACAATGGTACCAATGAGCAGCAATGGTAATATGAAAGTAGTTAAAGGTATTTGAACCCAGTACCATATGGCCCCCAAAATAAATGTATCACTGCATTAACTGCATTAATATATGCTGCCACAGAGTCAGTTAAGTAGCAGGTGTATTCCACAGACTTAATACTTTGTATATTTATTACATATTTAGTACTTTGTGTTTTAATACAAACTGTCATACTTTAGCAATGCTGCCACTGGAATAGTCACATGACATTCCCTTATTTACTAATCATTCTTAAGGTTTCCCTTTTGCCCATTGCAAAATGCCACAAACACAAGATAATCACAGCCAAAACTTCCATTCATTTTCCTGTTTCCCATGACTGAGCTATGTGACACATCATGCAAGCAATGGCCAAAAAATAATAAAATAATAATAAAAACTGACAGAAAACAAATTTTGCCAACAAATGAGGAGGAGATTGGATGTTAATGAAAGATAACTTGTAAACTGTGCAACTGCTTACTTGCATTTCCACCCTTGACAGACATGAATGTAACACTTTGTAAGTCTAACCTGACACACCCACCTGATGTAAGCACTCACATTTGTCATCCATTAAACACAAACATGAGGGAGTGCCTGCACTGTGTTTACATCCCTACATGGATACATTTATTTGGGATTCAGCAATTCTAATGAGTTCAGACCTCATTTGCATCTTCACTGTGCTGACAGCCCTGAATCTACACCAGACGGCAACCATGTAACTAGAGAAACTGAAGGGGAGTAGAATTGTTTATGTGGTGAACACAGAAGAGAGGATATTACTTTGGGATATATCTGCATAGAGGAGTACTGATTTTTCGATGATATGCCTGCATGTCATCAGCTATACATTGCATATGCTGTCATGGAACTGTGAATAGTCTGTTTAATGTTTTTTTTTATATTTGTTTAGATTAGCACACACTTTTACACTTTTATCCATCTGCATTACTTACAAATGTACTGTTCATTTGGGGGTGGGAACAAAGCTACATATCTGTTATGGCACAAAAAAGGATTATGTTGTTATTGTTACTCTCCTTTTATTGCATCCAGCCTGTATTTAATGCTGTCACATGTTAAGGTCAGTTCTGTACAAATATCACCCCTTTTACTTTTTATTCTGTCCATATAGACTCCTTTCCATGGCTTTATTCCAAAAGTTTTGGAATTCACAGGGAATACAAGCACAGAGTCTACGCTGTTGCTTTATAGCTTGTTGAATAGCTCCACCATGTTAGATTGGTTAATTAGCATGTCATTCAGCTGATTATGCTGTAATTAGCATGCAGCGGTGTTTATCTTGTTTGTCAGGGATGCATGCCTCTATACATCACCTACTGAATCTAAAACTTTCTACACCTGTGTGTGCATCACACTGCAATGCACACATGGTGAACAACGACCATGTAGACTTTATTGAATCCCCATGATAGTATTGTATCATTCAGTGGTATGGGGGGTTGCTCTGTTTGGCTCAGCAATTGGTAGTTGTCTAGGGCCAGGGAAGGGGCGACAGCCTGAGGTAGCAGGCTGGTGAGCAGTCCCAGTGCAACCATCTCCTCTTTGTATCCCACCTTCCTTTCCTGGACCACTTGACAGATTGACCAGTGATGTATGCAAATGTACACGAATGGTTATCAAAATAGCGGAAGGTGTATTAGGTAATGCCACTTGGCTTGGATGGGCAAGCAGAACATTATGAGTGGTGTTTACACTAACCACCAAGGACTTGTCCAGCCCTCTGTGATATACAAGCTGTTCAATACACTTTTGATGTGGTGGTGAGCATTGATTCTGCTTCTCTGTTGTGCAATGTTACATAAATAAATGGTCACAATAACTGTGTGCTGTGCATTTTTGGATGGTCTGAGGGACAAATGATGGATGCTTAGAGAAAGTGCTTGAAATATGACATAGAGTGGTGTAAGCAAAAACACAAATGAAACTCAGAGTGATGAGAACTCCTGAATCATTTTCAGATGAAAGCAAATAATAAAAAAAACTTTTATAGCTATAACAGGAGGTACGAGAGGTGTGTTAACAAATAATTGAAAGGAGAAATTTGATAACATTTTGCTTCATAAGATGGATCAAGCCAACCCCCCCCCCCCCCATATAGAAAAATACTCTTGGAGCTATATAATTAAACTGCCTCTGTGATTATTCTAGAGCTGAAAGCAGTAATTCACTTTTTGTGTGTTTCATATAATTGCAGTTTGGTAAATAAACAAACAAATATTAAAACTTACGGGAAAAGTTTGATGAAAAAACAGGTTGTCATGTTATGTCTATCTGTAAACATATATATCTATCTGTTTAACTACCTGTGTTTGCCTGCCTATCTATTATATTTGTTAGCCAGGAAATTCATGTTGGGCTGTTGCATTTTCAATGTTGTCTAGACAGAAAAGCTCCAGTACAAAGCAGGAATTAAGTTATTTTTGTAATAAATACAAGTACAAAGAGTTATATAGGAATGAGAAAATGTCAAAACATAAACAGTTACAAGAACTGACAACTGTAATACAAATTACCTTCAGGGTAATGCAGAGGGATTAGAGTCTAAAGTAATATAAACTGTTTAACAAATTTATACCAAATGTTCATAGAAGAATTAAACGCTGAGTTGCATATAATACTGTCAACTGTCTAAAGCTGTGCCAATTTTCAGGTAGTGTACACTGCACTTAATACTTTCATCCATCACTCCATGACAGCAAATTTGGATGTAGAAATTCATAACTACAAATCAAATTAATTGATTCAGTTGGACCATGTTTACTGTTACACTAAGTTAGGAGAATTTTTATATGTACTCTAAAAATATTGCCACCTGCTACCATTGTTAATGAATGTGTCTACATGGAAATATTTGTAAAATTACAGTGCAAATATGTATTTTAGTTAATGGAAATGTTCTGTAGGAGTGTGCATCTCAGCACTTTCCAGCACACAGTGGTATAATTAATAATGATACTGTCCATTATGCTTATTGAAAAGCTTTGGCCAATTTGGGTAATTTTAAGTCATATAATAACTTAAAAGCTCTGCCTTACTATCATCAGTCCTGCAGTGCAGCGGGATGAAGCCCTCACTATATCCTAGAAGACTCATGCTCTAGAAGCATCCCAGGCACTGGAGACACCAAACAGGGTATGATACTTGTGAATCCATGGAACTCACTTGCCCATCCTGGATGGAGGAATGAAGCTCAAACTGCTGCATAACTGGATCCTAGCAGTGGAACTAGCCTCATCATGTAACACCTGGGTTGAGATACTGGCCCCCACCAAACTGAGCATAGCATTGCAGCTGCATTAGGGTGAATGTGTGAGAGTGGGTATGTGCCATGGTGCAGTGATGTAGGAACTGGCAGACGTCAGGCTGCCGTGGGGACCAGCAGGTGCACCAGAGGAATATTATACACCCACACTATATAGCTGCCTGGATGACAGCTCAGCTTCTGGATGTCCCTCACCCAGAAATGGTCGACTGAGAGTGAAGTAACACTAGGCAAACCACTGTTGAAGACCCATGATATCCTTCAAATGGGTTGGTATAAAGGAAACAGTGGAAGACAGTCTGAGTACAGATGTAGAAGCTAGTTACGAAAATAAAATCACCACTGATTCTAAATACAACCACAAAGCATTCTACAGCTATGTCAACAATCTCAATGGCAACACTCAGATCTGCTCTGAGTTACAGCACAATGGCACTAGATATACAGAACCAGCTGATATTGGCAACATCCTGGTAGATAGGTTCAGTGCAAACTTTACCCCCCTCACCCCCCAAAGGGCCCTTCTCTATTCTGGAAGAATGCAAAGCCCCTGTAATCACGGATACACAAGTAAAGACTGCACTCTCCAAAACCAAGAACACAGCATCCATGGGACCAGACAACATCCCAGGCTGTGTTCTGCATGAACTACAGAACAAACTGGCACCCCACCTAAGTACCATGTTCAATTATAGCCTCACTTCAGGCTTTGTGCCTATGGAGTGGCGCACAGCGATGGTATCCCACTCCACAAAGGGGGTGCCACCACTGACCCTGGGATCTACCATCCCATTAGCCTGATGAGGCTTGTCTGCAAGGCCATGGAATGCATCATCCTGGAGCTTATAAACAAAAACATAGGTAACCTCCAAACTCTGGACCCCACTCAGTTTGGGTTTGTAAGAGGTAGATCATGCCTACTAAACCTGATTGACTTCTTTGAAGCAGTCACTACAGCCGTAGATGAGAGTAAGGTGGTGCACATAGCCTATCTTGACCTCGCCAAGGCTTTCAACACCATCCCCAACTTTGGTATTATAGATAAATTCACTGGACTGGGCATAAAGCCCTATGTCACAAGATGGGTAGCCAACTGGCTCACTGACAGAACCCACACAGTGGAAGTAGCCACTTCCAAATCCAACTTCACACCAGTGACAAGCAGAGTACCACAGGGTTCAGTTGTGGATCCTCTCCTGTTCGGTATCCACATCTCAGAAGTCCAGGCTAATACAGCTAGTCTCTGGCTAACGAAGTTTGCAGACAATTACAAACTAGGAGCCATAATAGATTTGTAGATTTCTACAAAGAGGCCCCACTACAACTGATGCTTGGTGTCAAAGTTATGGCCTAAAGCTCAATGCCAAGAAGTGCATTGTCATCCCCTTTGGGAAAAACACCGTACCCATGAACTACCACATAGGCGGTAGCCTACTAAACACCAAAAGTGTGATAAGAGACCTTGAGACACAGGTAGACAGTAATCTCTCCTTTAATAGTCACGTTGCCACAGTAATCAGGAAATCCTTCTAAGTGGCACACCTCATGACAAAAGGTTTCTCCTCCAGAAAAAGAGAGGTCATCATTCCTCTCTACTCATCCCTCATCAGATCCATTACAGAGTACAATGCCCCATTTGGCATGTACCTCGCAAGACATCTACAACAACTAGAAAGGCCACAGAAGTACCTCACTAAGAGGATTACTGGCCTCAAACAGATGCCATGCGCAGACCGTCTCAAAAAACTCCAGCTCTACTCTGTCACATATCGCCTACTCAGAGGCAACCTCTGCCTAACATACAAAGCCATGTCTAACCCAGATCTGATGGACATGCTACACTTAAAGAAATCCCAATCTCTCCGGGCCACACGCTCCAGGGACCTAAACCTTGTCACCACAATAAACAGAACATGCTGGAGGGATAGATTCCTGTCCCAGAGACTTCCCATACTCTGGAACAGACTACCCATTTATTTCAAGCAAAGCTCCTCATTAGCCCTCTTTAACAGAAATCTTGACAATTGGATGGAAAACAGGAAATTCACCCTGGGGATCACTTCTGTGGCTCTGCTCGACACGGGCACAGGAAAATAATTTTCCTGGGTGGTGAAAACCAGGGAACCTCTTTTGACTAGGCTTATATAGGCCCTAGGGCCGATAGCCTAGTACTTACCTATGAACCTATGAATCTATGAACCTATGTTGAAGTTCAGAAATCTATGTGGGCAAAAAGCACAAAGAAGAAAGAAGAAAGAAAAAGGTCTATTCTAATAAAATTTCAGTTGGTTTTATGGGAATATTTTGCATCATCTTGTGCTAACATCTGTGCTGGCAGGTAACACCTCAGTATAATGTCTCAGTACAAGGAACACCTCAGGAGTGAAGCACTTCTCTTCTCCTTCTGCTGTATTAAAGTGTCAGCCCTGGACTGTAAATCCGAGCAACTGGTCCTGGAATAGAACTTACAGCCTTCTGATTTTTTCAGCATCAAAGGCAGGTGTGCTGTGTGATTTACCAAAACTACACCTTTTATATAACATAGTGATGGAGCACTTTTAGCAATATGGCATACAATTCCTCATTCTTATAAGTCATAGGATCAGCTATGACTTGAAATGAAAAACAGTTGTTCATAGCATTTAACTACCTTCTACCCATTACCTTATTCATTTGTAGCTTTAAAATGAAAAATTGCATTTTCCATTCAGGGACATGGCAATCGATTTCTCTTCCACCAGAAGGTATTGCAAACTATATACATTATATATTGGAGATGCATTAGCTTTGGTCCAGACCAGCTGCAGCAATGTAAGGGCTTAGGAAGGGTCAATTCCTCATACTGAACAGATGCATAAATGAAATACTTAACTCTAAGCACAAACACAAAGTCATATCATAGGAATAGAACTTCTAGCTTTCTTATCTTCTTAGCATCAAAGAGAAGTGTGCTGTGTGATTTACCAAAAGTACAGCTTTTATATCATATAGTCATAGAATGCCTTTAGGGCGGCCACGGTGGTGCAGCGGTTAATGTTGCCGCCTCACAGCAAGAGGTTCTCCAGTTCAATCCTCAGCTGAGGTGCTTTCTGTGCAGAGTCTGCATGTCCTCCCTGTGGTCACATGGGTTTCCTCCAGGTGCTCCGGTTTCCTCCCACATCTCAAAGACATGCTGTAGATGGATTGAACACACTAAATTGGCCCTAGGTGTGAGTGCATGCATGCATGTGTGTTCCTTTTGTGGAAGGTTGGGCGCCGGGCTGGCAACTCAACACTGTAAAACTCCACTGCCAATCATGAGCAGACAGTGATCCACTGTGGCAATTCCTAACCGGGAAAAAGCCAGAAGAAGAAGTCATGGAATGCCTTTAGCTATAGGGTATACAATTCCCTGGCCTTATAAGTCATATGATCAGTTTTGATTTGAAAACCATAAACTAAATAACTGCCTCCCATCCCATAACTTTTTTTCAGTAGCTTTAAAAAATAACAATGGCTTTTTTTCAGACAAGGGCATGGCAATCAAGTTTTTTTCTAACAAAAGCTGCTTCAAAGTGCATTTACTGTGGTGCAGACCAGCTCCAGCAATGCAAGGGTTTGGGAAGGGATAGTTCCTCATAGTGAACAGAATTGCTCAACTTCATATATACAGATGAAATACTGTACTCTAAGCACAAACACAGAGTTCCATCACAGTATGAGTTTTGTTGCAGGACCTTGGAAATACATCAGTACTGAGCACTGTCTTCCAGAAAACATAGTTTGTAGAACACTTAAGTATTTAGGTGGCCATTATAGTTGAAGTACTTGTTACTTTCAAAACATGTTTCATGTCTCATGAACATTTCAGAAACAAAAATCTGTGGATATCAAACAGCATGGCAGCATTTTCTGCAACTATTGTTTATTAAACATCCTTAGGAAAATCTTCACAATATATTCTGTGAAAAATGTGCTGGCTTGCAATTCTTAGATTCAGTTAGTTTGCAAAAGTGTGACAATAGATAAAATCATTGTGCAATAAAATAATTTGCTGCAGCAAAATACTTAATAAATACTCGTAGATGAGGTGGCGAAGGCTAAGGATAAGGTGTATGAAGAGTTGTATAAAAGGATGGACACTAAGGAGGGAGAAAATGACCTGTACCGATTGGCTAGACAGAGGGACCGAGCTAGTAAACATGTGCAGCAGGTAAGGGTGATAAAGGATAATGAGGGAAACAAAAACACAAGTGAGGAGAGTGTGTTGAGCAGATGGAAAGAGTACTTTGAGCGGTTGATGAATGAAGAGAATGAGAGGGAGAGAAGGTTGGATGATGTAGGGATAGTAAATCATGAAGTGCAATGGATTAGCAAGGAGGAAGTAAGGATAGCTATGAAGAGGATGAAGAACGGAAAGGCTGTTAGTCCACATGACATACCTGTGGAAGCATGGAGGTGTTTAGGTGAAATGGCAGTGGAGTTTTTAACTAGATTGTTTAATGAAATCTTGGAAAGTGAGAGGATGCCTGAGGAATGGAGAAAAAGTGTTTTGGTACCGATTTTTAAGAATAAGGGTGATGTGCAGAGCTGTAGTAACTACAGAGGGACTAAATTAATCAGTCACGGCATGAAGTTATGGGAAAGAGTAGTGGAAGCTAGGTTAAGAAGGGAGGTAATGATTAGTGATCAGCAGTATGGATTCATGCCAGGAAAGAGCACTACAGATGCAATGTTTGCTCTGAGAGTGTTGATGGAGAAGTACGGAGAAAGTCAGAAGGAGCTGCATTGTGTCTTTGTGGATTTAGAGAAAGCATATGACAGGGTGCCTAGCGAGGAGTTGTGGTATTGTATGAGGAAGTCAGGAGTGTCAGAGAAGTATGTAAGACTGGTACTGGACATGTACGAGGGTAGTGTGACAGCGGTGAGGTCTGCGGTGGGAGTGACAGATGCATTTAAGCTGGAGGTGGGATTACATCAAGGATCAGCTCTGAGCCCTTTCTTATTTGCAATGGTGATGGACAGGTTGACAGACGAGATCAGACAGGAGTCTCCGTGGACTATGATGTTTGCAGATGACATTGTGATCTGTAGTGAGAGTAGGGAACATGTGGAGGAGACCCTGGAGACGTGGAGATATGCTCTAGAGAGAAAAGGAATGAAGGTCAGCAGGAATAAGACAGAATATATGTGTGTGAATGAGAGGGAGGATAGAGGAATGGTGAGGATGCAGGGAGTAGAGGTGGCGAAGGTGGATGAGTTTAAGTACTTGGGATC
This sequence comes from Protopterus annectens, assembly GCF_019279795.1. NCBI lineage: Eukaryota > Metazoa > Chordata > Ceratodontiformes > Protopteridae > Protopterus > Protopterus annectens. The sequence goes on from NC_056743.1 coordinate 1,499,335,471, forward strand.
AACAGTTCAGAGTAATGGTGAGTGTGGAAGAGAGGTGAAGAAGAGAGTACAGGCAGGATGGAGTGGGTGGAGAAGAGTGTCAGGGGTGATTTGTGACAGACAAGTACCAGTAAGAGTGAAAGGGAAGGTCTACAAGAGGGTAGTGAGACCAGCTATGTTATACGGGTTGGAGACAGTGGCACTGACAAAAAGTCAGGAGTCAGAGCTTGACATGGCAGAGTTGAAGATGTTAAGATTTGCACTGGGTGTGATGAGGTTGGACAGGATTAGGAATAAGTATATTAGAGGGTCAGCCCAGGTTGGTAGGTTTGGAGACAAAGCCAGAGAGGCAAGATTACGCTGGTTTGGACATGTGCTGAAGAGGGATGCAGAGTATATATTGGGAAAAAGATGCTAAGGATAAAGCTGCCAGGTACTAGGAAAAGAGGAAGGCCTAAGATAAGGTTTATGGATGTGGTGAGAGAGGACATGCAGGTGGCTGGTGTGACAGAGCAAGATGCAGAGGACAGGAAGAAATGGAAACAGTTGATCTGCTGTGGCAACCCCTAACGGGAGCAGCCGAAAGAAGAAAAGAGATATGAAAAACTTGGTGAAACAATTTTTACACCAAACTATGGAGCTGTTTTAAGATGCTGTCCATAATCTGGAGAATGCGGCATAGTAAAGCTGCTCTCATTGTTTATATTTCAGAAAAAGTATTAGTGAATGTCTGTTGTGAAGATTGTTTTCATGTTTAATAAATCTTTAATAAAATAAAAGCATAAATCTAGTTACTAATCTAGTCATAATATAATAATCTAATTAGTGTAACCTAGTTGCTAACATCTAATTATCACAGATGTTTTACTGCTATCTAGACCAAGAAAGACTTTCCCTGTTTTCCATAAATCCATCCTCTAAAGAGTTAATGCTTCATTGACTTTTGAACATTGAGAAGAATGATTTGAAGGAGTGTAAGAACACTATTTTTGTTTCCTTTTTTTTCCAGGAAGCAACCCAGCAGCCCTATATGAAGTATTTTGCTCCCCATACCATCCTGACATATAGGATCATAGGATCATAGGCGGTTACTAGGCTAATGGCCATGAGGCCCTTACAAACCTAGCCAAGTTTTTTCCCCTGTTGTAATGGTCCTGTTAGTGCACCTAACTCAACACTTGTTGCTCCTGTCCAGAAGGGATGTAGGTGAAACCCCGGGGGTGAATTTGTGATTCCACATCCAATTCTCCAGATTACACTTGAAAAGGGTCAGTGAAAGGTTCTGTTTTACTAGGACTGCAAGCTTTTTCCAGAGTAGGAGGGAGCCTCTGGGAGATGAGCCTGTCTCTTCAGCCGGTCCTGTTAATATCACTTTCCATGTTGGGTCACTAGAGTGGGTGCAGTGAGTAATGGTGAGTGTGGAAGAGAGATGAAGAAGAGAGTACAGGCAGGATGGAATGGGTGGAGAAGAGTGTCAGGAGTGATTTGTGACAGACGAGTACCAGTAAGAGTGAAAGGGAAGGTCTACAAGTGGGTAGTGAGACCAGCTATGTTATATGGGTTGGAGACAGTGGCACTGACAAAAAGTCAGGAGTCAGAGCTTGACGTGGCAGAGTTGAAGATGTTAAGATTTGCACTGGGTGTGATGAGGATGGACAGGATTAGGAATAAGTATATTAGAGGGACAGCCCAGGTTGGTAGGTTTGGAGACAAAGCCAGAGAGGCAAGATTACGCTGGTTTGGACATGTGCTGAGGAGGGATGCAGTGTATATATTGGGAAAAAGATGCTAAGGATAAAGCTGCCAGGTAACAGGAAAAGAGGGAGGCCTAAGATAAGGTTTATGGATGTGGTGAGAGAGGACATGCAGGTATTTGGTGTGACAGAGCAAGATGCAGAGGACAGGAAGAAATGGAAACAGTTGAGCTGCTGTGGCAACCCCTAATGGGAGCAACCGAAAGAAGAAAAGAGATATGAAAAACTTGGTGAAACAATTTTTACACCAAACTATGGAGCTATTTTAAGATGCCGTCCATAATCTGGAGAATGTGGCATAGTAAAGCTGCTCTCATTGTTTATATTTCAGAAAAAGTATTAGTGAATGTCTGTTGTGAAGATTGTTTTCATGTTTAATAAATCTTTAATAAAATAAAAGCATAAATCTAGTTACTAATCTAGTCATAATATAATAATCTAATTAGTGTAACCTAGTTGCTAACATCTAATTATCACAGATGTTTTACTGCTATCTAGACCAAGAAAGACTTTCCCTGTGTTCCATAAATCCATCCTCTAAAGAGTTAATGCTTCATTGACTTTTGAACATTGAGAAGAATAATTTGAAAGAGTGTAAGAACACTATTTTTGTTTCCTTTTTTTTCCAGGAAGCAACCCAGCAGCGCTATATGAAGTATTTTGCTCCCCATACCATCCTGACATATAGGATCATAGGATCATAGGCGGTTACTAGGCTAATGGCCATGAGGCCCTTACAAACCTATTCAAGTTTTTCCCCCTCTTGTAATTGTCCTATTAGTACACCTAACTCAACACCTGCTGCTCCTGTTCAGAAGAGATGTATGTGAAACCCCAGGGGTGAATTTGTGATTCCACATCCAATTATCCAGATTACACTTGAAAAGGGTCAGTGAAAGGTTCTGTTTTACTAGGACTGCAAGCTTTTTCCAGAGTAGGAGAGAGCCTCTGGGAGATGAACCTGTCTCTCCGGCAGGTCCTGTTAATATCGCTTTCCATGTTGGGTCACGAGTGGGTGCAGTGAGTGCCATTGAAGGAAGGAAAAGTAAAAAAAAAAACAAAATACAATGCCAGCACAATACACATGCATGTACTTTCAATAATCTGAGGAAAAAAGAAATCACACAAAAGCCACTTACAAGAGGATGCTTCACTGAAATGCAGCATAGCCCCAACATAGGGCATTAAGGCATGGACAAGCTGTATGCTACCTAAACATACACATCAGGATATAAGGGTCAGCTGTACAGCTATCCTCAGAGTACACAATATGCTGGATTCTATCAGCTTTTTGGAACTCAGTGCACTCTGCCAGGTTCCATGTGGTTAACCAAGTAATGTGCAAATGTGCCCCACTCTACGTAGAATACCTCAGCAAGAGGCAGACATAACCAGCAACGTGAGCACAACAACAATCAGTCATGTTGAATATTTATTCATATAAATACAACCATCACACTTTGTGGAATTTGATGTAATCCGAAAAATTTTTAATAAAAAACTTAATTACGTAAGGTGAAGGGTAATTGCAGCCAAATTACCATGGATAACAGAAGTTAACAATGGGTGCAGGACATGTGTGGGGAACACAAGTAATGCACACAGCCAAGGAAATAGTGTGATAGAACAACAAATGTGAGGTAAGAGTGAAGAAGAGGGGCACATAAGATGAATGATGAAATAGGAAAGTCTGAGGGAGAACATAGGAGCACAGGCAACTCTTTTTTTTTTTTGGTAGGAATGGAACTCTTTTTTTTGAGAATAGCAGAAATAGAAAAGACATGGAAAGAGGAGGTGGGCAAAACAGTGGATACAAACATATAATAAATTTCACAAGACATTACAGACAAAGGTCAGTAATGCACATGAAGGATAGGTAAGGTACACAGACAGCATACATATAGACAATACAACACGGGTAAAGAAAAAATGATAAAAAGGGTACGGGTGCATACCAGTCATGGTGTAGTGCAAAAAATACATTATACAAATGCACAATTCAATGCTGTGATATTGCAAATTGTGTGACATTCATACCAGAATTTGTATGAAGGATGGTAGGTGTGTGTCGGAGAACACTAAATGGGAAGTTCTGTCGTTGCAGTACACAATGGATATCAAATACAGTCATCCACAAGGTTATCATCAGTGCACATATAAGCCAAGCAACAGCAAGGATGAGAAAATCCAGACAGGGAACTGCAGGAGCAGACTAAAACGTAAGCAACTAAGCACAGTGCCAAACAGCAGTACCACAGCAATAGAGTAATGTTGCTGGGTAATAAACGAATAAGTATACGGACCACAAACAAAGGAAAAATGAGATCCATATATCAAAGACACATTCCATGCCAGAGGCGACACATATGGATGCTCAGGTATACAACACAGATGTGTGACATGCAATGACATTGCATAAGCCAAACAGAAAGAAGGCTCATCACACATACCCACAGCAATGACATGAAATATGAAGTAATTGGTGATACATAAATGATTAGTAAATGCTAAGGAATGCAAGTCTTTGCAAAGGCAGAAAGCATACTAATGTGTGAGTAATGCACAACAGACAAGTACAGAATAAACACTGATGGAAGCTACTCAACTGCCACCATCTTGTGTGCATATGCCTTGCATGTGTGATACCCATCATGGTGACACAATTTCATATTGTACTACTACAGCTACATTATAATGATGATACATTACAGGAAGATAAACATGCAAATATCTAAATACCATCTATATGTGAAACATGTAGGCCAAAGCTATAAGTGGGAAGGAAGATGGATAACATAAGCCCACATCAGTGAGGAAACTCCAGAAAAAGAAGGTAGGCTAAGAGCATAGGTAAGGAGACACAGTGCACATGCATGTGTCCACAACACAAGCTGGACTGCAAATCCTTGCAAGGTATATTATCACAAATGGCCAACATCTGACACGTGTATAGTGCATTTGGGATGGCTATAAGCATGTATATGTACAAATGACACAATCAATACAGTAATGTCAATTATGCCTCAAATGGCACAGGTACTCAACAGAAGTAGGTTTGAATATCATGGACCCATGTATATACTGCTGTGCAAACATAATACAACAGGTGGCACAGTCACCATCATTGATAAAAATATCACAGTACATGTGAAGACTGATCAAAGAACATTCTTGTATACACAACTACAGCATAACAAAATGGAATACATGCATGTAACCAGGCACATATTACAAGGGCAGATGTGTGTAGATCATATTACAGTCATATACAACTGCATCCATGTAAATCAGTGTATATGTACTACAAATACGTACACATAGACATGCATTCTAAACCATATCTGAATGTATTAATATAAGCTATGCTCAAAAGGACTTAGTGCCATAAGCAAGATAAGGGAAAAAAGGGAGTCACAAATGATAGTAAACAAACCATCATCACCTCTGTATATTCAATAAGGGATCAGTGAATGTCAATGCAGTATGTGAAGGATACATGTATCTGTCATAGTACTTTAAAGCAACAGCTGTATTAAACTGTGTATTACATGGCACAATACTTTCCAGTATGTGGTACATGCAGTGCCAGCAAAAGTCAACACACAAATGGGTGCAGTATATACACACATGGATAACATGGATAACATAAGCAAACAAACTCACTTGACCGGCCTCACTGAGTTCTATGAGAAGAACAGGAATAATGTAATATGTGAGTTGCTGTCATCTCTTCGAAGTTTCTATACAGTAGTAACAACACAAACAGAAAAAATGTGTCCCACTTGCATTATGCTAACTGTAACAGTCATATCTGTCAAATACAGAGTCAGAGTGTATTAGACATTACAATATTATGCTGCACTGTACTACATGCATAGGAGTACAGATACATACAGATTGAAGGAGTAGCACCTCTACCTACATTGAGCAATGTATGGAGTAATAACAGCATGTAATGATCATGTAAATAATGATGATAATGCATGTGTCATTTCCTAATGTGTGTCATACTGCAGCATCAAGGTAAATAATGTATGACCTGATATGAAAAGCATTATAGCAGTATGGGATGTGTGTACAATTGTGCCTAGGCCATAGAAACTGGAATATGGAAAACACCATGGTGGTAGCATTATATAAGTGGATCACACAGACAATACTTACATTCCTGAGGGACTACCCTGTTTGGGTCAGACATCATGAAAGATCTCACTAACAATCCCCTGGAAGGAGTCTTGCAAGGCCTGTGCCATGCCCTGAAAAAAGTTACCCATCTGCATCTGAAACACATCTGTCATCACATCCCAGATCTGGTACTGAAGGTTGTCAGCCTGGTGTGCTGGTAGACATCTTCTGATCTGCAGGAACAACAGCATGTGCATGTCCTGGTCTGTTGTCATCATCATCATCATTGTCCCTGTCATGGTCACCATCCTGATCCTCAGAGTCCAACTTGGCTGGCAGTGATCTAGCACATCATTATCATCCGACTGGTGAGCTGGCATAGGTCCCATGCTCTGTCACATTTCAACACATGCACAAAACATTATATATACAAAATAGGTATCAACCTAAAAGCCATGAATAAATGAAAATTGACATCAGTTAGATAATCTAATTGTTTTAACTGTTATAACTGTGATGTTACATTATGGTCTGACCTTATCCATCTATAGCACCTTAATCGATGTCAGGCATACATCCAATCCATGCTAAATGACAAAATGTTGTGCAACTTACATCACAGTCATATGCCAAATATGTCTGAAATAAAATACAATCATTGGTAAGGCATGCACATAAATGCATATGCCAGTTAAAATACATATTCATTATACATGTATATAAGCAGACATCATATTAGTTGTGTGACAGTACAGTGTAATCCTATAACAGGTCTGTTACACAACCTGCAAGTAGTCATATGCACATGTGTAGTATAACAAATTAAAGATTACACAATGCATAATAAATGTTACTGAAGCATTATGAAAGGCCTGGAAAGGAGGTGACTCTCACAATAGTGATATGTATGTGGACATAATACACAATGGCAAGTCTTCCTATATTACCACACCTATCCACTGCTTCACAGTATGTATTGAAATGCATCATATAACACAGGTCTATATTAGTTCATTGACGTCTTAGGTTGTCGAATCTGTAATGATCAACACCTAAGCGTCAAACTTGTAAAATCACGAACGTCATTTCAGCGAATTCTTTCCTTGGGAAAGAAGTTGCTTGGCCGTTATCGGGGATTTGCACTTTCGGCAATGTAGAGCAATCTCGAAGTTGGTATTTTTAGTTAGGGGGGTGTGGGGGATGAAGCCCTCCACTTTATTTAGGTTGAAAAGTGAATTCTGTTCGCAGATGTCCTACTGAATTCTTTCCCGAGGAAAGAATTTGCTTAAATGGCCATTCGCGATTTTGCAAGTTTGACGCTTAGGTGTCGATCATTACAGATTTGAAAACCTAAGCTGTCGATGAACTAATATAGACCCATATAACACAATCAGCCTTACAGGCAGACATCTGCAACAACTAATTATTACTGTAATGTTACATGTACACCAACACAACTGTAAAGAGATTATATTATATACAAGTAACCACATCAAAATGTATGAAACAGGACATGTGTAATGTGTGACCAAGTTATATCACAGTACAATACATTTGCAGTGTCACCATAATGGGCACTAGATCTGACCCATAAGGTTTATTTATATTTGGTAAACCACAAAAAGTCACCTTGCACCAAAGTCCCTCTGCCAACAAACAAAACATAAATCCAAGTTGCACAGAAAGCAGGAGACACCACTCTGAAACTATGAGAAACTGTAAAAATGTATTAAAACAATAAAGATAAAAGTACACTGCTAAGCGCTTTCAAGCTAACAAGCCCTTCATCAGATGAAGGGCTTGTTAGCTTGAAAGCGCTTAGCAGTGCACTTTTAGCTTTATTGTTTTAATACATTTTTACAGTTTCTCATAGTTTCAGCATGGTGTCTCATGTTTTCTGTGCTACGTGGGTTTATTTATACTTCATATAACAAAAGACACAAAGGCATAATAATTACAAGTGCAAAGTCATGAGCATGCACCATTCTAAATGTCATAATATTCATATACTGATGATATAAATAGAAGACCATGACTGAGCCAGTATGCCCATCATACATTGTCATTAAGTTACTCAGGTGCATTGCACAGCATGCAATACTCGCAGATATACCCCAGGGATTACCTCAGTGTCGCTGCTCGACAGAGGCACAGCAAAATAATGGGTATAGTTCCCCATACTAAAGGGGTGGCGTAAGCCACAAAACTATGGGCTAGGCTTGTAAATGCCCTCGGGCAGATAGCCTAGTATGAACCTATGAACCTATGAACCTATACTCAGTTCATTAGACAAACTTTTGTTGTTACTTGTACATTGTCAGACATATCAGCCTTCATTATGCATACAAAACATGTGTGCACGGCAGACAGACATATAAATCAGCAAGCTGCAAGGCAAGTATGCCATGCTAGTCTAGCATACAACACTGACATGAGACTGAATTACAAAAGCTTTTTTCTGGTGAAAGTTAAGACAGCAGAACTTTTGGTAAATGGGACATGGTGTAAGTCTGTCTTTAAGTAGGTCTTCCACCAATGTTAGTAACATACTCTGAGATCAGCTCCTTAGGCTCATAAATAAGTACCAGGCTAACGGTCCTTGTGGACAGTTTTAACCTAACCAATTACCCTATGTGAGAATCAAACTCGGCACATTGTGTTTATAAGCCACACACCTTAACCATTATACCAACATTCCAACCCTAAGACTATGGTCTCCATTCTTTACTCAATGTGTGCCACACACATTTATGTAGAGGTGTCACTATAACATATAAATTTCCACTATAACTTATGATTATGTGCAACTAATGTTTCATGCTGACATACTTCAGCTAAAACATGTGTGGTAAAATATATTCTGTGCAACTAAAATGTTTCATGTTGGCATACTACAGGTAAAATGTGCATGGTAAAAATATATTGTAAGACTAATAATCGATGGTGCACATCAACTGTATATGCAAATGAGATGAGTAATGCAACATGGTTAATGGGTGACATCACAACATGATATAATAAGACAGGAATTTGAAAACGTTCAAACAATTGTACACAGTGACAAGCACAGCAACAGCATGCAATAGCTACAAATAATGTATATGACACACATACATAACTTTCCCTTAAATGTATCACTGTCACTTTCTACACTTGCTTTATGCTTACATACTTGCACATACAAAAAATACTGTTGATTATGAATATATTATGCAACATCCCAGCCATACAATAAAACTAGGACTGGCTTGTGGCCCACTAATAGCAGGATACGTATGTAAGGTAGTTTTAACAAAACTATTACAGTACAGGTATACAGCATTGCAAGAGCAACAAAATATAGGCAATCCATGCAAATGAAAGTCTGCCAACAACAACCATCAAAAAATAGATCAGGCAAACTCTGCACAGCATATACAGCACTAATAACCACTACAGGTTATCAGTTACATACTGCACAAATAATAAAACCACCTTAAATGTAACACATTCAGGTTAAAAGCAATACGCCAGTTGAGCATGGATGTGTTTCATTTAGGTTGTGGAAAAAAACAGCACATAACCTCAATGTAAGGAAAAGGCACCTGTTAATAAAACATATGGCAAAATTCCACATAAAATTAGATATATATTAATGTTATTCACAATAAATCACCACATATTACATATTCCTGGCATAGGCATTATGGGAAGTCTGACATAACATTAACATGTCTGATTGTCGTAGGATTACACATGTAAATCTGCAGAATGAAATATGCAAAGACTATTTCTAGAGACATAAAGGTGGGCAGTGATAATGCATACCTCTCTCTCTCTACTGCTCCTCAAACCTGTGCATATGCTCTGTGCACAAGGCTCTGTTCCTGGTCTGGTCTTCAGCAGCTGCAAACAGAAAAATATGTACTGTATTACAGCAACTGAAGGATTGTTTTAGTTCAGAATATAATGACTGCTATATACAACAAATGAACAGTGAAAAACATAGTCATTATTATATGTTAGTAAGCAGTGCCATACAGTACAATTTCACATTTTGCATATTCAGTCATTGATGGTTCACTATCAGCAATGTGCACATAGGTGCATGGCCAAGATGCCAGTCTGATAGCAGCAGAAATTGATAGCTCTGCTTAGATTTTAATATCCTGACAGGAAATATACTTTAATTTTTAGAAAAATCTAACTAAAAGTATACTAAAAATTAGATTAACATAGACTCTATTATTTTCTAAAAATTAATACATAGTCAAGAAAATTGTTTAATTATTCCTGTCAAGAAGTTTTCTACTGAAGATCTCAAGATGGCCAACTTGAAGAACCCACACCAGGAGAGTGCAGTGAAGAAAGAACTACATCTTATAATAACAAACATCCAAGAACTGCCACTAAAAACATGAGCAACGTGAAGAACCCACACCAGGAGAGTGCAGTGAAGAAAGAACTGCATCTTATAATAACAAACATCCAAGAACTGTCACTAAAAACATGAGCAACGTGAAGAACCCACACCTGGAGAGTGCAGTGAAGAAAGAACTACATCTTATAATAACAAACATCCAAGAACTGTCACTAAAAACATGAGCAACGCGAAGAACCCACACCAGGAGAGTGCAGTGAAGAAAGAACTACATCTTATAATAACAAACATCCAAGAACTGTCACTAAAAACATGAGCAACGTGAAGAACCCACAGCAGGAGAGTGCAGTGAAGAAAGAACTACATCTTATAATGACAAACATCCAAGAACTGTCACTAAAAACATGAGCAACGTGAAGAACCCACACCAGGAGAGTGCAGTGAAGAAAGAAATACATCTTACAATAACAAACATCCAAGAACTGTCACTAAAAACATGAGCAACGTGAAGAACCCACAGCAGGAGAGTGCAGTGAAGAAAGAACTACATCTTATAATAACAAACATCCAAGAACTGCCACTAAAAACATGAGCAACGTGAAGAACCCACACCAGGAGAGTGCAGTGAAGAAAGAACTACATCTTATAATAACAAACATCCAAGAACTGTCACTAAAAACATGAGCAACATGAAGAACCCACAACAGCAGAGTGCAGTGAAGAAAGAACTACATCTTATAATAACAAACATCCAAGAACTGTCACTAAAAACATGAGCAACATGAAGAACCCACAACAGGAGAGTGCAGTGAAGAAAGAACTACATCTTATAACAACAAACATCCAAGAACTGTCACTAAAAACATGAGCAACATGAAGAACCCACAACAGGAGAGTGCAGTGAAGAAAGAACTACATCTTATAATAACAAACATCCAAGAACTGTCACTAAAAACATGAGCAACATGAAGAACCCACAACAGGAGAGTGCAGTGAAGAAAGAACTGCATCTTATAATAACAAACATCCAAGAACTGTCACTAAAGCATGAGCAACATGAAGAACCCACAACAGGAGAGTGCAGTGAAGAAAGAACTGCATCTTATAATAACAAACATCCAAGAACTGTCACTAAAAACATGAGCAACGTGAAGAACCCACACCAGGAGAGTGCAGTGAAGAAAGAACTACATCTTATAATAACAAACATCCAAGAACTGTCACTAAAAACATGAGCAACGTGAAGAACCCACACCAGGAGAGTGCAGTGAAGAAAGAACTACATCTTATAATAACAAACATCCAAGAACTGTCACTAAAACATGAGCAACGTGAAGAACCCACACCAGGAGAGTGCAGTGAAGAAAGAACTACATCTTATAATAACAAACATCCAAGAACTGTCACTAAAAACATGAGCAACTCAGAGAACCCACACCAGGAGAGTGCAGTGAAGAAAGAACTGCATCTTATAATAACAAACATCCAAGAACTGTCACTAAAAACATGAGCAACGTGAAGAACCCACACCAGGAGAGTGCAGTGAAGAAAGAACTACATCTTATAATAACAAACATCCAAGAACTGTCACTAAAAACATGAGCAACTCGAAGAACCCACACCAGGAGAGTGCAGTGAAGAAAGAACTGCATCTTATAATAACAAACATCCAAGAACTGTCACTAAAATGGACAAATTCAAAACAAAATGGATATTATCAAACAAGAATGCAGTAAACAACTGGAACTTCTAAATGGAATTGTAAAAAAACAATCTCAACAGATTCTTGCCTTAGAGGAAATAATAACTGACCTAGATACTAGAGTGACAGAAAATGAACATCACAATGAATTTCTTCTGAAACAAAACACCAGGCTGATTGAGAAACTGGAAGACATTGAAAGTAGATCAAGGAGAAATAACATAAGAATATATGGAATTCCTGAGAAAGAAGAGGGTGCTAACATGATACAGTTCCTCAGTAAGTGGTTTTCATCAGTACAAAACATGCCTGAATCCCTCTCTTTTGGAATTGAGAGGGCTCATCAGTCCCTGGTAAATCCAGCTTCATCTCTGAGTTCATCTAACCCCAGGCCTATAATAGTTCGATTTCTTTCCTTGCAAGACATGGACTTAGTGCTGAAATCAGCTTGGACTAATTCCCCTATCAAGATGGTTGAAAAAGTTATTCATTTTGACAATTACTACACCTCTACAGTCATATCCAGAAGAAAGGAGTGTATTCCTCTAATTAAGTCCTTGAAAAAAGCCAATATTAAACCTCAAATTCTTTTTCCTGCAAGAATAATAATCACCTTGCCAGAAGGAGTGAAGATCTTTGATTCCCTACAAGAAGCAGTATAATTTATCCAAAAGAAGAAAATACTGTCAGACATAGAAGAAATGGAATGGTCATCCTAGAATTTGAAGATACAGGCAACAAAAATGGATGGTCTGTGAAGGAAGGAGCAAACAAAACTAAGAAACTAAAGGACAAATGAACAAATTCCTTCTAAATTTAAATGCTTTGTTTTATGAATCATAATATATTTGATTCTGGGAAGTCACTATGCTGTAAGGTGATGTGAATAATTTTTATTATTAAATTTCTCTTTTCCTTTCTATATCTACTTCTTCTAATTGCATATAATACTAAGTATTTAAATAACATTCTCTCTCCCCCCTCTTCTTTCTTCCTATTCTTTTTTGTTACCAATGTTCCTTTTCTCTTTTCCCCATTATAAGTACTTTACATTATTTTCCCTTTTAAATAACTACAAATGATGTATGTCTTCTAATTTTTCAGTAATAGTATAATTTGGCTTAATACCAAAGTGCATTTTTCTATTTTTCTAGTGCGTCAGTGGTGAGGTAACAAGGTGTTTCTGATTAGTGTTTCTAACTAGATGTTCTAGACTCTTTGTTTAGATACATTTAGACATTAATACAGTACACTAATGGTGTTTTATAGATAGCTAAATATAAGTTATTTATATATATATATATATATATATATATATATATATATATACTAGGTTCCTGTTTTTTCTCTCTCTGGCCTGGTTAACTGGTGGGTATGTGATTGAAATGTTATAATATGACTTCTGATTTGAGACAGCTGTTGCTACTTCTAAATAACTGTTTTTATATGAAAGGGTTAATTTTTTCATGATGCTGATGTTTTGTAAGGAAACTGGTGGTTTGTGTGACTGTTCTCATTGTGGAGATTTATGACATGCACTGACAAGGCAGCTTGAGTGTTTTTGTAAACTCTAAAAGCTTCAAGATCTGAATTTCCCACCAAAGATTATTTTTTTTCTTCACTAGAGACAACTTCGGTTGTGCATGAGCCTATTTAGATACTTCTAAACAAGTTTATGAAGCTGCAGCTTGAGGAAACAACATTGATGACATCATTTGACCTTTTGAACTTGTTAAATGGTTGTACTTAGAATTATTTTCTCTTGAAATTCTGTTATCCTTCACTAGATAGTTTAAATGGTAAATAATTAGTTCTAATAAAGGTGTTTAACTCCTTTGAAAATGCTTATGTTCTCTTATAGAAGCATACATTCTGCAGATTCAATGACACTGTTAGTAACTAAATGACATCAAGGAACTAGGAGCTCCATTAGAAAACTCATTATGAATATTGACATCAGACTTATGTTTTATAACTAAATCTTTAGTAACTAAACAAAGGGTTGTGAGGCCCCCCTTTCTCTCTCTCTCTCTCTCTCTCTCCCCTTGCTGATGAAAGATGTCAACATAGATATTGTTAATACATATGAGTAATATGTGTATAATTGCAAAATATAATAGTTATGTTGTAATAAGTGTTTATATATATATATATATATATATATATATATATATATATATATATATATATATATATATATTCAACAGATCCTTACATGAAAAATGTTAGATGACTGACAAAATGGTTAACTTATCTGATGTTTCTTGAAAAGTCTTGGAATCTTGGAAATAATGGCAATCTTCTTAACCTTCAGCTTCTAATGTTTATACATACTTTGATCTGATGTGTATTTCTGGCATATCTACGTATTAGAGGTGCTATTATCATATGTGACATATTCATATAGCTTCAGATATATTGGACACTCTCATTCTACTGTATATTTCATGGATTCAGACTTCTTTAGTTGCTTTCATAATGCTTTTCTTTTTTGTTTTTATACTATATTCTAACCAGAGATGTATTATTTGTGTTGTTTGGTATTGGAGAGGTTTGGTATTGGAGAGGTGGTGGATGGATGGTTAAGTTAAGTTTTTAACTAAACCAGCAACTTTATGTTTCATGTGTGTGTTTGTAAATAGTTTGGGGTTTTTGAAAGTAGTAAGTTTTCAGTAGATTTCAAGTCAACATGGAAGAAAGGTCTTTTAGTCAATGGATTATAAATGTTTATCACTAAATATTAATGGTTTGAACAATAATGTCAGAAGAGCTGGTTTGCTTAAATATATCAAAATGCATAAACCCCAGATCATCTTTTTACAGGAAACCCATCTATTAAAAAAATCTACAAAAATACTCATTCAATGGCTGTACCATTCTGGCTGATTCATGTTTTAAGACTAAGAGAAGGGGCACTCTTATTCTATGGACAAATACTTATACTATGCCACAAATTATAGATACAATTTCAGATAAAGATGGGATGCTAAGCATGGTTACTTTGGAAATCAATAGGAAGTATTATACTTTGATTAATACATACTGGATACCAGGACTGAGTACTAAATATGTTGACAAATATCTGGACCTGATTACTTTAAATGCAAAAGAGGAAATTATAGCAACAGGTGATTTTAACTGCCTATTAGCAGGCAATGATACTTCTAAAAATGGTAAAATAAAACTAACATCTCAAGCCAAGAAGTTAAATGACTTTGCAAACCAGATGAACCTTAAAGATATACATGGCCTACAAGAACATTATTCCTTATTCTATACTCACTATTCATATCAGTTTGGTACACAAAAAAATATTGATAAGGTCTTTGCATCAAATAATATATACTGTAAAATAAGTGATGTATCTATAATGACTTCTCCACTTTTGGACCATAATGCTATAAACTTTACATTAAATACACTTACAGATGATTTAAGATTTCTACAGAGAATTCCTGCTTACATAACTAAGTTAAATAACTTTAGGGAATGGATAATTAAAGAAATAGACACGTTTATGGAAACAAATGATAATTGTGAAGTGACTGATACTATACTATGGGACACCTTTAACATTTATATATATATATATATATGGTGGAATAAAGTCTTGGTACTTTAAAAAAGGAGAGAGTGGGACAAAGAACTTTTAGACTTACAAAAAAAATAGACAAGATAAAAATGGATGCAAAACCAAATAACAAAGTAGCACATAATGAAATTACTAAGTTAAATCAAAATACTTAGAAGTTCTGAATCATAAGGTGGCCATAAACCTGGAAAAATTGAAATTACAATCTTATGCTGTAAATCCCAAATATCTACATAAAATAGTGGTACGATCCAAAAAAAAAAATAAACAATCAAAATCTTATTAATGAGATTAATTATAAAAGTGATGGTTCAGTTAAGAGTACATCTAACTTAATGGGCATATTAGAAGTGTTCAAAAACTACCATAAAGATATAAGTAATAATACACCACTTTTGGAGAGAGCTAATGTAATAAAGACTTTTATTCAAGAAAATATAATTACTAAGGTGTCAATGCAACAAAATAACATATTAAATAAACAAATAACACTAAAAGAAGTGAAAGAGCAAATAAAAAATTTAAAAGATAATGAAGCTCCAGGACTGGATGGAATAATTCCTGAACTATATACAATTTTTCCTGAATATATAATAAAGAAAATGATGAGTGCCTTTACTATGGTTAAGCAAAAATGTATAACACCCTCATCATGGAAAATCTCAATTATCTCCCCCATATTAAAACAAGGTAAGGACCCCAAATCTTGTGATTTGTATAGGCCAATTTCATTACTAAACACTGATTATAAAATTTTCATGACAATATTAGCTAATAGGATAAATAAAATATTACCTACTCTAATAGATAATGATCAGACAGGGTTCATTCTTCATTCCCTATAGCATACTCCTCTGATTGCCTAGATTCTTTCAACATCAATGCGATGCAAAAATTAAGGGAAAATAATTTGATATTCTCGCATCAGTTTATTGAAAATAAGAGTATTAAACCATTAAACTCTCTTTTATGTAGTTTTGATAATAGTCAAGACAGTTGGTTATTTATACACTCATTACATCAGTTTATAGAAAACAAAATGAGAGTATCAATTAACCTAGAGACTGAATCTATACCTAGTTTGATTCAGATTTTTATTAGGTGTCTTGAAAAGACAGATAACCAAAAATTAAGCATCTCACCTATCTATAAGATACTAAGAGAAGACACTCTAAAGTATGACTCAGATTTTTGAAATTACTATGTAAAGATTAATGGAGAACAAATATCTGAAGAATCCCAAAAATTGTTATTCAATTCTACGTATGGTACCTCTTCTTCATTATATTGGAGACTGTATACATGGAAATTTATGAATAGGAATTTCTATACTCCACATAAAATAAATCTCATACTCAAAAACAGTGAAAGTAAATGTCAAAAATGTGATGAAGTACTAGAGGCCAACTGGGTTCACATGTTCATTGACTGTAGAAATGTTGTTCAATACTGGAAAGACTTCAGATATTTTGTAAATGCTTTATGGTCTGATAATTGTCATATTTCTAACTTACTAATCCTATTCAATGTTCCTATACCTAATGTAATACCTAAATCTCAGATTCAGTTACTCTTGTAAATTCTTGCAATTGCCAGAAAAGTTATTACTTTGAACTGGAAAAGTAAACAAGATTTGATGTTTAAAGATTTTATTAATTTAGAAAAAGTTGTTTGTAAAAAAATAACTGCAAACGATTTGTTATAGAACTCATAACACTACTCATAAAAATAGAATGGCAAAAATTGGAATCCTTTTGAACAAATACTGATAACTTCTCATGGATAAAATGATTGTTTATCATGGATGAATGTAAATACTGTAAATAGTTTTGTTATTGTTTAATTGTATTTGTTATATGTACATTTGTGTATATTTTGAATGAAAACAAAATAAAAATGTTTTTGAAAAAAAAACAATGTGCACATTTACCTGTATATAAAACTCATGTGTCAGCACACAGTTGAGCTTTCATACTTTGTGTGATGTAGGGAACTATTGCCAGTCCAGCTATTTGGAATTTTGTAAATAATTATATGTCATTTGTGAATATTGATATGATTTATACAAAAGTACAGTGGATATAAAAAGTTTACACACCCCTGTTAAAATGCCAGGTTTATGAGACCACAATAAATCATTTCAAAACTTTTCCCACCTTTAATGTGACCAATAACCTGTACAATTCAATTGAAAAACAAACAAATCTGTTTGGGAAAAAATATAAAAAATAAAAAATGTACAATATGATGGTTGCATAACTGTGTGCACACCCTTAAACTAATACTTTGCTGTGTATGCACACCCTTAAACTAATACTTTGTTGGAGCACCTTTTGGTTTAATTATTCAGTCTCCTTGGGTAGGAGACTATCAGCATGGCACATCTTGGCTTGGCAATATTTATAAAATGAAACAGCCCTTGCAAGTACGGCAACTGTACAGCCATGGTTGAGATCTTTGTGTATTTTGGGCAGTAAATACAAATATTGACTGCTGGGATCAGACACTGTCACATGATATAATATTGAGTCAGATATAATACCCTCCTCCTTTGCAGACTGAAGAAATTGATCAATTTGTTTCTTGAAATTAAAACTGGGGTCCAAAGGCATATGCATGTAGTAACGCCCATCATTAAGTTGCCTCTCAGCTTCAGCATGGTATTTGGCCCAGTCCATGACAACCACAGCCCCTCCCTTATCTGCAGGCAAAATGACCAAATTTTTATTAATTGCAAGGTCCTGAATAGCCTGTCGTTAAATCATTAAGAGGTTATTCGACATAATCCCGGATTCCCTGAAATGACAATGTAAATACTTGAGAACGGATGTTTGGAACATGTGAACATTATGTTGCATAGGAGGCATGAAATTAGGTTTATGATATTTAAATACATCATCCTCTACAAAATTAATGGATGACTCAAAATGCAATTTCAAATTTAACAACCGACAAAAGGATATAACATCCTGTGCAAAAGAGTCTTCAGAGACAAAAAAGCCAGGTACAAAATGTAACCCTTTATTTAACAATTAAACCTAATCTTTGGTAGCTAATATAGATACCAAATTGGCAGAACAATGGGATTTGGCCCAACAAAAAGCCTCCATGGGGTTCATTGATGTGTTGGCTGCATATTATGACTGCTCTATTGATATTGGCACAACTGAGGTATCCAATATTTGTGAAGAAACCAAGAAATTTGAGGGCCAACCTTCGTCTATGACATGCTTAAACAAACTCAGCCAAGAATTACTCCATTTAGAACAACAGCTCTAGGAAAGGAAAATACACAAATTTCACAGGGACATGGTTGACTATGATAGGGAGAACCCTTTTAGTACAAGCAAACATGTCAAATTTGACAATGTGAACAGGAAAACCTTTAAACGCAAAAGTCCAAGGTCCATCCTTAAAAAATCTAAAACATCCTACAATGGGACATCTGGTGATGAATCTTCTTACAACATACCACAGATTTCACAGTGTCCAAACGTAGGAATTCTCAAAACCCTTTAGGGGTAGGACAAGGATGGCAGGGAGAAAACATGCCACATGGAGACAATATAGAGACCCTACTCAGACTCCTGACAGAAATAATTGGAACCAATAATGTGTTCAATATTTCATCACAATCTTTGTCACAAGTACAAATTCAATTGTTAAATAAAGGGTTACATTTTGTACCTGGCTTTTTTGTCTCCAAGGACTCTTTTCCACAGGATGTTATATCCTTTTGTCAATTGTTAAATTTGAAATTGCATTTCGATTCATCCACTGTTTTTGTGGAGGATGATATATCCAAATATCATAAATCTAATTTCATGCCTCCTATGGAACATAATGTTCAAATGTTCCAAACATGCGTTCTCAAAGATTTATATTTTCATTTCAGGGAATCCGGGATTATGTCGAATAACCTCTCAAAGAGTGAACAACAGGCTATTCAGGACCTTGCAAATAATAAAAATTTGGTCATTTTACCTACAGATAAGGGAGGGGCTGTGGTTGTCATGGACTGGGCCAAATACCATGCCGAAGCTGAGAGGCAACTTAATGATGAGCATTACTACATGCATATGCCTTTGGACCCCAGTTCCAGTTTCAAGAAACAAACTGATCAATTTCTTCAGTCTGCAAAGGAGGAGGGTATCATATCTGACTCAGTATTATATCATTTGACAGTGTCTGATCCCAGCAGTCAGTATTTGTATTTACTGCCCAAAATACACAAAGATCTCAACCATCCACCAGGCAGACCTATCGTGTCAGGGTGAGGCTCCATCATGGGGCCCCTCTCTAAGTTTTTGACCAAATACTTGAAACCTTTACTCAAATGGGTCAGGTCCAGGATCCAAGACACCACTCAATTTTTACAAATAATCTCGGACATGCAATTGGAACCAGGGTGGCTGTTATGTACTCTGGATGTATCTGCTTTGTACATCAACATTCTTCATTGGGCTGGGTTACAGGCTCTTGAACATTAGCTACTTAGATCTGAACTTTACCCCCCAGGGTTCAATACTTTTTTGATGTGTCTTGTGGAACATGTACTCTCTAAAATATTTTTTATTACCAAGACAAATGTTACTGACAAATTCAGGGCACAGCTATGGGGGGGCATCCTTTGCCCCTATTTATGCTGATCTTTTCATGGCCTTCCTAGAAGAACATCTGATTTATGAGGGTTTATATCAGAACATCAAAGTTTCAAAACTTCGACTGTTCTTATATCGAACCCTATTCAGCGAAAGCTGAAAACATCGAACATACAGAACAGCAAATGTTTTCCTAGGAAAAAAAATTGCTGTTCCAAAACACATACACACAACACAAGCACACCAAACAAACAGCAATCCACACACATACACCTAAAATCTTACACCTAACCCTACACTTAACTATACACACACCAATAACTATCCACTTACCTTAACCCAAACTCTAACCCTAAGGTCTGTCACTATCGCACACTGACTTTACCTGCACTCTAAGCCTAACTCACCTACCCCGCCCTAACCCTCACTTCCACATAATCGTACACTTACCTGACCCACGCCTTAACCCTAACTCACCTAACCCGCCCTAACCCACACGTCCACACAATCACACACATACCTAACCCGCCCTAACCCTCATGTCCACACAATCGCACACATACCTAATCCACACCCTAACCCTAACTAACCTAACCTGCACTCAATCACACACTTACCTGAACCCGACCCGTAACTTTCCACCACAGCACTGAAAATACTGAAGCAACAGAAACGGACAACTGAATTCTTTCCCTAGGAAAAATTTTGGTTTTCTGTTGCTTCAATATTTTCAGCTTTCCTTTTAAGAGGGTTTGATATTAGAACATTCGAAATTTTGAAACTTCAGTGTTCTAATATAAACCCCATTCATGACAGTAGCCATAACATATACTTAGAGGAGACTGACATATGGAGACATTATCTTGATGATTGTTGGATGGTCTGGAGAGCTGATATTGAATATCTTTATGAGTTTATAGAATATTTAAATAGCAGCAAGTGGGGAATACAACTTACAGTCAATCATGATGTCCATCAAATCACTTTCTTGGATGTCTTGGTTACCAGAAATACCGATAACAATTTAGATACTCGGTTTATCAGAAGTACCCACAATATAACCCTTTGTTTCTATCCACCACATATTACCAGGAACATACCCAAATCTCAATTTCTTCACATGAAATGTATTTGCTCACATCCAGTTAATTATGAGCACTCCAAGGAGGACCTGACCAGAAGGCTGAGAGACAGGGGCTACAAAATTGGTAGCATCTTGACTTGATTGGATATCAATGCTAGACAGGAAGGATTTATTGAACTATAAAAACAAAGAACAGGGTGGGAATTCAGACATTCTTCTTGTTACTACCTATGGGCAGAATACCAGCATGTTATTAGACAGTGTTCAAAGACGTTGGAATATCTTTTTAGCTGATACCAAGCTATCTGAGCTTCTTAATGATAGGTGTCTTTTCTCCTTTTGGAGGGGGGAAACTCATGGGTCTCATTTCAAACATTACAAACATGTATCCAGATATATTCATGACCCAATTCAATGAACCTTGACAGGTGATTTACTTTTTGGTTGTGTCCCTTGCAGACACTGCATGCATTGTCATAGGTTGGTAAAATCAAAACAGTTTACTAGTAGGAACACAGGTACTGTTTATGATATTAAATTCTTAGTAAATTGTGGAACAGATTGGGTGATTTACCTTACCACATGTACCTGTTCAGCTTTTTATATTGGGCAAACCTCCAGGCCACTGAGACTACATATATTGGAACATTATAGTGATATCAGAAGCAAAAAGATCAAGTAATGTTCTGTTTAAACACTCACTGGTACACAAAAGTGCAAACTTTAGATCCACAATCATAGGATTGTGGGGAAAGGGACAAATAAAGCTGGATGGCACACTATACTAAATGCAAAAGAGAAAAAGTGGATTATCAAGTTGGGTGGTTTATTTCCACCAGGTTTAAATGACAAATTTTGAACAGCCAATGAGCTTCACTTTTGCTGATATCTTACTGTATAAATGGGCACTGGATTTCTATGCTGTTTTTACTTACATTTTACACTGATGAAGGCTATTTAACTTTTTCAGCCAGTATCAGACTGTTAAAGTTTCATTTATACATGTTTTAATAAAGCATTCAATATACTACAGTCTGCTGGCCTTTGTTTTGAGTTTGGCAATATTTGCCCAATCTTCCTTGCAAAAGTACTCCAAATCTGTCAGATTGCAAGGGCATCTCTTATGCACAGCCCTCTTCAGGTCACCCCACAGATTTTCTATTGGATTTAGGTCTGAGCTCTAACTGGGCCATTCCAAAACTTCAATTTTCTTCTGGTGAAGCCATTCTTATGTTGATTTGGATGTACGCTTGGGGACATTGT
Organism: Protopterus annectens; assembly: GCF_019279795.1. Lineage (NCBI taxonomy): Eukaryota > Metazoa > Chordata > Ceratodontiformes > Protopteridae > Protopterus > Protopterus annectens. Next base: position 1,499,357,931 of record NC_056743.1, read on the forward strand.
TGTGTTGAAAGGTGAAATTCCACTTCATCTTCAGCTTTTTAGAAGACGCCTGAAGGTTTTGGATCAAAAGTGACTGGTACTTGGAACTGTTCATAATTCCCTCCACCTTCACTAAAGTCCCAGTTCCAGCTGAAGAAAAGCAACCCCAAAGCATGATACTGCCACCATCATGGTTCACCGTGGGGACGGTGTTCTTTTGTTTATGCAAAATGTTATTTTTCCACCAAATGTACCTTTTGGAATTGTGGCCAAAAAGTTCAGCTTTGGTCTCATCAGACCATAACACATTTTCCCACCTGCTTTTGGGAGACTTGATGTATTGTTTTGCAAATTTGAGTTGGGCCTGGATGTTTTTCTGTGTAAGAAAAGGTACATCTTGCAACCCTACTCCTTAGTCCAGACATATGGAGAATATGGGAGATTGTTGTCACATGTAGTACACAACCAGTACTTGCCAGAAATTCCTGCAGCTCCTTCAGTGTTGCTGCAGGTCTCCTGGCAGCCTTCTTGACCAGTTTTCATCTTGTCTTTTCATCAATTTTGGAGGGATGTCCAGTTCTTTACATCACTGTTGTCCCATATTTTCTCTGTTTTTTGGTGACTGTCTTCACTGTCTTCCATAGTATATCCAATGCTATGGAAATGTTTTTGTACCATTTTCCTGACTGATACCTTTCAAAAATGAGATCCCTTTGATGATTTGAAAGCTCTCTGAGAACCATGGCTTTTGCTGTAACAGGCAACTGAGTAAATATCAGGAAAATCTTACTAGGACAGCTGAACTTTATTTGGGGTTAATCGGAGTCTCTTTAATTGATGGCAGGTGTGTACCCAAGAAGACTGAATGCTTTAATTAAATCAAAAGGGGCTTCAACAAAGTATTAGTTTAAGGGTGTGCACACACAACAAAGTATTAGTTTAAGGGTGTGCATACTTATGCAACCAACGTATTGTACATTTTTTATTTGTTATGGTTTTTCCTTTAACAGATTTGTTTGTTTTTCAATTGAATTGTACAGGTTATAGGTCACATTAAAGGTGGGAAATGATTTGAAATGATTTATTATGGTCTCATTTTTTATATCACAAAATCCTGGGTGTGTAAACTTTTTATATCCAGGTATGTGTTGAACAGGGTTTGTACAGTACTAACTTCAAGAATGTAACCACAGCATACTTTGCTGGAACATAGAAGATTAACTTGCAAAACTTCAAGAAAATAAGTTGAAATTAAATTATTTTACAATTGTGTTATAAAAGTTAGTTTCACTGCAGCAAGGAGACAGGATGTCTAGCACTAGGGTGACTTCTGCATTGTTTTGTAAGTGTTTTATTGTTTTATGACTTTCAAGATCTGGAAACGTCTGAGAGATATGTATTTTTAACACAGATGTTAAATTTTGTCAGTTCCTGTTTTAGCCTGGGAACCAAAGTCAGGTGACAAAAAAGTGATGTCATCCAAGCTAACCTAGTAGTAATATTTGATAATAATTTAAGAACTCTCTCAGAGAGAGACTGTGCATTTTGTATTTTGTCTTGGACCTGGAAACATCCACTCATCATCATCATCATCTGCATTTGCCTTGCTGTAAGTAAGATTTAGAGCATAGTATCTCTTTTTGATATGGATAGGAATATAGTAAAGATTAGTTTAGATGTTTTCTGTATTTATTTGAGACTGTCATGCAATGTTGTTTTAAAATATTTCCTGTGATTTTGAACTCTGAATTTACTGTGTTAAGTTACTGAGTATTGTCTTGTTCTTTTATTATTTATTATTAAATATATTTAAACCTATCTTCATAGCTGATATCTGTGACATATATTCAAGCTCTTAGAGTACTTGCATATGTATTTGGTGACACTGTACAGGTCACTCCTAAATAGCCTTGCAAGTCTTGATCAGACTACCATTTGGATTAATAGCAACATTCCAGAATAGGATTGGACACCCTTTGTAATGGCCTTATAGTAGCTGATAAGTATGGGCTAGCGGCAGAGGAAACTACCTTATAGTCTGGGAAGAAGGGAGCATAGTTAGTAAACCTATGCCTGCCTTCCCCAGGTGTGTGTGTGTGTGTGTGTGTGTGTGTGTGTGTGTGTGTGTGTGTGTGTGTGTGTGTGTGTGTGTGTGTGTGTGTGTGTGTGTGTGTGTGTGTGTGTGTGTGTGTGTGTGTGTGTGTGCGTGTGTGTGTGTGTGTGTGTGTTTGTATATAACTCAATTCTCAAATTGTGTGTGTGTGCCAGCTACTCGGGCAGGGACCTGAAGCACTGCTTGGATAGAGAGGCTGCTGTTGGTCTTGGCTTGGCCCTTCAGCTGAGATCTTAACTCTATAGCTGTACAAGTGGGGAGTCTTACTGGGGATCTAGAGAAAGAGGGAGAGACCAGCCTCAAACTGATTGTGATCTCTGTATGCTCTTAAGGGAATTTTCACTTTACTGTGTGTGTACTTATTATCCTCCCAGTGTGTACGTCCCATAGGTGTTGCCAGTGGTGAGGATTGAGGCTCCTTGATTACTGGGCCAGTGCAGGGGCATCACACTTTGTATGACGCATTCATCTGGACTTCAAACACATAAATAGCCATTAAAGGAATTACAGTGCATAACTTTGGAATTCAAACTTACACATGTAAAGTAGGTAGGAAGGTAGGCAATGACTCTATGTAGAGTGTTAATCCTACAGCAATAACATGCTATAGGGATCACAGACCCACACCTTTTGTAATTGCATTATATTTACAAGACTCATGTTTATTTCAGCTATGATGACATGTTCTTACATTCATTAAACTGATGAATAAACAAATAAATTAGTAAAGACTGGTGTGAATTTTACACTTAAGAGTTAACTAATGTAAGAATTATGAAGCATTCCCACATACATCACTGCTAACAGAAGTATCCTGTATGATGTTTCTAGAAGCTCTGCGGATAACAGAGAGATGACTAGTCATCTGTAGACTAAGAACTATAGGCGTCAATGCACTGCAACCATGGTCGACGTGTACATTTCTGAAAAGTATGTTATTTACCAAACAAATATAGATTTTCCATATGTGATGTGCAATACTGACAATTATTTCCCCAAAATAGGGCACAGTGGGATTTGAATCCAGACATAGCAAACAACATTCACTTTGCCAAATTGCTTGTCTAGTTGAGCTAATGGACACCATATTTCTTTAAATGTTTTAAAAACATATATTATTGAATAACAGTAATGCTAGTATGTTTGAAGTCGTATTAATATACAAGTATAATAGACGGTCCTGCATAATGATCGCACTTGCCCAGTATAGTTGCATATATTTTCAGAATGCATTAGCACACAAATGTTAACTTTAATGATTAAAACACATTATTATTCCATGTAAATTACATTTATTATTGCAGATAATCATGGAAAATGCCTGGAGCACAATGTATCACCTAAACAAATATGCTGACTCCATATATATGATAACTTAGGTGTTAAGGTATGGAGGATGTAACTTAATGTAGGCATCAGTGGCTGGAGTCATAGGTTCATAGGTTCATAGGTTCATACTAGGCTATCTGCCCTGGGGCATTTATAAGCCTAGCCCGATTGTGTTTGGCTTACGCCACCACTTGATTTGAGTATACTGTGCCCTTTTTAAAGTTTAGTTTACTGTGCCTCTGTATAATAGTGACACAGAAGTAATCCCTGGGACAAACCTACGATCCCCCATCCACTCATCAAGATTCTTCTTGAAGACAGTCAGTGAAGTGCTCTGCCTAACATGAATTGGAATTCTATTCCAGAGCGAAGGGAGCCTCTAGGTTATGAATCTGTCCCTCCATCATGTTCTATTTATTTCTGTGCTGAGGTTCAAGTTCCTCGGGCGCGTAGCTCTAAGGGATTTAGATTTACTGAGGTGGAGCACGTCCATTAAATCTGGGTTGGACATAGCTTTATATGTCAGGCATAGATCGCCTTGAAGTAGGCTGTATGCAACTGAGTAGAGCTGGAGTTTTTTTTAACCAAGCAGCATATGGCATCTGTTTGAGTCCCTTGATCCTCCTGGTGAGGTACTTTTGGGGTCTTTCTAATTGCTGCAGGTGTCGGGTAAGGTACATCCCAAAGGGGGCATTGCATTCTATGATGGGCCTGATGAGGGATGAATAAAGGGGCACGATTACCTCTCTTGATCTAGATGTGAATCCTTTCATGATGAGGTGGGCTATGTAGAAGGTCTTTCTAACCACTTTGGCAATGTGGTTGTCAAAGGAGAGATTGCTATCAACTTGGGTCCTCAGATCCCTAATTACTTTCTCTGTACTTAATGGGTTACCACCTATGTGGTAATTTGTGGACACATTGTTTTTGTCAAAGGGTATGACTATACACTTTTTGGCATTTAGCTTTAGACCATGGCTCTGGCACCAGTTATCTGTCTCTGTGAGACCTTTTTGAAGGATGTTTGTGTCAGCTGGAGAGTCAGTTATGGCGCCCAGTTTGCAGTCATCTGCGAACTTGGTGAGCCATAGTCCTCCCACATTGGCCTGTACCTCAGAAAAGTAAATACCAAACAAGAGAGGTCCCAGGACAGAACCTTGTGGGACGCCACTTGTGACCGGTTTCGAGTCTGACATGGCTCCAGCTACTCTGACTCTGTGGGTTCTGTCTTTGAGTCAGTTTGCGACCCATCTTGTGACATAGGGGTTTATATTTAGGCTGGATAGCTTATCTATGATGCCCGAGTGGGGTATTGTGTCAAATGCCTTTGCGAGGTCCAGATAGGCTGTGTGGATTACCTTCCCTTCATCTATGGCCTTAGTGACTGTTTCGAAGAAGTCGACCAGGTTCAAAAGGCAGGATCTGCCCTTGGCGAAGCCAAATTGGGTAGGATCTAGTGTCTGTAGGTCCCCAATGTCTTTGTTTATGAGTTCCATGATGATCCTCTTCATAGCCTTGCAGACTAGGCTAGTCAGGCTTATGGGGTGATAGTTTCCAGGGTCACCAGAGGCGCCACCTTTGTGGAGTGGGACCACTGTTGCTGTATGCCATTCTTTGGGCACATATCCTGTAGTGAGGCTGAGATTGTACAGCAGTTTTACTTGAGGGATTAGTTCTTCTTGGAGTTCATGTAGGACACAACCCGGGATGCTATCTGGTCCCATGGAAGCAGTGTTTTTTGCTTTGGAGAGGGCAGCCTTCACCTGAGCATCAGAGATGTTTGGGAGGCTGCACTCTGCCTGGATAGATACTTGCTCTTTTGGGGGGGAGAAGTTTGCACTGGACCTGTCTGCCAGGATATTGGCGATGTCTGTGGGTTCAGTGTATTTTTTGTCACTTAGAATCAACTCAGAACAAGTCTGGGAGTTGCATCCCAGGTTCCTAACATAACTGAAAAAAGCCTTATGATTGTCTTTAGTGTCCTGTGCAATTTTTCTCTCGAAGCTGGCCTTGGAGGATTTTATGAGGGATCGTAATTTTTTGCTAGTACTGATCAGAGATGCCTTCCCTATTAGGGATTTTGCTCTATCATGTAGTAGCTTCCTCCTTCTGTTGTACAGTTTATTTATGGCTGGGGTCCACCAGACTGAACGCCTGCCTTTGGATGATTGGGTCTTGATTTTGTTTGGGATAGCATGATCCATGCATTCCTGGAGATGTCCGTAGAATGCGTTTATATAGGATTCTGCAGTTTGAGCCGTAGTTTCCACTGGCCCTGGGGCCTTGAAGGATTCCACTTTGGTTTTGAGAAGTGTGAAGTTCGCTTTTGAGAAGTTTTTCACTGTGGTTTTCTGGGCTGGGGGTGGGGATGGGATGTGGATATCAAGTGAAATTAATTTATGGTCTGATCTTACCAATGAGGGATATACTTCTGGTATGGAGCATAGAGTCCCCATGCTGGTAATGATCAGGTCTAGTATGTTTTCTCCTCTTCTGGGAGTGGTGACTAGTTGTTCCATAGCATTTGAGTTTATAAATTCCAGGAACCTTTGGGCTAAGGTGCTGGGGCTTGAGTAATGCTCCCAGTCTATGTTTGGGTAGTTGAAGTTGCCTAATATAATGGTGTTCGGAGAGATCTTCATGTTCTCCAATGTTTTCAGGAAAGCTGAGTAGGAATCCTGACTTTGAGAGGGTGGTCTGTAGGATGCTATAAACTGAAAAGCAGTCTTGTCCACTGTCAGTTGCACATGGATGGTCTCTGATACTTCATGCAATGCCACTAACCTGGAGGTGTGGATATCCTTGATAAATATGGATACTCCCCCTCCTTTTGTGGTTCGGTCCGGGTTTTGGGGCCGAAAAGCATGATATGAGGTATAACCTGGTAGTGCTGGGGTGCTCTCTGGAGCCTTGAACCAGGTTTCTGTCACTGCACAGATATCGATGTTCTCCATACTGAGGAGAGCTTTGAGTGCATGCATCTTGAGGTTAAGACTTCTGGCGTTTAGCAGCATTACCCTTAGTTTCTTGTTCCTTGTGCTGTCTATAGAGGTGGGTTTGACTTTTGAGCCTTGCCTAAAAAGGCACTATGGGGGTGGCAAGAGCCTTTGCCAATATCCGAAAGCCCAGGGGTGACAGGTGCAAGCTGTCCCTAGCAAAGCAATGTGGCTTGTCGAGCATGTCATCCCAGGCTGACAGACACTGGATCCCCTTTGAATGACACCAAAATGTTAGCCAATTGTTAAAATCGATCATTTTGTCTTTATACTGTGGCATCATTCTAGGTGAGGGTAAGATGCTGCTCAAGGTCAGGGTCATACCGGCCTGGTCTACATGATCAGATAGCTCCTCTATGTCTCTTTTCATGCAGTCGAGGGAGGTATGTCTCAGGTCATTCACGCCAGCATGTACAATGATTGAGTCATATTTGTATTTGCTTTGGAGTGACCTGAGTGCTGCGTTATGTGGCGGATCCTAGTGCCCAACAGGCAGCTCACTGTGACCTTCTCTTTATTCAGCCTGGTGAGCGGGATGTCAGTGTGTCTGACAATAGAGTCACCTATTACAAGAGTATCAGGTGTGTTATTCAGCCTTAAGGGCTGTGACTGCTTGGCACACTGATTTTGTGTGCTATGTGTTGTACGTGTTTTGTTTTGGGGTAGCGTTTGCTTGGATGTCTGCTTTGGAGGTCTCTGTTGCTTAGGTAGATTTTTATTTAGAGCCTCCGAGTATGTTTTTGTGTTTTTATGTGTTTGGTTCGCTGTTGTGGTGGGACTGTGTGATACTGGAATTGTGTTGTGTGAGGTTACCTTCTCCTCCTGACTGGTTACAGCAGTTTTGATATGAAAGAGCTCAGCCTCCAGTTTAGCTATATGGTTGCATCTCTCACATATATTTGAACCTGTTTGGAGGAGGAGAGGTTTGTCCGTGTACATGAGACAGTTGTAACATTGCCTCAAAATTCCCAGATTCACCAGCTGGACTGGAGAGGAAACCATTGACTGACCTTTGGACATGGTAGAGTAATATAGGGAACTGAATTAAAACGGACCAATAGGGGACAAGGTAATCGTAGAGAGCATAAGAGTAAGTAGTGCTTATGGTTTATTAGTGCTAACTTGTAAAATTACTTATTTGGACCAGTGAGGGGCCTTAGAATGAGAATATGGTGTTTAATTTGAGAGATAGAGCAGTTCTAAAGGAAAAGGTGAAGAGCAGACTTTGTGGAGCCAGGAATAGTTTAAACCCAATTAGGCGGCGTTGCCCGATGTTGCGCTATGCGCAAAAACACGCAAAACCGCGCAAAAGAGGGTTTTAAGAGAGGGGGATCAAGGAGTAAGGAATTTACCCAAAATGGCCAATAAAACTACAGTTTCAAGGCAGTAACCACTCCCACAGGGGCAGGCAGGCTGATCAATGTTTATCACTGCCACTGATGAACACAGAGACTTCCCTTTAGCCCAAGCAAACAATAGCCTCCAAGAAACTTACAAACAGTTCAGAACAGCAAATCTGTAACTGAACTTTTTTAAATCTCAGAAAAGTGGGAAAAAAGCAAGATTTTTTTTAAGGAAAGCAGAGGTTCACAAGTATCAACAAGTTAGAACAGTGCAGTAAATGACCCAACACTTGAGTGCTAGGCCAGAGACAGATAAAATGCAAGTTTTAAGAAAAAAACGATTTTAAAAATAAGTGCAGGCAAGAAATTCAGTAATCAGCTCTAGGTTGAGTTCTAAATATAGTTACCAACACAGAAATCAAGTTTAACAAGCCAGAAAATCTCTGTGACTCTCTGGCAAAGATTCTCAGCATTCCACACATGCAGGTTATCATAGTTGTGACAGACTTATGCCACTCTGCTGGATCCCAGTTCATTAGTGGTGCTCCCTTGCTATCCGTTTCCAGATGTTGATCATTACAACTTCCCTGGGGTGTGCTCGCATCCTCTGCTCACGTCCAGCATAGATAGTGAGCATCTGCTTTGTCTCATCGGTCCAGTTTGGCACCTAGCCTCATCAAAGTCTCCACTTGGTCAACATCCTCAGTATGGTTCTAGAAGCCCTTGTTCAACTACCTTCCAAAAAATGCTAACTGAGGTCTCACTGAGTTCACAGTTGTCAGTGGTATGATATGAATATGTATCGATTTTTACATTTTAAAGTTGGTGCGTTTAGGATCGTAGCTGATTATTGGAGGGCAACAGGCACATTTTACAGATATTCCCATTTCTTGATAACTACTGTGCAGGTGCATTGTGCACTGTAGACTTAGCTGAGCTATTGGTTAATATGCTGAGATTTGAGAACTTACATGGAAGTTCACTAATGGGATTCCAGAACTCTCAAAGCTAATGAACCTCATTAATTATGTATGGTGCCAATGATTCTAAAAAGCTGTGTAGGCTTAGCTAACCTCACTCTTGGATGTAGCCGAATGATATCTAGCTTCCAAAGGTAAGCTGTCAAGTGTTTGTATTTTTGTGGTGGACTACAGTGTCTGTGTAAAACAAATGAACATATTTGTTGCATATGTTCTGTGGAATTCTCTGCACTGCAATCTGTCTGTTACATAAAGGATGGGGACAAACTTGAATAGTATGCATACATATGGGTATATGTCCATCACTAATAAGGAGGTTTCCCCATTTGCAGTTGCATGGCTACAAACAATCCTGCCCTGATGAAATACAGATACAGATGGAATCCACATATATCCATAGTTATTGCAGATTAACCCAGAATTTCTGATGTATATTTGTTGACAATGATGACTTAAGGGGTTGTCTACAAGTTGTATGTTCAGAGACTGATTTACGAATATACTCTAATGCTTATTCATGTAGTAATAGTTGTAGTTACATTCTCTGGGATGTAAGCAACATCAGGGCAGCTTAGTATTTACTTTGTTGTTATTATATGTAGCTATGACTGCAAAACTTGTCATTTTCATAAACTGATGTTTTGCTGCCTTGTTTATCAATACTTTTCAGTAGTTGTGTTGTTTACAATTGTGACAGTCACATTTGTGATGCTGTTTGCTGCTGGCTGTCATAATATTGGTGGTGCATCCTACATGCTTGAAATAGAATTGCTAGGTGTGTTCAGATGTGCATGTAACTGTGATAACATGATTGCTATAGTACTGACTTTGTGACACATTAGTTATGTGTTTGACTCTTACTTGTCATAATATCCACTGACATTGGTTCATATCCCACCTCTGCATGTATGACATGGTCAGACATGTAGAATGGATTTATAGCTGTGCACACGTATAATGATGATGTTAGGGCATGTGGATCAGATGTTCAGACATACTTCTTATGTTTGTTCCGCTTATCTATACATGACCGTGGTATAGATGACACAAATTGTTTTCTGTAACTATGCACTGTAAATGACAGGTGAGATGTTCATTTCACATATGCTTTTAAAATTGTCATGTCAATATGTGAACCCCTATATAAACTCTAAGATGAACATATTACTGTCTTCCAGATGTCAAACTGCAACAGGACAGGCAATTTTATACATTGCAGAAATGAAATAATTAGAGTCTGTACATCAGCATGGCTGCAACCTGCTTGGAACTACAGGCAATACTGTGTGGAGAAATAAAGTGTGGATGGATTTTACATAACTGATTAATGCTTTGGGTGATCACAATAGAGCTAGTCAGGCCTGCCAGCAACATTGATCTTACATGATCCTCCATGCAGTCAACAAACTCCACCACTATGAAAGAGCAGGGAATGCCAAAGCAGATGGGCTACCACTGCCTCCCCTGGATGAGATAATGATGTTACTGGGCTCCTATCACAACACTTTCCAGGATCATCAGATACCCGGGGAGGTATTGAAACAGGTGCTCCAGGAAGCACAGGTATGTCCAATGTTCATAAACACAACAGCATAAACCAGTTTTCACTGAAGTGCATTAATTTACAATTCTTACAGAAATGTTACATTTGTGTTACAGAATCAGAACGACTCCATGGTTGTGTCAGCATACCTGATGCGGGTGCACAACATAAGTTTAATAGTGTGTTATCATACCTTCACAGCACATGCATAACACTGTCAGCAACATGTGTGATTTTGTGTTTTTCAACTGCATAGCCCCATCAATATTGGAACAGTGACAATGCATGTCATGTAAGTGTCTTCATATCCTGTTAGTGTGATCCATGGCTGTTATGTACCTCTGCCCCAAGTTATGACTGTGGTGTGTACTCACGTGTTGCTGTTTGTGTGCCATTCTAACCTACAGATACAACTTTACGGGACATGGACCATGAATCAATGAGCCCAGACAGATCTGGTAAGGTTGTTCATATTGTTGCTATAGGGCAACACTGTTTAGCACAGCTGTGATCTATGATATTAATGTTGGCTTGTTCCCTACACAGGTACATCTGCACAATGTCTGCAGTATTTGTCACATAAGTGTCTCTACATCCTGTTAGTGTGAATTATAGCTGTTGTGTGCCCCTGCCACTGGTTATGATGTGGAGTACACTCACATGTTATTGCTTGTGTCCCATTTTATAATACAGGTTCCACTTAATATCAGATGATATGTTCCTCAACCAGGGAGGATGTACCTGGTAAGGAAGTCTATATGTTGGCACAATTCACTGTTGATAATTATGTATGTGGTCTTCATGACTAATGCGGTCTTGTTCACCTGCATAAAACACCTACAATCTGCATGTCGTCAGTGCCCATCCGGTATGTTTATATTTTATTTGCCATGTATTATACATCAGGTGGAGTGCTACATGAGGCCTTGTATGTGCTTAATACTGACTTGTATATGTTTATCTTTTTACAAGAGTGTCAGTTCAACTCTCACCACTGGCAGTGGTGTCAGAGAAGGACATATCAGGTAGGTTTTAGTACTTGTATTGACATTGCTAGTCATATTTGATTAATATGTAATGATATGGTGTATCTCTATTATATAGGGTCCCTGAACCATCCACAGCCATGACAACCTGGTACGTCTGTATTATTATTAGCACTGTAGTTATATAGTTGGCCGAATTTCAGTACTACACTGCATCATTTAACTTCTGTGAATGTATGTGACATGTGTCTCTTTATGCAGCATGTCCACTACCTGCCAACTCTAGTAGCCTCTCCACTGATTCTGAAGTGGAATGTGATATACCTTACTATAACAGAATGACCAATGGCACAAAGGCCACTGCAACTGGGTTCACTGTCTGGCCTGGAAAGGAACAGACGTGTGTTTCTTGGTATAGCCTCCAAAAGGGAGGATAATGTGACCAACCATTCTGATGTTAGAGGTTGGCATAATGGTGAAGGTGCTTACCTCATATATAAGAGGTACAGGGTTTGATTCTCACCAAGAGAAGTTCGCTAGGCTTACAATTGCCCACAAGGGCAGTTATCCTGGTATTTAAATATGAACCTATGAACATATAGCTCTATCAGACGATGGACATGATGACAATGAACTGCTGTCTCACAGAGTCTGGTAATGGCAGTGATTCTTTCCCTTGACAGACCATGGTTGTCCATTGGCCTACACATGGAAGCATAACTGATGTACAAGGATGTGTGTCAGAGGGTGTCCACTTACTATTACAGGCACATGAACAATTGCAGCAGTGTCATGGCTCTGACCTCTGTGCACTTGTCCATGTCACCAATCCTGGAGCACACAAGCACAAATATGGAGACGTCATGGCAGCATTGGCTACACAACATGACAATCTGGTATTTGCAGCACACTCTGTTGAAAGTCTTGTTACAATGGTGCTAGACCACTGCAGTAGTATGAACTTGGTGCTACATGCCCTAACTGTACTGAGCAGAATACCTCTTATAGGAAGAGTCAGATCCACTCTCATTAGACCCACACATGGCCCACAGACTTGCTCTGATAGAATGACCAATGGCACATGGGCCATTGCATGCACTTCTGCTGTTGGTCATTCAGCTGTGAGTCAAGTAGTTATGTCTAGGCAGGCATTTTGCACTACTGCTCCTACCCACACTGTGTTCCAAAATGGTAGTGTCACCATATCCAACTCCTCAGTAAAGTACCATTGACTGAGTGTTTACAGATGTGACAGGGGCAGCCAGGATCATAGTGTTAGCCAATAGCATGGGTACCCTAGACTACGTAGTAGCTGTATCATTTTGACACTGTAGTTATGATGATTGCTGAAAGTGGTTTATCTGACCTCTTCAAGTTGTGACATGTAGTACACATTTGTCATTATTATATGTTAGTACAGATATTGACATCAGTGATGCTCTATGTGACATTCTCCATGTTTCTATGGTTGTATCTCTTGCTAATTGACATATAGCACATACTAACATGGTTAACAGCATGTTATCTTAGTCACCCAGCATTTATTGCTACATTACACATTTCTTTGTTGTCAGCCATTCCTGCTTGCACAGGTATGTCTCTGCATACCTGTGTTACTTATGGCATTTTAGTATGGTACTGCACATGCCTCATCCTTACATTGAATGCACTTCTGTGGACCAGTTTTCATTTTGTCCTCAAGTTGACATGTATTTCCCATGTATGCCTTCCCATAACTACTTAATTTCACACACACACACGCGCACACACACACACACACACACACACACACACACACACACACACACACCGTGTTACAGTATCCCAAACACTGCTGCATGTTCCATGGCTGATGTCTACTCACTGTCCCTAATGCTCTGCATGACTAAATTTATTCTTACCTATAACTGAATAATGCTGCATTTGTGCATTAAAACATTACCTTATGTTCAAGACAGGTATGAACCTAAAAAAGTCCTTGAAAGAAACAGCAAGGGGACGAACCCCATAAGGGAGAGTGGAACTAGGAAATGTGGTAGATGCACATACTGTAAATATATTTATGAAAAAGGAAATATTACTTTGACTAACAACATTCAGGGTGCAATACACTTTAATTGCAACACTAAAGGTATAGTTTACTTGGCCTTGTGTAAAGACTGTTCCAGTTTTTATGTGGGTAAATCAGAAAGAACATCAGGGAAACGTATTTATGAACACACATAATATAAAGAAGAAAAAAATTAAACAATGCCCTCTATAGGTATCTTTCTGCACAACCAACACACACATGGCTTTTGTTTGGGATTTTAGAGCAGGCATTGATGGACCCTAGAGGGGGGGAACTGGGAAAATTGGCTTTGCTGCAGGGAAACATACTGGCAGTTTAAGCTTAATGCTACCACCCCACCAGGGTTAAATGATCATATTTCAGTTAAACCTCACCTAAAGAAGAAAGATTCCAAATTGTAGGATTGAATATTATATTTTCATTTATTGTAAAAATGTTTATATGGTATTATTCTATTTTACTATTTTATTATGTAGTAATTATTTATATTTTTGTGGGGATTGGTACTGAATTTTACAGTAGGGAGTATGTGTGTTTTTAAGATTGTATTATAAGGAACAAATAACTTCATTTGGGTGGATTGTGCATATATTTTGTTGTTAAGTGATGTATCTTTAAGAAATGTTGGTGCCTTTTGAGGTGACCAGGGTATTTAAATGAATGGGAGATGTTAGTTCATTATTCACTTGAAAAAGTCCTGCATTGTGGCAGGACGAAAGCACTTGTGTTTTAAGTGAATAAAAATTTTACTGTGCAGCCTGATCCAGTGTGACCTTACCGCTTTATTCTTCAGTTTTACTTTTGTGGTTATTTCCCTTTTTTTTTTTATTACCTTATGTTTGACATTTTAAGTAAGGCATGGGATGTGAGACTTGTTTCTGTTTTCTTTCTGGCTAGTCCTTAGGATGTTTCTCATTACTCATGCTGTTGTATGCTGTCTACTGTGTCGTACCAGATCCCCTTTAGAAACCTGAAATCCCACATACCCAAAATCCAAAAGACCAAGACAAAAACCCCACATCCAGGAAGACTGACTGCCTGGAACACAGACAAAACACGAATGGTAAGTAACCAATCACCCAACCAAACACACTAATACCGAAGCACACAACCACCCACCCATGTGGGGGGCTTCTCCCCCCACACCCCCTTATGTGGGGGGCTGCACCCCCCACACCCCTCTAACTAAATATACCAACTCCGAGATCACACAACCATGGAGGTAAGGGGCAAAAGTCAGCATGCTGGCCAAGTGGTTATTTACCATTAGTGATCTGTCGTTGTTCCTAGAAAGTCTTCCTGGATGTCGGGATTTTTGTGTCGGTCTTTTGGGTTTCAGGTAAGTGGGATTTTTGGGTTTCTAAAGGGGACCCATTGTACCACATTGTTACACATCACTATGTAATGTGTGATGCATCAGTATTTGTGTATGAACCATGCATTTAGTGTATGTTTGTTCTGTTAGATTCCTGTACACTGTGTGGGCCTAGATTTCTTGTGGTGGTAGGTATTTTATGGCTGCCTTCCCATGTTAATTATCTGTATGATGTTATCCTACCTGTACAATAATACCTTCTGTTGTGCACACAATCCTGCATGACATGCATATGCCAATGAGGTCCTCTTTGGTGATGCACCTTACAAAGAGACTTCTTGTAGTGATGTTTCCTCTGTATACATCCAGATGTGTTCCTTGCTAAGTTTTGTGTATATCATCCTGCAAGTATATCATAACCTTCTGCTGTGTATGATGTTCAATGTGAACAACTGTTTTTTTCCATTAGTTGTGCTCTGTGCTGTTGTGGGGCAACACTATGTGAATATCATTGTTTAGTCTGTGTACATTTGTAAGTGTGGCTTGCATGACTCAAAGATGTGTGCCAGATGCTGCCATGTTGCTGGAACATATATTCACATTTTCCATCTACCATGCCTATTTCTTCTAACCCCTATTCCATCCTGATCATCCTGTGATAGCTCTGATAGCACTGCATCAGACACCAGGGGTTCTTAGGATAGGTTACCCACACCTGCAGCTGATATGTGACCATGTTTTGCAGCATGGCACACACAGTGACCATCTGTGATGCCTTTTCTGGTGTGTATTGGAGTGCACCCCTGGATGTGTCCAGACATTTAAATATTGCTTTCAGCATGCCAGACACATGTTCAGTGGTGTTTAATGTCACAATGTGTGCTCTATTCTATGCAACCTCTTTGTATGGTATCATCAACCGAGGCTCCAGTGGATAACTACAGTCACCTGTTTTTAGTGGGATAAGAAGGAATATCTTTCATCTTGCTTCCTCTTGTGATGTCTGGCTACTGCTTACCGTATAGCGGAGGTTATGTACTTACCTAAGAAGAGCCCCTCTGATATTTCATCACGTTGGAAAGCAGACCATAGGGCACTTTCCCTCCAGATTGCTGCATCATAAACACTACCAGGGTGTGTTGCCATGATCTTAGTAATGAGGCCATATGCAGAGCACACCACCTGACAGTTGAGTTATGGCCACCACTTTCTGTTGATGTACCATTCAGCATCAGGTACAGCTGGGATTTTGATTGGGACATGGGTTCAGCCTTTTGCACCGAGGACATGGGAGAAGTTGGCAGTGGCATAGAAGTGTTGCATGACAGTTCTGCACTCCATGGCTATTGATAGGAAGTAGATGTATTCATCCACCTTGGTGCACATTGCTGCCAGGAACTGTGTGAGAATGCGATTGGCAGATGTCTTGGGCACTCCATCTTCCATATGCCACTGAAATGTCCAGAGTCCAGTATACCTAGACTCAGGCACACTTTTCTTCTGCATAAATGTGGAGTTCACATATCCTGTACACAGCTTGCACCACCGCTTTATCTAATCTGTATCGATCTATTATTTCCCGTTCAGAGAGATGGCTTAACACTAGCCTTGCTCTGTGCTTGGCTGGCTGCCTTCTGGGATGTCTTTGCAGATTGTCCTGTATTACGGCTTCCTGTACCCCAGCCTGCTGTAATGCATTAAATGCATGTTGTTTTTTTTTAATTATGTTTGCAGAATCTGCATTATTACCTAGGAATTTGTGGAATATAGTACCATTAAAATTAAGCACAAATGACCTCCACTGACTGCTTTTAGAAAGGTGTCAGCAAAGTACTATGTCACATTTAAATTGTGTTGGGAGCACTTGTTGTATTTTGGAATCTAGCAGTCATGTGCAAAGTCTGCAATTATTCTACACTGAACAGATAATTACTTGGTCTTGTTTTAGTGCATATTATGAAATCACACCCACTGCTGACGTGCTGACATCTTCCTTCAGAGTACTTTTTGTCTGCAACTATCTTTTGGAATCTGGCCCAAAGTTTGTAGATGCCATGGATGCCTGAGGAAAATCAAGTAGCTTTACTACATGTGTATGTGCCGTTCCACAGTGCAAATGGATGATACAGCATAATGAACAGGGTACTGGTCTATATAACTGGAGAACTGACTGAATCTCATCCAGAGGTGCCGGAAGCTGTTATAGCTGGGAGGAGGGGTGTAGGCATACCTCTCAACCTCTTAAAGGAAGAAATCTGAACAAAGCCACAAATAATGGGGAAGCAAAGGCTCAAAAATAGGGGCACTTTTTAAATATTGCTCTTACAAACCAAGAAATTTGATAGAATAACAGGTTTTGCATTAGTATGAATTTTCAAATGGATATTGAGTCTAAAAGTCAAATATCTCTCATTATTTTCTGACTTCAAACCTCAATGATTTGCCAATGACTTACCAGAAACCTTTAACTTAAAGGTGTGACCATGGGAACACCTTGTGCAAATTTGTATGCCAGTTTAGTGATGGCATACTGGGAACACACCTATCTTTTGAGAAACACACAATATAATACACATATACATTATTACAGGCGTTTTGTTGATGATATTTTTTTGATATGGGGAGGAGGTGAAGATACCCTCCAGGAGTTAATTCAATACATGAATGGAACTACATATTTTTTGTCATTGACAGCCCAGACATCATATGATAAGATAGAATTCTTAGATGTTCTCATAAGAAAGGATGATAATGTGATTCACACAGAAATGTTTAGGAAGACATGCAGAATGAATACGTTATTGCATCGCACTAGCATGCATCCACCCCATATTTATAGAAATATAGCAAAATGTCAGGTGCTAAGAGTATCAAGATTAACCAGTAAGGATAATGTGTTTAAAGAGAATTTAAGTACCCTTGGTAATGAATTTCAAGAAAGAGGTTACTCTTCTAGAGAGATTAATAGGATGGTAGAAGAGGGAACCACAAGCAGAAATGCAAGTGGAAAGCCATATATACACATGGGAAAAATGATATTGATAATCCTGATGATATAAGGAATTTAACGCACATGGTCAATAGAGTGACAATACCATATACTAATAACAATAACAAGATCAAAGACATATTTTATAAGAATTGGGATATGTTAACTATAGACAATACAATTAGAGATATAGTAGGTGAACATCCCCAGTTTTCTTATAGGAATACCAAGTCTCTAAAATGCTTGCTATGCTATGAGAAATCGAAACAGAATGCTGTTATATCAGCTAGACAGGGTACTTATTCTTGTAGATCATGTAATCAATGCAGTTATATGTTGAATAAGAACATTTTCAACCTCCCAGACACAGGACATAAATATGTTTTTAAATTATATGCTTATTGTAAAACGAGAGACTTGATATATCTTGCAGTATGCGAGAAATGTCAATCATTTTATGTGGGGAAAACAAATAGAAGTCTACGTCAACATGTGAGGGAGCATATATGCCATGAATAGAGAAGACGACACTAATGCACTAGCAAGACATATTATTACCCATGACATGACACACAGTTTTAAGTTTACCATCATAGAGCGAGTAAATAGAACAGCTAGGCTTGGTAATTTGAAGAATTTCACTAAAAAACAAGAAGCTAGATGGATTATGAGGATGCAAGCAGACAAGACTCATGGACTTAATGACAAGGTTTCCCTCAAACCCTTCCTCACTGATAGGCCATACAAGCATTAAAGTATCTATATCAATAATTATTGCATTCTAATTAGATAAGATCAATGTTAGTTTTCTTTTATATATTTTTTATATGTATATATTTAAAAAAAAAATATATATATATATATATTTTTTTATATATCTCCTTTTGATGAAATGGCCACAGATTATGTTGACATGAATGAACTTTAATAGTTGATGGAGAATGTCCCTTTTGCATCATGTTATATTATATTGTCATATATATACATTTTTTAACCAAGATGCTTGCACTCAGTGTTTTGCTGATACATATATTTTTATATTTTTATATTTTTAAATAGTTTATATGTATATATATATATATATATATATATATATTTATATATTTTTATATATTGTTATATACATATATTTTTATATTCATACTTTTGTATGTGTTTTTCTATATACACTTTACATTCATGTGCATTTGGTTGGTGCATGGGTACAGGATGAGGAATAAAGTGTGTTGATGTTGAAGATGTTTACTAGGGTTGTTCACAATGAGATTTTAAATGTTTTCACACAAGATAAAGGAAATGTGAAATGCATTACAGGATATGATGTCAGATGTTATTTGTGTTTTTATTGGATAACAGTTGTTATAAGAATGTGAATTAATGATCTAGGTATATAGTCTGAAGAAGCGTTCAAAGAGACGTGAACGCACTAACTATTGACCTGGTCTCCTGTGTTGTTTGTTACAATAAAGTCAGCTTTGATTGTCGTGGTGTGCCTCTGAGTTTTTTACTTGGATTTACCAGAAAACCACAATTGTATGAGAAACAGAACAAAAAATATGACGCAAACATCTGGACATTCTGAGAAAATCTGTACAGTTGAGAGGGATAGGTGGAGGGCAAGAAGGGCACTTAATGATCTAAAAAGGGCAATTCTTTAAAACTGTTTACTACCTCAACATAGGTTCACTTGGAGCACATTTTAAGCTCAGCTAATTTCCCTTTTGGTGCTTGAATTAACATTTTCTGATTGGTCTTACCCATCTCGTGGCTGATAATTGTATATTAGCCCTAGTGAGAATAACTGTAATCATACCATAGATAATTTGAGGGGAGCCATGTAAGGTATGCAGCATTTAGGGACAGCCTTTATCCATTAGTGGCACTAGGGGCAATCCTGGGGGGAATTTTCTATCACCCATCCTTAGATCCAAGTTGCAATTGAATATGGACAGGGATGCGCTTTGTTTTACTTGAATGGACAGTCTGTTCTGGAACAGCAGCACCCTGTGTTATTTATCCATCTCTCCATATCATTCTGTTTAGATACCTGGACTGAGTATTTCTGATGCTATTTGACTTGTTGATGTTCAGTAGGTCCATCAGTACTGATTCAGAGGATGCCTTGTATGCCAGACACAGGTCACCTCTTAGCACTCTGTAGGATACTGAGTATAGTGATAAGGCTTTGAGGTGGTTCATTCAAGACCTGTTGCTTAGGACTTGTATCCTTTTAGCAAGGTACCTCTGTGGGCATTCCAGTTGTTGCATGTTTCTGGACAGATGCATGACAAAGTGAGCATTGTACAAAATGATTGACTTAATGAGGGCTTTGCAAAGGGAATGATTGACCTAATGAGGGCTTTGATAAGGGGGACAATAGCATCTCTAAATCTAGTTGGAATAGTTTTTTTTTTATAAGCTGTGCAATATAGAAAGACTTTCTGATGACACTGGGTACATGTTAGTCAAAAGTTAGGTCACTGACTACACAAGTTCCCAAATGCCAAAAAACTCTCAGGGGGGGTATTGTCAATTTGTTAGTTCCCTGGGGTAGATGTCTTCTGAAAGGATATGATAATGTATTTATTGGAATTTAGTTTCAATTCATGATTCTGGTACCCGATATTATTTGGGATAAACCTTCCTACATAACGATTAAGTCATTTGGGATTCAATAACTGTTCCTAGCTTGTAGTCATTTCAAACTTAGTCAGCCAAAACACTTTGATATTTGCTTTTACTTCCAAAAAGCAGATGCTAAATAGGAAAATTCTCAGCGCCAAACCCTGGCAGACTTCACTAGTGGCTGGTTTCTTTCTATAGGTAGCCTCCCCTATTTTGATCGCCTGCATCCTTTGAGCCATTTGGCAGTCCAGCTAGTGATGTAAGGGTTTATTCCAAGTTTATTCAGCTTTTCTACTCTACCTGAGTAGGGGATTGTGTCAAAAGGCATGGCCAGGTCAAGGTAATGTAGTGTGAACTGTTTTACCTTTATCCATTGCTTTGATGACAAGAATAAAGCTTAAAATTTGCCCATGATTTTGATCCTTACACACTTTCTCCCTGATTGTTGCCCATAAAGGTTGAGAAATCAGAGCACATGTTTGAATGGCCCTGATTTTGTGTCATATTTTTGGTCTATTCATCATAGGACTTGTGGTTTTCTGGAAAGTTTATGACGATTGCAAAACTTAAATAATGGTAGACATTTAAGTTTCAGATTTCTAGACTTCATATCCTTCAGAAAATGTATGCTAATGCAAAACCTGTTATTCTAGCAACTAAGCATATAAGAACAATGCTATACTTAAATGTGCCCCTGGTTCTGGACATTTGACCTTTTTCCTGACCCATTACATTTTCGGCTTTATCCCTTGAGCTATGAGGTTTTGAGGTTTAAATAAGAACTGTGAGCAAAAGCTGTTTACCACTTTCAAGCTCAACCTGCTGCATTTTTTTCATTTATTCAATTAAATAAAAGAGAAATGCAACAAAAACTGGGCAACTTGAAAAATAATAAGTGACCTAACTGAAGGCTTAAAGTCAGGCAAAAAAAAACTTTAATAACATTTTTATAAGCAGAATAAATATTACACAATATTTGTTACTGTGCTTTAAATAAATAAATGTTTCTTGCATGGCTTTAAAAATCTAACAACACTGGGCCAACTTGCATTAATGAAAAAATGAGAAAAAAAGACTTGGAAAAAAGTCCAAAAATTGAAAAATTGAAAAATTTGAAAAATTTGAAAAAAAAATGAGAAAAAAAGACAAGGAAGAAACTATATTAACTTCTAAAAAGACAGTAACAGCAGAGTCAAAGTCATTCCAGTTTCTTGCCTGCATTAAGTCTTATTTTATCACCACCATCATCATCATTATCATCATTATTATTTTTACTGTTATTACGTCATAATTGACTGCCAGAATGCACCTGGGTAGGCTGCTGTCACTTCAGTTGAGGTCCACAATCCACAGAACTGCACTGGCATGTTCAACAAAATGACCATTATTAATTAAGCGTAAATAAAAGTGAAAACCATAAATTATCAGAAGTTGGAATGAAATAACGAAGTGTCAGTTGTAAAATAATAAGCGCTTTTATTCCTTTATTACCAAATACAGAACAAAAACACTTCTTATTTTTTAGCTGACACTTTGTTGTTTCATTCCAACTTCTGATAGCTTATAGTAAATAACAGTGCAAAATACCAGACCTGGTTCATGGTAAACTGGGGCGCTAGTCAGGGTATATGATTGTGGTACCCCCAGAGCACCCCCTCCTGCAGCAACCCTCTACCTCCTCCAGCAACAACCCCTCCCCAGCCACTCCAGTGTTCCATTACTTGGCTATTTCTTCCCAGTTACCATAAACACAGTTCAGACCTGTCAGTGTTCATACTTTTTTTAGTTACTTCTACAGTGATTATAGATATTGAAATAAAATACCAAAAACACTGATAGCCATTTGCTAGGGTGACCACAGTGGTGTAGCAATTAGTGTTGCTGCCTCACAGCAAGAGGTTCTCTGATTTGATTCTTGGCTGGGGTGCCTTCTATGTGTAGTCTGCATGTCCCGTCTGTAGTCATGTGGGTTTTCTCTGGGTGCTGTGGTTTCCTCCTACATCCAAAAGATATGCTGCAGGTGGACTGGACACTCTAAATTGGCCCTAGGTGTTTGTGTTTGTGCCTTCTGTGGAATATTGGGTGCTGGGCTGGCAACCTGACACCATAAAGCTCTGCTGCCAATTGATCTGTGGACTGTTGTTCTGCTGTGGCAACCCCTAACAGGAAAAGCTGAAAGAGGACAGATAGCCATTCGATAAACAAGCAATACAATCTCACAATGAAAACAGTCTTAGCATGAGCAGTAAATTTCTTTGCCTTGAAACTCACATTCATTGAAATGGCATTAAAACCTGCATTCAAAGGAAATGCATCTGGCCAGTGGAAGACTAAGTTTACCTTTGGGCTGTTTCCAAACCATAGGCTCCTTGTTTTTTTTTTAGGGCCATGCATACATATATGTGTTCCTTGATTCACCTTCCTGACTGTATTAAGTTATATTCCTTGTATAATGCAGCACCACTTGTTAGAATGTGTTTTAAATTTGTAGTTTTGAACATTCTTCTAATAAGCAATGAAACAAAATGTATGAACCAATAATGTCAAAACTACCTGTTTCAGAAAATTTCAACCATAAAAGGCCACTCAGCCATCTATTACAATCCATCAGTATGACTCAATAAGCACAATCTCTGCAGAAGTAGAAGCATCTGAATAACTCTACATTAAAGAGATATGTAACTAACAAAGAGGTTGCTACTGACAAACAACTTTACATTTCAATGTTTCATCTGGAAAGTCAATGCCTGCTGCCCTTGAAGAATTAATCGCCTGTGTTACATTAAAAAATATTGGTAAGCTGGTAATATTGCAATGGGGAATGACTGACAAACCAACAAGTTCATAGTTACTAGGCATCTCATACAAAGGAGGACATACTCAGGAGTGTAGAACCCCTATTCCCCTTAAAATACACCAAATAATCGGCAATCAAAAGGGCACTGCAATATCTGAACTCCAGCTACATGAGCAATGGTAAACTTTTTTCCCTTGAAACTCGCAATTCCCTGAAAACACATTGAAACTCATAATTCCATTGAAAATGCACTGATACCCAAACTCACAATTCCTCCAGCAGTCTGGTAATCAGTGTACAGGATTCAGGCTCTTGTCACCACTGAAGACTGCAATTCCTTCAGCAGTTTGGTAGTTGGTGTAGAGGATTCAGGCTCTTGTTTCCTGTAACCAAGTTACAGGGTCAAGCCTGATCAAGTTAATTGACTAAGCTACCCTCTCCGCTAACTAGGGTATTACATACCATACCTCCATACTTCTCAATCTCGTAGCATAACAAATCTGGACAAGGCCTAAAATAATGAGAGACAAAGACCCAAAAACAGGGACAGATTTTAAATATTGCTCTTATAGACTTAAGTTGCTAAAATATCAACACTGGTCTTAGCATGCATTTTCTGAAAGAAATGAAGTCTAAAACTCAAATGTATGACATTAATTATATCAGTCCTCAGTGATATGCCAAAAAAAACACACATTTTGTGGGGTAGGCCAAAGGTATGAGTCAAAAATGAGAACATTCTGCAAAAATCTGGACAGCTGGGAGGTATGCATACCTCTCAACCTGTTAGTGCAAGAAATCTGGACAAAGCCTGAAATAATGGGAATACAATGGCCCAGTATAGGGACAGATTTTAAATATTGCTCTTTTTAACTTAGAAAGTTGCTAGAATAACATAATTTGTATTAACATGTATTTTCTGAAGGATATGAAGTCTGAAATTCATATATATGTCATTATTTAGTCTCTTCAGTCCTTCCTTATTTGCCAGAAAACAGCGAATTTTATGAGAAACAGACCAAAACTATGAGGCTAAATAGGACAGTTGAGAGGTATATTAAACATATACGCACAGACACACACAGACACACACAGACACAGACAGACACAGACACACACACACACACACACACACACACACACAGACACACACAGACACACACAGGCACACACACACAGACACACACACACACACAGACACACACACACACACACACACACACACACACACACACACACACACACACACACACACACACACACACGCGTGCACACATGCACACATGCACACACGCACCCACACACACACACATACATACATGCACCTTCTCTTTCATACAGCAACAAACGGCTAGTTTAAATTCCATACACGCACCTACTCTCTCACACAGTAACACACAATGCGCACTTTATCTCTCATACAGACAGGACAGCTAGTTTAAATTACTTTTACTTACACTTACACATAGACAGACACAAATACCTTCTTCAACAGACTGGCTACTTACCTCTCAATGGAACAGCCAGTTAAATTCCATGCACTAGTGCGGAATGTGTTTACATCTCTGTTGGTGTGCACACATGGTCCTCCTTAAAGAAGATGCCACCACCACGGAATGAAGACACTTTTTTTTTTTTTAATTCGGGAAGCCTTCTGGCCAGTAGCTGTAAAAGTGGGAGGGTGCTCATCCCCTCTCCCCCTATGGTTTCTGTGACCTTGATCTCATCATGTTCTCTTGGTATGCTGATTAAAAGTAGATCACTTAAGATACACATACTTTTGGCTTGCTCCTAAAAAGGGGAAAATTGTGTCATTGGACCCACTTATTTAATAAAATTAAAATAAATAATTAAGAAGCATCTTGGTCCACTAGTGCTCTAAGCATCAGTCATACCTCACAACTCCACTTCTCTCCTTACCTAATAAGCCTGATTTGTCCCCCTTAAACCCCAAGGAAGGGAGAATCAGGGAGTGAAAGTTTTATGCTCCTTAAGCTTCAGGGTAGCTGAGTGGTCTCAATGTGTTTCCACCTTTGGCAAATGCTGACAGTTTTACATGTTAGAACTACAATCCTCCCACCCTCTACACACAGTGATATGCATACAATGCACTTCTATTTAAAACTGGGAACCACAAAATAACAGACCTCAGGAAGCAAAACCATGAAAGGCAGGCAGAAGGAAGTGTAGACAGCAAACCAAAAGGGTTTAAAATTAAAATCCCTTTAATAGAACTCCAAAACAGGGTTAACAGAGTTAAGCGCTTTCGTTTCTAAACTTCTTCAGCACTAACCACATCATACAAACCTCACAATATATTCACAAACCAGCCAATGGCAGTCCAAACTTAATTAGATCTTAATTAGGACAATAACATTTAAAGCAAATCTATTAAAAATGAAAAATAAAATTAATAAACAATAAATATTAAATAAAATGGCAAACCTAATAAAATATTAAACATCCATGTGTTTTAGCTTTAACAAACAATTAATGGATACTGAATCATTAATCCCTGGCCAATTAGTGGCATTTAAAATAAGCTGCCATTTTAGTATACATTTATTTAAATGTTCACCAGTAATAAAGCCCTTCAAATCACCCTTAACCTAGAAATATAAAATCATGCCCAAGAAAATCTACTAAATGCCTGTATAATGGGTTAGTAGTCTTGCATCTCTTAATATCCATTCTATGCTCATATATCCTACATTTAATTTTCCTGGACGTTTTACCAACATAAAAGGCAGGACGTGTGGAACAATAAGCCACATACACCACCTGAGGGGAGTCACAAGAAAAATGGCCTTTGACTTTATACTCATTTCCATTAATAGTTATACTTTCTGTAATCAACACATAAGAACACTGTTTACATCTCCCACATTTTGTTATACCAACAGGCCTGTTATTTAATGGACTACTCTGTTCTAATAGTTGTTTAAAAGACTTTGCATTCCTATACACTATCCAAGGGGCATTCCTCAAGGAATCTATATTCTTTTTATTAAGTAAAAATAAGGCCTAATCCTTAGAAAGAACATTGGCTATGGCATAACTATCTAAAGAAAAATTGGAAATGAAAACTTTTTGATTATCTAACCTAAATTTTGAATTACTATCAGCTATTATTTGAACATTAACTGCTGTTGTTTCACTCCTAGTTGTCTCAGAACCAATATATTCAAGTAGTGGTGAAAAAAAACTTACATTCTTTTACGGATCACTTCTCCCTTTATCTCCAACAAAAAATGTTTGGGTTATACTCTCCTTTCAAACCTACCTAACACATTGTCACACTTTTTATAAAAAATATCAATATCAGTTACCATCCTAGCCAACCTCACCAGTTGGCCTTTCACTACCACCTTCTTCTGATGCCTTCGGT
The DNA here is from genome assembly GCF_019279795.1 of Protopterus annectens. Lineage (NCBI taxonomy): Eukaryota > Metazoa > Chordata > Ceratodontiformes > Protopteridae > Protopterus > Protopterus annectens. The sequence goes on from NC_056743.1 coordinate 1,499,384,385, forward strand.
GCCAAATGGTATAATGTAAATATGAATTTGAAAAGGTTTGCTTCTTGAAAATATTAGACGTAAAATCATGCAATTTTTTCTCTAACTGAATATCTAGAAAAGAACTCTTGCTATTATCATAGGTAAAAGAGAATTAAAAAAAATCCAGAGGACTATTAATATACTGAACAAATTCAAACAATCTTTCATTAGTATTTGTCCAAATAATAAATATATCATCCAGGTAACGTGTGTAACATGCTCAGGAACTTTTGAATTCACTATTAAATATATATTTTGATTCCCAGCAGGCCATAACTAAATTGGAAAAACTGGGGGCACAAGCCGCCCCCCATTGCTACACCCATTACCTGCTTGAAAAATTGATCTTCAAAAAATATAAAATTATTATTCAAAACAATTTCCATAAGGATGGATGCCAGTTTCACCCTATCAGTTGTCAAAACCCCAATTTGAAATAGAATTTCTTCAAACCACTTTAACCCAACATCATGCAAAATCACTGAATACGCATTTCTGTCTCTTCCTAGTCCTGAGGTACATCGGTGGAAACATCAGAGCTTATTGGGATATTTGGGAAGCGGACAAATTATAAAATGAATATCAATAAAAAACGCATTCTGTGATTGAATTGTATACCGTATACCCTCAACAGAGCTCAGAGAAATGCTTGCAAGTACTGGTGATAGAGGTGCTGCAAAATATCTGGATACTGCTATTTCCATTTCAAGGGAAAGGATGTTGATGTCTGTGTTGGAGGGAAATGCACATATAGCAGATGAAAGTACCAATTACAGGACTAGGCCTGATATAGTCAGTATCAAATGATGAATGTAGTTAACTCATTCTTTATCCTGAAGAGTTTATATCTATTTTTAGCATTCTCAATTCATTCTTCCTTGGCTCTGCTCTTGCAAAAAGAGCAGAAATTGTCAAGGTTCCATTCAATAATGCTAGCCCCTCAGGTGAGATATAAAATGATGGTTAAGAGCAAGTGGAAGGGGAAACCATATTTCCAGACATTAGATCCTATCTGTTCATCCCATATTTAGTTAACTTAAGCACAATGGATAGACTTGATCTTCGAAGCTTCTTGGAAGTTTTTTTTTTTTTTTTTTGAGATACAGTTAGATTAATGGCAAAAAAATAGTTGAGGTAAACCTGAATCTGCCCTTTCTCATGGGACAAATTAATTGGCTGAAGAGAGATTTAGCTAAACTCCAAAAACCTTTTCAGATGAAAACTTTAATCAAAAGCATTTTTTTAGCATTGAAGCTTATTTAGAAACATAGTATGTTGAAAGCCATAGCCTATCCTTTAGGTGTTACTTAGTTCTATGAAATGATGATAGGTAATGACAGACCACTGCTCTTGTTTAAAAAGGGACTGAAGTACAGGAAGCAGTTAATTCAGGAAAGTGATGTGCTTATCTTTCATAAAGCTCATTTAAAGACTGTTGCAGAGAATGCACATGGGTGAGATATGCTGGACTACAAACTAAAGTGAAAAATCTGTGCTCAAAAATGATGAAGGAAGACCTTATAGGTTGTATGGCCTCACCACTTAAGACCTTGTTTTCATTACCTTCAGGGCTGAGCTGGACCCAGCAATAGGCAACCTAGACAGTCATCTAGGGCCTGCTGGCTTGGGAGAGGGGTGGCGCGGGGAGCTGCCACTATATTTAATTTTTAAATAAACAATTAATATAAAGAAAAAAAACTTTTTTTTTGCATCTGTGCATCTTTACTTTAAGGACGCATTGTGTTTGCATCATTAGCATGATGCACGCACAAGATTTAAACATGCGTTGGAACAGTGCTTCTACCTCCTTTTGGGTCAAAAAATTGGAACTGTTGCAAAACACATGTTGGACATATTGTTTTGGTGTGTTCATGTAATGCCTTAGTGAGGGATGGTAGGTTAACTCAGATTCAAACCCTCTACCTTGGCTACAAGAAACAAAAGCCTTAATCCTCTGCACTAACTACCCAACTACTCCGTTAGTTATCAGAGTTGATTTGTGATGAAATGCATCATTCTGCCTTTTATTGGTTCATTTTGCTTCACTGCTTCTTGGAAATAATCTTCAAACCTACATGGGGACATTTTCAAAGAATGTGAGTTTGAATGCATTTTCAAGGAACGTGAGGGACAAGAAGTTTACTACTGCTCATGATGTCTGTTTTCAATTTGCAACTATTTAATTTAGTAAATAGCTATTAGTGATTGTACTACAGAACTACAAAGCAGTGTTAGTAGCACAACTGGTGGCATACTTGCTTCAGAAGCAGAAAGGTGTGAGTTCTAATCCCACACCATGTAAATGGATTGCTAATAGTGCAGTGCACTTTAAGAGGAAGGAAGTGTTGCACTCCTGTGTTTGTCATCCTTTGGATATGGTATTAAACTGAGGCCCCATCTGTCTGTGTTAATGGTAGGTGCTGTAGTAACTTTTACATCCTCCTGAGCTATCAATAAGGGTAAGGGGAAGTTCCCCAATGCCTGGCCAAATTTACTCTAGTAGTATAAATACCACCAAGGATCTCTCCTAAGATGACATTACTAGCCTAATTGGACTAACCTGGTTAACAAAGAATATTTAAATAAAATGTTTTGGCTAAAAAAGAAAATAGTATGATGCTGACAGTTTTGAGCATTGGTTTATGGTAACTGTGGGGAACAAGACAAGTAATGGGACACCAGAAAGACTGTGGGAGGGGCCTGGTCCATGCCTCTGCTTAGGGCTCCATTTGACCATGCTCCAGCTCTGCCTCAGTGTAAGTCACTCACAAAGGCGTGTTTTCTTTATTATATAGAAGTATCTATAACAGGATATATCTGACAGAAAGTGTAAGGCACAGTGTAGGACCTTGCAAGAGAAATAGAGATACCTGATACTGAGTACCCCACACCAGTCAAATGTCCCCTTAAATCCTTATGACAGAAGTCCTTGAGACCTGCTGCTTATGAATCTTTTTGCTCAGGTAATATTTCCTTGGGCATCTTATGCTTGAGCATTGTTTCTCTGCAGTATGGAGTGGGATCCCACTGAAGGGGAGTAAAAGAATAGAAAAGAGTACTTCTGAATTACATTTTGCTCTGTGAGTCTTCATGAGGGGGTTAAGAGGTATGGGAGCTTGCCCCCTTCAAAAATTCTGTTTTGGTGCAATTAATGCAGATTATGTTTTGCTAATTTTGAATACAAGCAATTGCATTTTCAAGTGCATGATTTTACACCTGATCAGGTTAGACTCCAGAAGTCATAAGGAAAACCACCAGTTTGCCTACTATCCATGGATGCAAGTGTTTGAATGGGGAATTTGGCATACCTCTTTCCATACAACACATAGGTTGACTAGGATTTTTCCATACTGCACAGACCAGTTATGGAGATGTAATAAAATGCAATGAGCCATGGATGAGAGCAAAATGTTATATACTGCCTATCTCAACCCAGCAACAGTTTTTGACACAATACCTAACTCGGGTATTATAGCCAAACTCACAAATGTAGGCATAAATTCCTATGTCATGCCAATGGATAACCAAATGGCTCAGAGATAGATCACATGAAGCTATAATGGGGGAATTCACCTCCACTAAGAGGGTCAATACTTGGACCTGTCCTGTTTGAAAAATACTTCTCTGAAGTCAGGACAAACATAGAGGGCCAAATTTGATGGCAACTGCAAGCTGGGTGAACTCAATGAATCTTCCAAAGATGTGGCTATCCCTCAGTAGGGTCTGACACAGATAAATAACAGGTGCCAGAACCATGCCCTAAAACCCAGTGCAAAAATGTGTAATTATACCCTTTGGGAAGATGGCCATTCCTGCAAATTACAACATTGATAACACACAGTGGAAAGGGACTTGGGAACTCAGGTTGACAGTAATGTGAGCTTTAATCACCATGTGTCCCTCGTGTTGAGAAAATCCTTCTTCATGGCACAACGTATAAGTAAGGGCATGGCGTCCAGATCTAAAGCGATCATAATGTCACTATACTCAGCCCTTATCAGACCAATGATGGAGTACAATGTAGCCTTTAGCACTGAACCTGACTAGGCTTTTGCAACAGCTGAAGTGGCCACAGAGGTTCCTCACTAAAAGAGTACAGGGTATAAATAACGTCCTGTGAGGACTGCCTCATAGCTCTGTCCCTGTCCTCTGTCTCCTACAAACTACTGAGTGGTAATCTATACCTAACCTAAAAGCCATTCTCTGATCCAATCCTGATGAGTCTGATACACATTCTCAAAACAAACAGCACTAGAATTTCCTGATTTAAGGATCTTCACCTTATCTGCAACATAAACAAAACATGTTGAAGGGGCAGGTATATATGAGAGATTACCTTTCCCTGGAATAGACTCCACATTCATATGAAGCAGAGCTCTTCCCTAAGACTATTCAAACACAATTTGGATCGAGGGAACGGAAATCACAAACTCACCCTTGACTTGTCAGCTACATCCCTTATGGACAGGGTCATCGTGTAAATGTCCTAATGTATGTTGTTCTAGTCTGTAGGTATTCAAAACTGGGAAAGTTGCGGCATGAATGGCTAGGCTTATAAAGGCCATTAGCCTAGTAACATCTTATGATCCTGTGATCCTGTAGAACAGGATTAGCTTCATTGTCTTCTGGAGTGGCTTCTTTTTGGTTAGAAAGACAGACTAGAAAAAAATAAAATTCTCTTGCATAAGGACTTCAGTGTTACAAACTGAATAAAAAAAATGGATATCTTGCTCCTTAACAAAGTCACTTTGTCCCAAGATTTTTTTCCTTGAGTATGTTAATAACAGCTGGCAACTACGTTGCACAACCTGGAATGTGATCACTCATCCTGCTACTAAAAAAAGATCAGCAGCTGGTTTAAAAATTGTTTTGATGCAGAAGAATGTACTCATGGGGTTGTGTAGTTTAAAGCAGGATTCACTTATATCTTAATAATTTTAATAATGAAGTTATTTAGTGACATCAAAACACACAGTACAGTAGCAGGAAACTTTACATATCATGATGAAAATTGTTCACTTGGGAGCATCAGTTTATGGGACTTAATTATTTATAGATTGATTATACTTTTCTAAAGTAGAAAGAGAAAGAAAGAAAGATAGATAGATAGATAGATAGATAGATAGATAGATAGATAGATAGATAAAGATAGAGATATATAAAAATGATGTTGATTAGTAAAGATTAGCAATTTACTACCTGTAAGAATGATAGTGAAGCTACAGTTTAATGTTTCTTTCTTGTTTTCGTGCACATTTGTTCTATTTTATTAATAAATACAACATGAAGGCACTACATTTCCTGTAAATCCGAGCACAAACCACCTCCACTTCTTGCAAAATTCCACACATAGCAACAGATCATGGGAAGCATCATTTAAGCTATTACCAGCCTGACAAAGTTTAGCATTTTTTTTAATTTGGCCACATAAGCTGTAATTATTTCTCCTTTATTTCAATTTTGCTTGTAGAACTTGAAATCTTTGAGAACACTCATACTACTTCCTTCACACATACCGCCCCCCCCCCCCCCCCCCCACACACACACACACACACATGCACAAACAGGCCATCTTATATTGAGGCACTTAAAAGAAACCTCTGCATGCATCAAAGGCCCCCTAAGCCATCAGATGGTAACACCTATGCTTAGCAACCAATAAATCACATACCAAAAGCAACACATGACACTACACATAAGACTACACCCAATGATCCCCAAGAAAAAAATCTCATGAGCCAAGCAAACACTTTACCTAGTACTCTTGCCATAGGGATTCTATTGTACAACACACACACACAGATACCACTCTCATCAGTCTGGAGAAGGAGAAGATAATGGTTAGTTGCCTATCTGGAACAAGGATCTGCAATATCACTCACACACTCAAGTCACTGCACCAGAGGTAACAATATGATTCTATCATAGTCCATGTGGGTGTAAATGACTTGGGGTGTAACTCACTGGATTATACGAAAAGAGACATTATGGATCACTTTGAATATGTGCTATAGAAAGATACATGCCATATGTGATGAAAGGAGGTACTGGAATTTTATAAATAATTATATGGCAGTTGTGAATATCAAAATGATTTTTACAGGATGCTTGTGTTACAAATGTATTAGGACTGTATGTCATGTATATATCAAAATGATTTGTGCAGACGCTTGTGTTGAAAAGGTATTTGTAAAGTGCTTGTGTTTGAAATGTATCCACAGTGTGTCCTACAGCACAGAACAGAAATGTACATGCACTATTGTAACTGTTTAAATGTATATGTTTTTATAGAGGAAACTAGAAGGTTAACCTCAGTCCAGAAAACTTTAGAAAAATATCTGAAATTAAATCACTTTATAGGCTAGGCCATAAAGATGCTATCTCACAGGTCTGAATGCAGGCAGAGACACAAAGTCTGTACTAGGAAGCTTTCTGTATTGTCTTTGGGGTGCACTAATTACTACTCGAAAGCGTGGAGGGTATGCAATTGTTTTATGACTTCCAGCACTTGCCAAAGATCTGAGCAAAAGCCCCTGTGTCTATATTTTTATGGGTAGATGCTAAATTCTGCCAGCTGCCAGCAATGGGGGTTTGCATGAGAACTAGAAGTCAGATGACCACAAATGATGTCATTCTGCAAGCTATGCCAGAAGTAATATTTTAGATATTATTTTGAGAAGTCTCTTAGTGAGAAAGAACATTCTGTATTCTGTCTTGGGCCTGACAACAAGAAGAAGAACCATTCACCACCCCATCTGCCTAGCTCTATTAAGTACATTACTAAGGAATAGTATAATTCTCTTAGATTCAGTCAGGAATATAGTGAAGTTTAGTTTAGATATTGTTTTTTCTTTATTTGTCTGAGCCTGTCCTTCAATGTTATTTTAAATACTTCTTGTGATTTGAACTCTGATATCACTATGAATATATACTTAGCATTTTCTTGTTCTTTTATTATTTATTATTAAATGTATTAAAACCTTTCATTGTGGCTGATTTTTGTAGAGATATTTAAGTTTTGAGAATACTTGCATATTTATTTGGTGACACTGTGTTGGGCCACTCCTAACAGCCTTGCTCTTGATCAAACTACCATTTGTATTAATATTATTTTATTATATTATTATAATAATTATTATAATATTATTATATGATCACTTCTACTGTATACATACCTTTATTGTTATTGTTTTCCCATCTACCATGTCATTCTGTGGAGCTTTTCTCCCCGGGCATCCGCTGAAAAACGAACTATGTTCAGTCGGAATTTCCTGGTAAACAAATGTAAATAAATAAATAAATAAAATAAATTATTATTATTATTGTTACACAGTAAAATTGGAAACCCTTTGTTAAGGGCCTTAAAGTTGCTGGTAAGGTGTTCTGGTGGCAGTGATAACTATCTTATAGTATGGGCAGAAAGGGGCATAGCTGGTAAACCTATGCCTGCCTTTCCCAGGTGTGTGTGTGTGTGTGTGTGTGTGTGTGTGTGTGTGTGTGTGTGTGTGTGTGTGTGTGTGTGTGTGTGTGTGTGTGTGTGTGTGTGTGTGTGTGTGTGTGTGAACACTCGTTGGACAGAGAGAGTGTTGGAGGACTTGGCTTAGAACCCTGGCTAAGGTCTCAACTCTATAGCTGTGCCAGTGGGGAGTCTTACTGGGGATCTGGAGAAAGAGGGAAAAGACAGCCCAGGACTGACTGTGGTCTTTGTGTGCTCTTAAGGGAAATTTCACTTGATGCAGAGAGCTGCATCTGGAAATACTTTATGTGTACCTGTTATCCTACCAGTGAACATGTCCCACTGGTGCCAGTAGTGAGGATTGAGGGTCCTTGATTACTGTTCCAGTGGTGGGTCATCACATATTGGTTGCCAGTGGTGAGATATCCACATAACATATTGGTTGGTAGTGGTGGGATATCCACATCACACTATACACTGAGCAGTATTCTACCTTCACCAAAGATGATGTCACAGTATGAACTAAAAATGGTTGATTTTAACAGCTGACTTAGTGTCTGGTGTCACTCCAGGAGAATTCAATATCTATCCATATGGAAAGACATGGTTAACAGACCACATTGCTTTGCCAAGGATGATCTACACTTGTCCACACTAGGTTTTTGGATATTGGGTAAAATGTTATCTACTCTCTTTAAGCCTTTTTAGGCAGTGTCAAAATAGCAAAACTACCAGCATAGAAAACAGTAAAACGAACCTTAAGGTACTATTGCTCAATGCTTGGAGCCTAAACAAGAAACTCCACACCCTATAAGCTCTCCTCACGCCGGAGAATGTAGATCTGTAATACCACAAAGACTTGGTTTAAAGCTGCAAAAAGTACTCTGGCAGTAGACAGCTACAGTGCTTCCACACATTTAGACCAACAACAGCTCAGACAGGGGCTAAATGTGGAGGTGTCTCAATCAACATTAGCAACAAATACAACTATAGGTTGGTTAAACGGGATGATGCCCTGCTGTTCATCCATATCCAGGTCTCCATAGAAAAGGTTCCTTACCATATACTGGCCAGCTACAGGTCACACGCTATGACCAATGAAGATCACAACTGCTATCTAGACCTACCATCCAATCAAATGCCTTTTTTTTCATTGGAGACTTTACTACCCCTCTGTAGACTGAGAAAAACACACTGCTTCATTTACATCTATGTGGTGTGGAATGTCACACCTCTAGCAGCCTACACACATCTTGCATTCTAGGGTATTTTCTGAAAAATAAATTTAAAAAGTATAAGATAAACAAATGTAAATATTTTGTGAACAATAAAAGCTATTAGAACTGCAATGTTATCAATAAGAATTTTTCTTTACAGTGATAATCGAAGGTACATTCATAGGCTTTTCCAAAAATACTGTAATATACTATAATGCACACAAACACCAAATAATATTTTTTGTAATCTTTCACAAACAAATGTTCATATATTGAAAACTGTACAACATATATATATTGTTAAAACATTTTTGATGACCAGACATGACCTTTCATGTGACAGCAAGACATTCTTCTTTAAGTGCATGTTTATTAAGATACTTAAGCAAATATAAAAACATATCCTTAATATTACACTAAACAAAATAAATAATACTGGATAGGTTGACTAAGGAGAAAGTAACAGTTAGCTGCCTGTCAGGTGCCAGGATCTGCCACATAACACATGCACTCGGGTCCCTCAACAACAGGTACAAATATGACTCTGTCATTGTACATGTGGATGTGGATGACCTGAGATGTACCTCCCGGGACTACATGAAAAGAGACATGGAGGAGTTCATGGAGTATGTAGCCCAGGTGGGTATGACCCTAGCCCTGAGCAGCCTCCTATCATCACCCAGAATGATACCACAGTACAAGCAGAAAATGATTGATTTCAACAATTGGCTAAGTTTCTGGTGTCATTCTAAGAGGATCCAGTATCTGTCTGCCTGGGATGACATGATTGACAGACCTCGATGCTTTGCCAGAGATAGCCTGCATCTGTCACCCCTGGGCTTCTGAATACTCGCCAAGGATCTTGACACCCCTATAGTGCCTTTTTTAGGTGGTGTTCCAAAGACTAAATTACCACCGTAACAACTACAAACAAATGCAATCTGAGGGTCATGCTGCTCAATGCTAGAAGTCTAAATCTCAAAATGCACTCGCTCGAAGCACTCCTTAAAATGAACAACATCAACATCAACAGTACCAACCTATGAACCTATTTGTGTTGTAACAGAGACCTGGTTCAAGGCAGCAGAAAACACCCCTGCACTACCAGGCTATAACTCATTGCACACCTTTTGGCCCCAGAATTTGGACCAAAGCTCCAAAGGCACTGGTGTTTCCATATTCATAAAGGATGCACACACCTCCAGACCGGTAGCCCAAGATAACACATCAGAGATACTTCAGGTGTAGCTAACACTGGGTAAGACAGCGATTCAGGTCATAGCCTGCTATAGGTCCCCAACCATGTCCCAAGACTCACACTCCATGTTCCTAAGCACCCTGGAGAATATTAGGGTCCAAACTAACACTCTCATACTGGGTGACTTCAACTACCCCCCCATTAACTGGGTAAACTACTCATGTACCAATACACTTGCCCAATGTTTCTTGGAGTTCATTAATTCCAATGCCCTGGACCAGTTCATTCTTACTCTCACTGGAGGTAGCAACATCCTTGACCTGGTCATTACTAACATGGGTGACCATTGCTCTACTCCAATAGTCAACTCTTCCCTGGTTAGATCCGACCACAAGCTAATCACCTTGGAAATCCACATCCATCCCACCACCCCACCCCCACAAAGGTAACCACCATGAAAACCTTCTCCAAAGCTAACTTTGGGGTCCTAAAAACAGAAGTGGCTAACTTCATGGCACCCATGCAATTGGACAATAGTTGCATGACCACTGAATCATACACCAATGCACTGTACGAACACGTACATAAATGCATGGATCTCACCATACCCAATAGAACCAAGTTGCTCCTCTCCAAAAATAGGAAGCCAATCTGGTGGTCACCTGCCATAAACAAACTGTACAAGAGAAAGGAAACTGATGGGGAATAAGGTGAAGTCCCAAGACTGGAAAAACTCCCTTATCAACCTCAACAAAAAGTTGAGGTCCCTCATCAAATCCTCTAAAGCTAGCTATAAAAACAGAATTGCAGCAGATAGTAAAGACAACCACAAGGTCTTCTATAGTTATGTAAAGAATCTCTACAGCAATACCCAGATTTGCTCTGAGCTACTGCACAATGGCACATCCTATACCGAGCCAACAGATATTGCCAATATACTGGCTGACAGATTCAGTGCCAACTTTACCCCTCTATCCCCCACCAAAAGACCAATCACAATACCAGTAGATTGCCAGGCACCCAGTATTATTGTTGCACAGGATAAAACAGCACTGTCCAAGGCCAATAATACAGCTTCTATGAGACCTGACAATATCCATGGCTGTGTTCTACATGCACTACAGAGTGAACTGGCACCTCAACTGTGTGCCCTGTTCAATCACAGCCTCACCTCAGGCTTTGTCCCTACTGAATAGCACACTGCAACAATCATCCCTCTCCACAAAGGAGGAGCAACTACAGACCCTGGGAACTATTGCCCCATTAACCTGATGAGTCTGATATGTAAAGCTATGGAACGCATCATCATGGACCTAACAAACAAAGATATAGGGAATCTCCAAACTCTGAATCCCACACAGTTTGGTTTTGTAAAGGGTAGATCATGCCTGCTCAACCTGGTTGACTTCTTTGAGTCAGTCAACAGAGCTGTGGATGAAGGCAAGGTTGTTCGTACAGCCTACCTTGATACGGCCAAAGCCTTTGATACCATTCCCCACTCAGGAATCATAAAAAAACTCATTAAGCTAGGCATCAAGACTTATACCACTAGGTGGGTTGCAAACTGGCTCACAGATAGAACCCACAGTGTGAAAGTAGCTGACTCCAAGTCAGACTGCTGACCAGTCACAAATGGAGTCCAACAGGGCTCAGGCCTGGGTCCTCTCCTGTTTGGTATCTACTTCTCTGAAGTCCAGGCAGACACGAAGGGACTCTGGCTGACAAAGTTCACAGGCAATTGCAAGTTGGGAGCTATTATTAACTCCCCAAGTGATATTGACATCCTACAGAAAGGCCTCACTGAGAACAACAACTGGTGTCAGAACCATGGCTTTAAGCTCAATGCCAAAAAATTTGTCATCATCCCCTTTGGGAAAAACCCAGTTCCCATGAATTACCACATTGATGGTAGTCCACTGAACACAGAAGGCATTATAAGTGATCTGGGAACACAGGTTGACAGCAACCTCTCTTTTGACCACCACATTACCACTGTAGTCAGAAAGTCCTTCTATGTGGCACATCTCATTACTAAGGGTTTTGCATCCAGGAAGAAAGAGGTCATTGTCTCCCTCTACTCTTCCCTCATTAGGCCAATCATCAAGTACAATGCCCCATTTGGTATGTAGGTCACTAGACACCTGCAACAAGTGGAGAGGCAGCAAAAGTACCTCACAAAGAGGATTCTAGGCCTTAAACACTTGTCCTATATGGACAGCCTCAAAAAAACTCCAATTATTCTCTGTCTCATATTGCCTTCTTAGAGGCGATCTCTGCTTGACTTACAAAGCCATGTTTGACCCAGCTCTGTTAGAAATGCTATATCTAAAGAAATCCCCATCCCTCCGCACCACATGCTCCAGAGACCTCAAACTCATTACCACAATCAACAGAACAAGCGGGAGGGACAGGTTCATAACCCAGAGACTGCCCATGCTATGGAATAGACTTCCCATACATGTCAAACAGAGCACCTCACTGGCCCTCTTCAAGTGAAATCTTGATGAGTGTATGGGAAATAGAAGATTCACCCCAGGGATCACTCCAGTGGCTCACCTTGACAGAGGCACTGGGAACAAAGGTTGGGTGGCACGATGCCAGGGTAATCCTATGGGGTAGGCTTGTAAAGGCTCCAGGGCCATTAGCCTAGTACACACCTATGAACCTATATCTCTCAAAATGTGCAACTTACACTACAAATATCAATGACAGTTGTCTTCAACAAGAGCTAAGGTTTCTCTTAATGTCATGCAACCGTTTGTAAGTTACTTGGTTTTTTAAGTATTAAGTACATATGGAAATGCTGCTTATTTTCATAATTACTAGCAAACAGCTAGCAATACATCCAATATAGTGTAATACAAACCAGCACTGACAGTGAATTTTCCTGTCTCCCTCATTGGTGTTTCACAAGATACACCTCAATAACATGTAGGTCACTCAGTTATGACAATATGAACTTGAATATGAAAATATGAAAAATAAGTAGCAAACAAAGATTAATTTAATCAATATTGGACATCCTACACTAACAATCTTAGTGTCATTTTGTTAATAACTTCTTGCCCTTTCTAATACTGCCTATTATTAGCTGGTAAGTCACTTAGTTAAAGAAACCAGACCCAGAAAAGCTCTGGATGCCATAAGGAGGTATGGATATGGACTGGAAGTATACAGACAAGGCATTTTAGGCTTGAGCAAGTTAACTCACAGGCATAATGTTTCCTGGACTTTATCAACACAGACACCCTGGAGAAGATAGAGTGCACTCCAACCAGAGGATCAGACATATTGGACCTATTCCCCCCTCTCCCCAGGTCATGTCCTCATTGTTGAGGTTGGCCCACAAAGCTGTCTCCCTCAAAATAAAAGTTAACCTGGAAAACCCAACAGGAACTATTGTAAATCAAACTACGTCTTATTAACTGACCATTTGTCAAAATTCATCTCTTGTCAAACCCCGAGAATAGAGCTACCTATACAGAATTATAGGTTCATAGGTTCATAGGTGTGTACTAGGCTAATGGCCCTGGAGCCTATATAAGCCTAGCCCAAGAAGATTCCCTGTCATCATGCCACCCAAAGTTAGTTCCCAGTGCCTCTGTCAAGCAAGGCAACTGAAGTGATCCCAGGGGTGATCTTCCTATTGCCCATCCACTCGTCAAGATTTCTCTTAAAGAGGGCCAGTGAAGTGCTCTGCTTGATGTGAATGGGAAGTTTGTTCCAGAGTATGGGAAGTCTCTGGGTTAGGAACCTATCCCTCCAGCGTGTTCTTTTTATTGTGGTAATGAGGTTCAGGTCCCTGAAACGTGTGGCACGGAGGGATTGGGATTTCTTTAGGTGCAGCATATCTAGTAGATCTGGGTCAGATATGGCTTTCTAGGTCAAGCAGAGATTGCCTCTAAGTAGGTGATAAGATACAGAGTATAGCTGGAGTTTTTTGAGTCTGTCTATACAGGGCATGTGTCGAAGGCCTAAGATCCTCTTAGTGAGGTATTTTTGTGGCCTTTCCAGTTGTTGTAGGTGTCTAGTGAGGTACATACCTAATGGGGCATTGTATTCTATAATAGGTCTAATGAGGGATGAGTAGAAAGGGATTATGACCTCTTTCTTCCTGGATGAGAAACCTTTTGTAATGAGATGTGCCCCACAGAAGGACTTTCTGACTACAGAGACAATGTAGTTATCAAAGGAGAGGTTGCTGTCAACCTATGTCTCCTGGTCTGTTATCACACCTTCGGTGTTTAGTGGACTATTGCCTATGTGGTAGTTCATGGGCACCAAATTTTTCCCAAAGGGAATGACAATGCACTTTTTGTCATTGAGCTTAAGGCCATGGTTCTGGCACCAGTCATTGGTGTCAGTGAGGCCTTTTTGTAGAATGTCTACATCAGTTGGAGAATCAATTATGGCTCCCAGTTTGCAATCATCTGCGAACTTGGTCAGCTAGAGTCCCTTTGCGTTGGCTTGAACGTCAGAGAAGTAGATGCCAAACAGGAGAGGACCTAGGTCCGATCCCTGTGGGACACCACTTGTAACTGGTCGGTAGTCAGATTTGGAGTCCTCTACTTTCACAGTGCGGGTTCTATCAATGAGCCAGTTGGCAACTCTTCTTATGACATAGGGGTTTATGCCTAGTTTAGTGAGTCTATCTATGATTCCTGAGTGAGGGATAGTGTTGAAGGCCTTGGCAAGATCTAGGTAGGCTGCGTGAACTACCTTGCCCTCATCCACAGTTCTGGTGATAGACTCGAAGAAGTCTATCAGGTTGAGCAGGGATGATCTACCTTTCACAAACCCAAACTGCATAGGGTCCAGAGTTTGGAGATTCCCTATGTCTTTATTTATAAGGTCCATGATAATGCACTCCATAGCCTTACATATCAGACTCATCAGACTAATGGGGCAGTAGTTCCCAGGGTCTGTAGCTGCTCCACCTTTGTGGAGTGGGATGACCGTAGCAGTGCACCATTCAGTAGGAACAAAGCCTGAAATGAGGCTGTGATTGAACAGGGTACTCAGGTGTGGTGCCAGTTCACTTTGTAATTCATGTAGAACACAGCCAGGAATATTATCAGATCACAATGAAGCTGTATTTTTGGCTGTGGATAGTGTGGTTTTTACCTGTGTAGCTGTGATAATAAGGACTTGGCATTCCTCAGGTATTGTGATAGGCCCTTTAGGGGGTGAAAGGGGGGTAAAGTTCGCAATGAACCTGTCGGCCAATATGTTGGCAATATCAGTTGGTTCTGAGTATGCATTGCCATTGTGCTGTAATTAAGAGCAGATCTGAGTATTGCCATGTAGATTCTTGACATAACTATAGAATGCCTTGTGGTTGTCTTTAGAATCTGCATCAATTTTGTTTTCATAGCTAGCTTTAGGGGATTTGATATGGATCTCAGTTTTTTGCTGAGGTTAACAAGGGAGTTTTTCCAGTTTTGGGAATTCACCCTTTTCTGCAATAGTTTTTTTCCTTCTGTTGTAGAGTTTGTTTATGGTGGTGGACTACCAGATTGGCTTCCTTTTTTTGGAGGAGAGCGTCTTGGTTCTGTTTGGTATGGACCATTTCATGCACGTGTGTATGTGCTCATACAGTGCATTGGTGTATGATTTAGCAGTCATGCACCTATTTTCCATTTACATGGGTGTCGTGAAGTTAGCCACCTCTGTTTTTAGAAGACCACAATTGGCTTTGGAGAAGTTTTTTACGGTGGTTTCCTTTAGGTGGGTGAGGGTGGGATGTGGATATCCAGGATGATTAGCTTGTGGTCAGATCTGACCAGAGAGGAGTTGATTACTGGTGTAGAGCAATGGTCACTCATGTTAGTAATAACCAGGTCAAGGATGTTTCTACCCCTAGTGGGGGTAAGAATGAGTTGGCCCAGGGCATTGGAATTAATGAATTCCAGAAAACGTTGAGCAAGTGTGTTGGTACATGTGTAATTTTCCCAGTTAATGGAGGGGTAGTTAAAGTCTCACAGTATAAGGGTATTTGGTTGTACCCTAATATTTTCCAGTGTGTTTAGGAATGTGGAGTGGGAGTCTTGGGACAGGGTGAGGGATCTATAGCAGGCTACAACCTGGATTGCAGTTTTACCCAGTGTTAGTTGTACCTGAAGTATCTCTGATGCGTTATGTTGGGCTACTAGACTGGGGGTGTGCATATCCTTTATGAATATGGAAACACCACCACCTTTAGTGCTTCGGTCCAGGTTTAGGAACCGAAGGATGTGGTATGAATTATAGCCTGGTAGTGCTGGGGTGCTCTCCGGAGCCTTGAACCAGGTCTTGGTCACTGCACAGATGTCGATGTTCTCCATTTTAAGGAGTGCTTCGAGTGAGTGCATTTTGAGATTTAGACTTTTAGCACTGAGTAGCATAACCCTCAGATTTCATTTGCTTGTAGCTGTTATGGTGGTAATTTTGTCTTCAGGACATTGCCTAAAAAAGGCACTATAGGGGTGACAAGAGCCTTGGCCAGTATCCGGAATCCCTGAGGTGACAGGTGCAGGCCATCTCTGGTGAAGCATTGAGGTCTGTCGATCATGTAATCCCAGGCAGACAGATACTGGATCCCCTTAGAATGACACCAGAAACTTAGAAAATTGTTGAAGTCAATCATTTTCTGCTTGTACTGTGATATCATTCTGGGTGACGGTAGGATGCTACTCAGAGCTAGGGTCATACCTGCCTGGGCTACAAGATCCAAGAGCTTCTCTATATCTCTTTTCATGTAGTCCAGGGAGGGATGTCTCAGGTCATTTACACCAACATGGACAATGACGGAGTCACATTTGTACCTGTTGTGGAGTGACCTAAGTTCATGTGTTATGTGGCGGATCCTGGCACCTGACAGGCAGATGACTGCAACTTTCTCCTTATTATCCTAGTGAGTGGGACATCAGTGTGCCTTACTATTGAGTCACCTATGACTAGTGTATTGGGTAAGTTGTTTTGCCTTATGAGCTTCGGTTGAGCGGCACACTGTTTATGTGAGCTATGTGTCTCATGGTTTGTGCTGGGATGTGTTGGTTGTTTTCGTTTCTGCCTTGGAGGTCTTTGTTGTTTGGGCAGACTTTCATTGAGAGCCTCCGTGAAAGTAGGTGTGTGTTTTGTGTTACTATGTGAGGGTTGTGGTGGTGTAAGTTCTGGAGGGCTATGTGTTGAATGTGGTGTGGTGCATGTGTTTACCTTCTCCTCTTGACTGGCTAATCCAGTCTTGGCTGGAGTGCTTGGCCTCCAATTTGGCTTTATATGTGCATCTCTCACAAGTCATAGTGTTGGGAGATAAGAGGAGAGGGTTGTCTGTGTACATGAGGCAGTTGCTACATTGTCTCAGGATGCCCAAGTTCACTAGGTTGACAGGAGAAATCACAGAGAACTGACCTTTAGACATGCCTGGATATGAGGTTACTATATTAAGTACTGAAGCCTTTTACAGGAAAAATGTCACTCAAAGTGTCTGAGTCTGTACTGAGCACTGCCAAACACTTGAGGGGAAACTAATACGTAGACCCTGAAAATTTATGGATGAAGTATTTAGGCAGATATTCTAAAGTTAGGAAGAAATCAAGCAGTACTTACTGAAAATAAAGAATTAGCTTGACAAGAATGATAAAAAGAGGGGAGTCGCATGAATGGCTACTGCCTGGCAACTACTAGTGCTGGTTTTAGCACAGCTTCACTCTGTTGGGATAGAATACTCCTTTGCTTCTTCTGTCACCAAAAGCAAAATGTTAGCACCAATCCCAAGAAGAGAAGCAGGCCACGGCCTGTTTGGTGATCCACAGTCTTGTTCCTGATGTTGCAAGGGTCTGCAGGCTTGTAGCCTTTTTCTGGTAGATGCCTTGAATAGCAACCAGACCAATTAGGTATGTTAAGCACAGACACTCACTCTCCAACCAGAAATAGACAGGAATCAATGCACTCTGCTCCTACTCTCACCAGGATCAGAATATAAGCATAGATTCCAAGCTGTCACCTATAAAGCGGTTATTAAGCTTTCAGGTGATCAGCAGTCTCCAAGAAATAATGTAACTGCACTCCTTCTCTCACCAGGAGAAAACAGAAGCACTAATCCCAAGATGACTACTGAGAGGCAAAATGTGGGCTCTCCAATAACTGGTGGTCTTGCAATAGATGCTTAAAGCTAACATGAAAAAAATGTTTATACTAAACACTGCATTGTGTACTAGAGGAGTTAGATGTGAAAGTAGGCAACTTACGTTTTACCTGTTTAAAAAGTTAAGTTTTAGTGGAGAATCACTATTTTTTAAAACAGCAAGATAGATTGAAAGGGGGTGGTCACTTTTTTATTCTAGTACTATGGAATACAGTAGGATGGCCAATAAATGTAAATAGTTGAAGGGGAGTGATTTCACAAAATGATAATTTTTGTGCTTACTCACACCAACCAGTGAAAGCACAGAGGAAATGAGATATATGGTCAAATTAACATAAGGGGCAGGCAACTAGAAAGACAGTGGTGTTTAAGAACACAACAGTAACCCGGTGGGAGGGTGGGAAACATTTCTGTCTGACTCACAAGAGACAGAGCCGTGGTGTCTTTTCAAGTTTTAATATGCAGTTAAATGAAGAATACAAGTAAAACACAGTGTAAAGAAAACAAATCACAGTATACAAAATAGAAAAAGGCAATAAAGCTATACAGAATACAACAAATAAAAAGCAAACCAACCTTTCCCTCACAGCAAACTACAGCAGAGTCTGGGTGAGCCTTTCCAGTAAAGCTCTGAAATGTTTTATTTTTACCCTTTAAATAGAAGGTTTAGTTCTTATCTCCACCCCCTCAGTTCACAGATGATTAACCTTAACTGACCTCTTCTAAGTTATGTGTGATTCCTTAATTGACCTGTTCTAATTGTTGTCTGACTCACAAGAAACATTGCTGTGGTATCTTTTCAATTTTTAATATGCAGTTAAAAGCAGAATACAAGTAAAACACAGTGTAAAGAAAACAAATCACAGTATACAAAATAGAAAAAGGCAATAAAGCAATACAGAATACAACAAATAAAACCAAACCAACTTTTCCCTCACAGCAAACTGCAGCAGAGTCTGGGTGAGCCTTTCCAGTAAAGCAGTAAAGTAGTTATTTACAGAAACCCTGTACAAGCATGTAAATAGCTACAGTGAGGCTGCCATACTTACCAGAAGTAAACTTAGATCTAACACCAAAAACAAACCCCACTAAGGGAATGCTTACCTTAACTAATTCCCTGCAGTACAGATCTTTTGAGTGTGTACTTTTAACTCCCAGTGGGTGTGGCATAAGCCTTTAAAAAAATGAAGTTATCGCCTTACATTTCTGACAAATACTCACTGACAGAGGTCAGATATCAATACAAATGTGTTTGCCATCATGTATGCTTCAAGATTCTGATACCTTGTATGTAGCATGGTTTTAGAATTATTAATGCAAATATGAGGAAGCGATATTTGACACCTACAGGCACAGCAGGAGGTAACTGCAGAAACATCTGAAGGCGCACTTGGCTGTAATGGGTTAAACGGGTATATAACAGAAGAAAACAGTATTTTCCAAAATCAGAAAGAGTGACTGTCATAGAGACAAGTAATCAAGAAACTAAGAGGTCTAATAAAGTACACCGAGGCCAATTACAAGGTCAGGATAGACACCCAGGGCTAAGAACAATCACAAGGCCTTCTTCAGCTATGTCAGGAACCTTAAAGGTAGCACTCAGCAGAGTGCTGAACTGGTGTTTAATGGCATAACCTTCAATGACCTGCGTGACATAGCAAATCCAGTGGCTGATAAGTTTAGCTCTAACTTCACCTTCCACTACCCCTGTGAAATCTTTTCTAGCATATCCCCCCAACTATCAACAGGGAGCAGGTCCTAGTGGCACTCAGTAAGGCCAAAAACACTGCCTCAGTGGGTCCTGACAACATCCCTGGTTGTCTTCTAAATAGCCTGAAACAAGACATAGCAGGACCACTCGAGGCACTCTTCAACTACAGCCTCAAACCAGGTTACGTGCCAGGTAAATGAAAGGCTGTAATGGCCATCCCTCTTTATAAGGGTGGGCAATCAACTGACACTAGGAACTACAGACCCATCAGTATGACAAGTCTGATATGCAAAACCATAGAATTAATTATCATGGAAATGATCAGCAAGGACATTGGCAACCTACAGACACTGGACCCATCTAAGTTTGGCTTTGTTAAGGGAAGGTCTTGCCTTTTCATCCTGCTAGACTTCTTTGAGAGTGTCACCAAGGCTATGGATCCTTGACCTGACCAAAGCAGTCGATACAAAATTCAGCTCAGGTATTGTTGATAAATTCTAAGAACGAGGCATCAATCCCTACACAACTTACTGAATTTCTAGCTTGCTCACAGATAGGAATCAAGAAATCAGGATTGGTGAGACCACCTCCACCAGCAGACCAGTCACCAGCAGAGTACCCCTGGGCTCTGAGTTGGGCCTGCTCCTGTTTGGTCTCTACTTGTCAGAAGTAAAGTCTAATGCTAAAGGTCCCCAGCTCACCAAGTTTGCAGATGACTGTAAGTTAGGAGCTATCATAGATTCTCCCCATGACAGTAAAATCCTACAAGAGGATCTAACACAAATGACTGGTGCCAAATCCATAGAGTAAAACTGAACATGAAATGAATTATAGTACCCTTTGGAAACTCATCCACCCAAGTTACTTACTACAGCAATAAAACACCCCTAACAGTTGACCCAGTAGTTAGGGGTCTGGGAACATACATAGACAGTAATCTTACCTTCAACCAGTATGTAGTCAAAATAGTAAGAAAATACTTCTATGTCACCCAACACATAAGCAAGTGTATGGTGGGCATGGCATCCAGGTCCAAGGAAGTTATAGTGCTATTTTACTCAGCCCTTATCAAACCCATCATTGAATTAAATGTATCATTTGGCATGTACCTAACCTGGCAATTGCAACAGTTAGAATGAGCTCAAAGGTTCCTCACCAGGAGAATGGAGTGTATGAATACTCTGTCTGACACAAATCACCTTAAGGCCCTATCTCTGTACTGTGCCTAGCATATAAGGCATCATCGGATCCAGCTCTAATGTCATCTCTTGCATAGCCACAAAACAAACAGCGCAAGAGACATCAGGTACAAGAACCTAAACATTTCCAGCAACATAAATAGAACAGGTTGGAGAAACAGATATGTGCCTCAAAGGATCCCAACAATATGGAATAAGCTCTCCATTTATGTGAAGCAGAGTTCATCCCTGACCATATTCAAAAGAAGCCTTGATCATTGGGTGGGAATTCACAAATTCACCACCTGTTTCGTCTTCATGTCTCTGATGGACAGTAGATAAACTAATCACCAATTAACATACAACCCCTCCAGATAACCCTTAACTACCTCTTTACTAACATATCCCATCATATAGGCATCCTATCAGACATGCATAATATTTACTTAACTGAATATAGAGAGTCAAATCTATTTCTCAGCTTTATTAAAGAGCAGAAGAAACACAGACGTGGCATTATGTACGCTCAGTGCTTTTGACTCAGTCGGCTTCATCGTACCGCCCGGTACTTAGCCTCTGATCAGCCCTCGTACTGAAAGCCTTGCAGGGAAAAGAATAGCCCTAGCGGCACCCTACCTGAACTATCTCCACCCTGTCCCATGGACTTGAATAACAGACAAGGTTCACATAACATAATCTTTATTTGAATATATTAGTGTTCTGTGAGCCTAACTGGGTCTATAGTACTGTGCGATACCCTATTAGACTGATCCTAATTCTACGTCCGCTCCTACTAAACCTATTAAACTGTGTAAGAGCGGCAAACATTACAGGGTATTAAAACGGGCTAAAGTTAAAGAAACTAGATAGCAAATATATTACCTAAAGAATATTATTACAGAAATTTGGCTACCTCTGCATACCTACCTAAGGTAATATACTCAACCAGTGGTACCTTGTGGTTGAAATAAGCCCCGCTTCACTCGCCACCCTGCCACCAAATTCCACCCGCCCCTACTATTGCTAGATTTATACTCATCTAACCATATCTCTCTCTCATCCCTGACCTATCACTGTCAACACTCAAGTATAATCTCCTCCCCTCTCCCTAACCCCTCCTCTGGATCCCCAACTCACACTCTTGAACCAATCCCAATTCTAACTTTCAGAATGAGATCCAACATATGTCTTTCAGCGCCACTGATTGCCCTCTACCTCCTCAATATCTACGAATGTCAACCACATCTTGGCTTCCACCTCCCTCGAAATCAAATCATCTTGGCTCTTACCCTAAACACAACGGCTCCACCCTTAAATTACCACAAACCTGTCCCTTTTACCAGTATCACGTCCCAACTAAATAGATCATGGTCTATCTCCCCCAAAACCAGATACTATTACACAATACTTAATAAAGCCTTGAAAATCACTATAACTGTCCAACTCGGTCTAATGACGGATGGTGACATTCACCCTAATCCAGGACCCACCTCTCCCACAAACCTCCACCCAACACTACCAACAACTTCTGTCCAAAGACTAGATCTAAAAACTCTCTCCTGATATGTCACCTAAATATCAGGAGTATTAACAACAAGGTCCATAACCTACATGCCCTCTTTGCAGTTTACTCACCTGAGGTACTGTGTCTCTCAGAAACCTGGTTGAAACCAAGTACTAAAGACAGTGAAATCATTCCACCAGGGTATAATATACTTCTTCTAGACCATGCCACTAAGAAAGGAGGAGGTGTAGCTATCTTGTTTAAAAACTCACTAGATATCATCCTTGCTCCACAACAGCCCCGCCAATTCAACAATGCTGAAGTGCTTCTCTGCAAATTTCAGCTCAACTCAATTAAATCCCTATACATTGCTTGCATATACATCCCACCAGGTGACAACACTAGTACCTTAGAAGACTTTCTACAATGGCAGTCATCTAACTATCCCCATGAAACTATGGTATTAGGAGATGTTAACATAGACTGGAACAACTGTTCCACTGAATCTCCTACCACCCATATGAATCTTTACGGTTATACCCAACTCATCTCATCACCCACTAGGTAAACAAGACTTACAACAAGAGCAGCATCCTAGACTGGATACTTGTCAACAACCACCAAGACCAATATAATGTAGGCACCCTCCCAGATGACCTAAGAGACCACCTACTCACCTTCATCAAACAAAAAGTAAATAATAACCACCAAATCCTCTCTAAAACTATTAGGTCCCACAAAAATTTTAACCTTACCGCCTTCCAGAATGAACTCAAAGCATGTAATTGGGCCATCCTAAAAAATCTTCCACTAGATGATGGTGTAGCATATTTTAACTCCAGATTCCTAGCTGTCCTAGACTCCCATGCTCCTAATCGCACCCTCCGAGTCAAAGCTAAGACAGCCTCCTGGCTCTCAAGGGCCACCAGAACTAAAATCTTGATAAGGAATAAAGCATGGAATAATTGGCGTACCACTAAAGACCCGCTCGACCATATTAAATTTAAACAGTTAAGTAATGATGCCAAGAAAGCCATACTGTTGGACAAAAAAACTATTACCAACACCTCCAGGACAAACATCAGAAGAAACCCCAAAAATTCTGGGCAGGCATTAACAAACTGCTCCACCCTGGCCAAACTACCACTCCCACCCCATCGGTATCCTATCTAAAAACTCCAGTGGAAACTGCTAACAGCTTCAATAACTTCTTTACCAAGACCATCCAGTCACTAGCTAGCCAACTACCCCCCAGCAACCCCTCTCAGTATTCCTCATCTACTACTACCCAACTACCCTTTAACTTTCAGCCAGTATCCACTTCAACCATCAAATCTCTACTCACCAGACTAAAGCCCACTACCTTAGCAACAGATCTCCTTCCAGCAGAATACCTACAGAAAAGTGCAGAGGCCATTGCATACCCCATTTTGATAATCATAAACCGCTCTCTATCTGAAACCTATTGCCCCTCTCTCTGGAAGGTCTCTCATGTCATACCTCTTCATAAAGGAGGGAACACAGTAGACCTCTCTAACTACAGGCCAATAGCCATTCTATCACCACTGGCCAAAATACTCGAGAAATGCGTCCATAAACAATTATCCCACTACCTTACCAAAAACCAACTCCTGGCTAACTCCCAGCATGGCTTTAGATCTCACCATAGCACTACGTCTGCCCTCCTATCCTTTGCAAACACTATCAATACAAACAGAAACAATAACAAACTATCCTCTGCTCTCTTCCTAGATCTTTCTAAGGCCTTTGACATGGTCAATCATCAGCTACTCATCCTAGCCCTGAAACGCTTGTCACTTAACAATGGTTTCAGTCATATCTGACTGAGAGAAAACAAGCAGTATCATGGCAAAATACCCTATCCACACAACTACCTATTACTCTGGGAGTCCCACAAGGGTCCATACTAGGTCCCCTCCCTTTCTCTATCTTCATTAACGACCTACCCACTACCACCCCAAAGGCCACTTGTATTCAATATGCAGATAACTCCACTATAATCTGCACAGCTTCCACCTTAGCTGAACTTATCACACTAACCCAGAATACTTTCTCTGATGTAGAAAAATGGTTTTCAGATTGTCAGCTTCTCTTAAACCCTCAAAAAACTAAGCTCCTAATATTCTCCCCTAATAGTAAAACCACCTCACCATTTTTTACTCTAACATCCAACAACGGCATAACTATCTCCCCAGATTCACACACAAAGCTTCTTGGGTTCACAGTAGATAATACACTAAAATATGACTACCATGTTAATCAAACTATCAAATCTGTTAACAAAAAATTGGGCTCCCACTATAGGATCAAATCCTTTCTCACCCCATTAGCAAGAACTACCATTGCCCGATTGCACTTACTTTCCACCCTACTTTATGCTTCCCCTCTTTACATTAACCTAAACAATGCCTCTCTGTCCAAACTTGCTAGATGCTATCACCAAGTGGCCAGGTTTGCTACAGGAACACCCTATAGGACCCACCATTGTCTGAACCAATCTCAACTAGGATGGCTAGAATGGCCTAACCTGGTCCAATATAATCAACTCATTATAGCCCATAAGGTTCTATACCATCCTGAATACACCCCTGCCTTAAACGATATCATTAAGCCATATAGCAACCTAAGGTCCCTACTCTCTGCCAACAAACTGCTGGTACAAACGCCCAAGAGCAATAATGTGGCAGGGGACTCTATTTGCCAACTCAGTAGGCAAAATCTGGAACTTGCTACCTGCCATACTCACCCACCAACCCTCCCTTACCCAGTTCAAAAAAATCCTCAAACTCCACCTCC
Source organism: Protopterus annectens (assembly GCF_019279795.1). Lineage (NCBI taxonomy): Eukaryota > Metazoa > Chordata > Ceratodontiformes > Protopteridae > Protopterus > Protopterus annectens. The sequence continues at coordinate 1,499,409,612 of NC_056743.1, forward strand.
AAAAACATTGGCTATGTCCCTGTTTCAATCCTGATTAGCTAATTATCTGAATTTGTGGTTTTCTCTTGCTAACTGTGCTTGATCTATTATAGAACGTATGCCTAATATGTAAGTTTAGACAAACCTCTTGTCTGGAGCTTTGTACCATATTTATGAATGCATTTACGCTAATGTATGCTTGTATCTTACTGAGTTGTGTATTATTACTTGTACTTACAACTTTCTCTACTCTGTCTTTATGTAACTGTACTTTCTGGAGCTTTTCTCCCCAGCCCTCTGCTGAAAATGGACTTATATCCAGTCAGACTATCCCGATAAACAAATGTAAAATAAAAATAAATAATAAATGTATGAATTCTGCCTCACTGCTGATAATGGACAAATATTTCTATTCCATATCTTCTACTATTCATGCATGTCTCTGGCTGAGCCTGACTTGGTCCTGGCAAGGTGTAAGCTAGGGTCTATATTAGAACACTGAACATTTAAAATGTCGAGAGTTCTAATATCGACCTGTTTTCAGCGAATGCTGAAAATATCAAAGAAATAGAAAAATTATTTTTTTCCTACGGAAAGAATTTGGTTGTCCGTTTCTGTTGCTTCGGTATTTTCAGCGCTCTGGTGGAAAGTTACAGGTCAGGTTCAGGTAAGTGTACAACTGAGTGCGGGTTAGGTTAGTTAGGGTTAGGGTGTGGGTTAGGCATGTGTACGATGGTGTGGACATGAGGGTTATGGCGGGTTAGGTAAGTTAGGGTTAGGGCGCGGGTCAGGTAAGTGTGCGATTGTGTGGACATGAGGGTTAGGACAGGGTAGGTGAGTTAGGCTTAGGGCACGGGTGAGGTGAGTGTGTGATAGTGACGGACCTTAGGGTTAGGGTTTGGGTTAAGGTAAGTGGATAGTTAGTGGTGTATGTATAGTTTAGTGTAGGGTTAGGTGTAAGAGTTTAGGTGTATGTGTGTGGATTTCTGTTTGTTTGGTGTGCTTGTGTTGTGTGTATGTGTTTTGGAACAGCAAATTTTTTCCTTAGGAAAAAATTTGCTGTTCTGAATGTTCAATGTTTAGTATTTTCGATTGGTAGGGTGCGATATTAAAACACTCGACATTTTGAATGTTCGTTGTTCTAATATAGACCCTTAAGCTACATACCTGAAACTGCATGAGCCTGACATGGTCTGGGTAAGATGTGAACTAAAGACCTGAAGTAATAAATTCATGTCAAACCAGAAAAGCATAGCAGGGACTTTTTCAGGCCATTACTATGGCCTGGCATGTAGCTACTACTGTGTCATGAAAGGTATTATACTTCAGTTTCAAGGAATGCTTCTGTGAAAGATATCACTAGTTCTCATTACAAGCATTTTTTTTCAATTGTGACTCATCCATAAAAAAAAAAAAAAAAACTACTGTTCACAGTACGCCTTAGTTGTTGTGTCTTTTCCCGGTTAGGGGTCACCACAGCAGAACTCCCGTCCGCTAATGATTGGCAGTAGATTTTGATGGTGCTGAATTGCCAGCCCGATGCCCAACCTTCAGCGAAGGCATGCCCATTCACACATTTCTTTCGGAGGCCACTCGACCGCGGGGAGGACATGCAGACTCCACACAGAAGGTACTCCAGCTGAGAATCGAACAGGAGAACCTCTTGCTGTGAGGCAACAACGCTACCGCTCTACCACCACGGTTTACTTACAGTACGCCTTAGTGATGGCCATAATTCTTTATCTCCTTTTGATATCATAGCAGACAAAAATGTAGGAGTGTAGGATCGACTATACCAGAGATGAGATTTTCTATAAGGTATCTGAGATAGGGCTGTCAGAATACTGCTCAGAGCGTGATCTGACCTTGAACTGTACTTTAATTTTAATGCCTTCTGCATCATCGTAGTCTAAAGCACAGAATTCCTTGTCTCTGATTTGGCAATCAATTCTTCAGAATGTAGGTATTCTCTGAGTACTTCTGGTTTCCTTCTACAGCCATAGGTGGATTGTTGATCTTCAATACAGTACAAAGGTGTGTGTGTGTTTATATTTTTAATCAGATAAAGTGAGTAATTAGACAATATATGCATGAATGAAAATTCTACTAATTCCTTCCCACCCTTAAGCCTCTAAAAAATTACATAAACTGATCCCTGGGTAGGATAGCTGCTTAAATAACATTAAAAGTAAATCAGACAGGTTTATGGGCATGGTCTATGGAGAAGATGTTTCAATTTGAAAAGCTAGTCATAGAATAACAAGTAACATAAATACACATGTATTGCTTTTGTTGTATTAGTGAAAAACTACTGAATAACAAGCATAAGCTGTTAAATAATAAGCTTCTTTTGACATGTTGTGCTGGAAGCTATTATTACTAGTCATATTTTTGGCAGCATTCCAACCCCTAGAATAATATCTCAGTCATATTTAAGCAATATGAGTAACAGCTCTTTCATTTAGATAGTTTGCTGGAAGTAAAGAAAACTGTGATTTTTGCTTCACTCAGTACAGCCCTGCAGCTACCTTGAGAATAGTTTCAAGTAAGCCCATGAGTGACTTTGCTTATGAGCTTCAAAGATAGCCTGGAGCATTCACTACAAATGGACTTTGTAGATTTATTACCCCAGCTCCGCCAAAGAATATCTTGGCTTAGTCTATGTGAAAGTGAAATGGCTGTGTGTGTGTGTGTGTGTGTGTGTGTGTGTGTGTGTGTGTGTGTGTGTGTGTGTGTGTGTGTGTGTGTGTGTGTGTTTGCACATACATGTGTATCTTGTAATGGCTTACAGTATATGCTGTAGATGCTGCTGACAGCAATAATTTGAAACATCTTGGTGGCTATTAAATATGTTCCTAAATATATACTAGGCTATCAGTTGATAGACTATTACAAAGCTAGCCAATAATAAGAGGTTATAATCAAGGTATGTCCTTTCTATCTGTGAATTAAAGACCTTGAACATAATGCCAGCCCCAACCCACCCCCCCCAAAATCTCAAACAGTCCTGTGTGAGGATCAAACTCATAACCATCAAGTTATATGACTGACAACACTACATACTACACTAAGAAACCTTTAAAGTGCATGCATTTAACTGATAACAATCAGACATCCTGAGCAGTATGCAATCAACAATGTGGCTACATCTGTCTGGATGTGTGTGTGTGTGTGTGTGTGTGTGTGTGTGTGTGTGTGTGTGTGTGTGTGTGTGTGTGTGTGTGTGTGTGCGCGCATGCGCATTTATATTTTGCATATAAAATACTTCCTCCACAAGAATTATATATCCTGCACCAGTTTTGAAACATTAAAAAGAGCTATTTTGCATAAACAGTATAATATACTACTAATAATAAAACAAGTAAGAGCAGCTTAACTGAGTGTTTAATAGATTGCCCATTTTCAAGAACAGGTGTTATCCATCAAGTGCTTATTATGATTCACCATCATCATTATCAAACCCCTTTTTCCCATTTTTCTACATGGGGTCAGGGTGTAGTGATAACTGTCACCATCTCTCTCTCTCGACTCAATGCCTTCTTCGACACTCATGCCTGACGGTCACAGATCTTCTCTCACACAATCCATCCATCTCTTTACTGGATGTCCTTGTTTCCTCTTACCTTCTTCCTGTCTGTCATAAATCTTCTTCACCAGATTGTCTTCTGCTTTTCTGCATGTGTCCAAACTACCGTAATCTGTTCTCTCTGATCTTTTCTGCAGTTGGAGCTACTTTGACTTCTGCTCTTATATCCTTATTTCTTTGTCTGTCCCACTATGTGCATCCTACCACCTTTCTCAGGCACTTTGTTTCCATCACCTCTAGCTTCCTCATCTGCTCTGCCTTTACTGCCCAGGTTTCCTTTACCGTACATTTGTACTTGTTGCACAACTGTTTTGTGCACCTTACTTTTCAGCTTCCTTGGCATTCTTCGGTCATTCACTGCATTCTATGCCAGTGGGTTGCAGCCCCTCGGATTCTAGCTTTGACCTCCTCACTCAGACTTTCCTTCTCCTCAACCACCCTTCCCAGATACTTGAAGCTATTAACATGCTCCACTATTTTCCTGTCTACCTCAGTTCTCAGCTTCTGATTTCCCCAATTAGCTGCCTTTGCCACTGTCTTATCTGTGCTTAGTTTCATCCCATGTGCCTTCAGTTTTGCAATCCATTCCCCTATTCTTTGCTAAAGTTCTTGCTCAGAGTCTGCCTGTAATATCACATCATCTGCATAAAGCAACTTTATTTAATCTGTTCCCTCTGACCTGTTTGCTAATATAGTCTATCACCAGTATGAACAGCAGTGGGCTCAGAGCTGAACCCTGATGCACACCCACTCCCACTGGGAACACTTCTGTGATACCGAACACTGTCCGTACTTGAGTCATTGGGTCCTTGTACATAGCCTGCACTTATTCTACCAATGTTTCTGGGACTTCGAACCACCTCAGTACTGCCCAAATCAGCTTTCTTTGGACCTTTGTCATCTTCTCTGCAGTCACCAAGATTGCATTTTCAATGGTTTGCAAGACCATGTTAGTATCACTGGTGAGGTCCTTTAACTTTTGGTGGTGTTTTCATGCATTTAAGTTCTTTCTTCAGTAGTTCATAGGTTCATAGGTTCATAGGTTCGTACTAGGCTATCTGCCCTAGGGCATTTATAAGCCTAGCCAGAGTGTATGTGGCTTACACCACCCCTTAGGATGAGAATACTATGCCCTTTTAGGGTTTAGTTTACTATGCCTCTGTCTAGTAGTGACACAGAGATGACCCCCGGGGTAAACCTACGATCTCCCATCCACTCGTCGAGATTTCTCTTGAATAGAGTCAGTGAAGGGCTCTGCCTAACATGGACTGGGATTCTGTTCCAGAGTGTAGGGAGCCTCTGGGTTATGAATCTGTCCCTCCAGCATGTTCTATTTATTTCTGTGTTGAGGTTTAAGTCACTTGTTCTCGTGGCTCTGATGGATTTGGATTTTCTGAGGTGGAGTATGTCCATTAATTCAGGATTGGACATGGCCTTGTACGTCAGGCACAGATCACCTCTGAGTAGGCGGTATGCGACTGAATAGAGCTGGAGTTTTTTCAGTCGGGCAGCATATGACATATGTTTAAGACCCTTTATCCTCTTGGTGAGGAACTTTTGGGGTCTTTCCAACTGCTGCAGGTGTCGGGTGAGATACATCCCAAATGGGGCATTGTACTCAATCATTGGCCTGATAAGAGAAGAGTACAGGGGCACAATGACCTCTCTTGATCTAGATGTGAAACCCTTCATGATAAGGTGGGCAATATAGAAGGTCTTCCTAACCACTTTGGCAATGTGAGTGTCAAATGAGAGGTTACTGTCAACCTGGGTCCCTAGGTCCCTGATTACCCCTTCCGTACTTAATGGATTACCGCCTATGTGGTAATTTGTCGGTACCTTGTTTTTCCCAAAGGGTGCCTACAATCTCAGCCATTGATTATTTTTCCCCCTATAAGATCATCAATATCTTTTTAGTGCATTCATTTTCACCTTTATTTGCATGTGCAACTCCTTACAAATGAGTAGATATCCCTGCTTCATTTACTTTTGCTTTTGTTACTGGTAAATACAAAAACGTTTTAGTTGCAACTCATAAATTCATACTGCAGCAGTAATAGGGAAACAACAGTTTTATGACTTGTTTACCCACATTCAATAGTATAACATTTGTCAATACCATAACATTTACCAGTATATTACTTAACAATATCTGAGCTGGAATAGTATTATTGTGTTACTAGTAATATTATATTTTTATGCCTTATTTTTGACTAATGTGCCATATCTCAATTAAATGAATGCTGCACAATGTACTAGAACCATAGTGTTGTATTATTACTATAAAGGCAGTGTAATGTGGTGCTAGAAAACGGGACGGATTCCAAAAGAAATTGTGGACAGCACAGCACACTGAAGGATGGCTTCTGTGCAGAAATGGTGGATGTGATTCCATAACATACGCTTAAGGAAGCCATGGGAATTATTTATTCAGTGCAGTATAATTACAAAAGTGATCCCATGTAACATAAATACAACAAAATGCTCCACTGATGATGGCCTCTTGTACTGCCATGAGAGAATGCTCTTTCAATTAGATTCCTGCAGAATCCACATCATTATGTACAAAAAAAATGCAGCCATTGTGTAATGCATTACAGCAAGCTGGGATACTGCTAACCATAGAGGAAGATCTGGCAATGTTTCCCAGAATGCAGCTAGCTAGATGTCCAGCCAGGCTAATCTATGTCAGCTCTAGCATCAAAAAATAATTAACAGGTACCAATTAGACACAGGGCAGGTGCAGGCTATGTCTAACATGTGTGCCCTGCACGTGTATGCATGTACCTTGTGAGGTAATCCCATAACTGTGAAAACAAAAGTATGCTTGAATCTAGGTATACTGGCATCAGGGACATTTCAACAGCATATGGGTGATGCAGTAGAAGTGTCTCAGACAAATACCAGTCACATCTTCTCACAATTCGTGGTAGCAATGTGTATCAATGTGGATGGGTACTTCCACTTTCCAGATACAGTCACAGAGTGTGGAAATGTCATGCACTGTTTCTGCAACATTGCCAATCTCCCCTGTGTATGCAGTACAATACACTGTAACTATGTCTTTTACAAAACTCTTGCAGTACCTGAAGCAGAACTCTACATAAATAAAAAGAGATGACCATTGCTTAACTGCCAAATGGTGTGCACAACAGATGTCATCATAAGAAACATAATGGTGACACAACCTGGGAGTGTACACAGTGCCATAATATGGTGAGAAAGTGGTCTGAGGTCCTCCTTCCAAAATAGTGAAATATCAGAGCACAGCTATGTTGTAAACATAATCTAAACCGCTCAACAGTATGCATGATGTCAATATATAGATCACCCCTTTCCCACATACATGTGGCTGAAGTTACCCTTTAGAACCATGTCTAATGAAACCTTATAGAGCACCATCAAACCCTGCAGAAGATGCATACAACAGAACACACACTGCAATAAGAAACATCATTGAGCATGTGCTTGATGTGCTGAAATCCAAATGCAGATGTTTAGACAAATGTGGGAGTACACTGCAATACACACCTGAAAAGGCAGCAAAGATGTCATGCTACACAACGTGTTAACAGCAAAACATGGTGGCTTGCCAGCTGCAGGTGTGGGTGATCTACCCCAAGAATCCCTAATGTCTAAAGATAACATTCCACAGCAGTTAGAGGAGGATCAGGAGGACATAGCGAGAAGAAGAAATCAATGTGAGTGGCAGAGGACGCAGACACATGTTCTATCAAAGCCAACATGGCAGCATCTGACACCAACTTTGAATCATGACTGGCCGCAGGTACATAAATGCACAGAATCAACATTGATGTTCATGTGTTGCTCCAAAACAGCAGCACAGTTTGCAACTACTTGAATTGACCCAACAGTTGTACAAAGTGAACATCATATATAACCTAATCTTAATGTATAGCACTATGAACACATACAAAACACTGAAAGGAAACAGCAGTCCAGAAAGACTGTCTGCAAGGTGCATCAACAAAGAGGAACATACAGCCACGTGTGGGACACAGAAGGTGAGCACAACTAAATTACCCACTGGATAGATAGGATATCATCATACAGAGTAATAACATAGAACATTACCTATCCAGTAGGTGCACTCACAAGAAAGCAAGGTCCATGACATATGCATCAGCAAATACATACAAAAAACACTGGTCATACAATAACAATGCTGCCTCACCTACACAGGCTATTGTTGCAATGTGGGTCATTTTCATGTATTATATGTGCAGACATGTAAAGCAGTAATGATACTGACCACACCACATAGCTGCAACATATATCCATCTAGATGGCACAGCAACAAATATATATATATATATATATATATATATATATATATATATATATATATATAGTTACACTGAAAGGCATTCAGTTCTGGTGTTAGGCATGTGCAGGACCATATTAAAATGCCACACATGACAGAAGTATGAATACTGAGGCATAGTTGCGCATGTGTGAAAGGCAGACTGCAAGGGAAACAGCAATCATATCTGTTTACTAACAACATTGCAAATGTTAAAGCATGACATCACATAGTGCATTACTGTTGTCAATACCATCACAAACAGAAATTAATGTCTATCAGTAATACATATCCACAAGTGACTACATCTGCATATGTCATAAAAAATAGAAGAAAAACCTGTGGGATCAGCTATGTTAACAACTGCAGACACATTACTGCGTCAGTGTCAGCACAGTGTTCATCACTGCCATAGAGTCAGAATAACACAACAGGACATAACACTGGATCATCTGTCAGTGTTACACTAACAGAGTTTTGGGTGCTCACAAGTACAGCTCACACCACGTTCCTGGCTCCATCTGCCATGTCTGGAAACACTCAGCCCACGTTGTTCAGTGGAGGAACATGATACAGTGATACTTGCAAGTGTAGTGTGGGAAGTAACATGACTGTGATGTGACCATCTGGATGTGTCTGCTGGGTTCACAGTGAAGTGGCTATCAAAAAATGTGTGTGCAAGCTGCAGTAGAGACATCGACATTCAATGGCCAAGTATGGGTCTAATGAGAGGGGTTCACACTCTGCTCACTGGAGGTACTCTGCTTAGTCCAGTTAGGGTGCACAGTACCCAGTTAGTACCATGGCACTGCTCTATACTTTCAATGGAGTGTACAACAGACAGCATACTATCATGCTGTGCAGACAATGCAGCTGTGATCTCACCATGTCTGTGCATATGATCTTTGTATAACAGTGTAACACATGCAACCAATGTGCTACATGATCGGTTACACAGGCAAGGACACAAAGGTCAGCTCCATGATGTCACTGGAAATACTCATTCACCTGTAATAGTAGATGAACAGCCTCTGACACATGCCCATGCACAGCAACAACACTCCCCTGTAACCTGTGATGGATAGTACCTCTCGGTTGTGGTGAAGAGTCACTCTTATCACCTGATTCTGCACGGGATAATGTCTCATGGGCATCATGCCTGGCAGCTGCCATCACAATGTCATCAGAATGTCCAGACACATTGTCCTCAATATATGAGGCTACAGCATGAGCCACATGGCTGCCCGCTTCTGGGCTGGACAGTAAACCCAAATCTGAGGTCTGTGTGCAATGGATTGTGCTATCATAGTCATCCACATTACATCCCAACTCGGGATCAGTAAACAGGCTACTGGATGAGGCAGGCAGTGGTTGGGCTGCAAAATAGACAGATGACCCACATTAATTACATTCAAAAACAATACATGATGCAACTTAGTAATTATAAATTGTCAACTATATGACTACATTGTTATGGAGATACCAGGATAATGTGCCTGGGTGATGTTCATGGACCCTATAATACAGAGAGATTTCATATAGACTACATATTGCACACAGTAAATAGAGTAATAAAATATACCTGACATGTTCTTGTAGGACTCCACCACCACAAGTAAGGTTTGAGTTGAAATTGTGATAAGGAAACAAACAATACATCATCAGTATGCAAATAACAGTCATGATGCATTCCAGCAGAGGTATAACAAACATAAGATAATATGGACACATACCATTTCACAGAGGCTTCTGCGAATTCTGATGTTGCCTTAGACAGGTGAGGAAGAATACAGTAGTCAGGAAGCTCACAGACTTGATCATCAATACTGACTTAATAAATATATGAACTGCCTTACCATTCACATCATCTCTGTTTAGGGACCATATCATCAGTGGTAATTTAGATCCTATAGGATGATAAAGCACACTGACATCAGTATGTGGGAATGCTCCACAGTCATGACTGCAGGCAAAGGCGCATGAAAAGTACAGTGCAAGCTAACAGGATGTGGAGGCAATTAAGTGACAGTCAACATGTTGTCCAGATGTTCCTGAGTATGGAAAAAAGTTTCATGAATAACATACATAATAGTTGTATTCATATTTAATGCACCTTATAAAAAGTTGGCCAACCATACCAGTTCTGTCTACAGATGCATCTTCATGGACAACATCTTGCGATGATTTATCTGCAATATACAATAGCATAAACAAATCAAATTGTGAGCATAATCCAATGCAGAGACAACTATGAATCACAGTAAGAGTGTATGGAGACACTAACGTGACATGGGTTAATTCTGTGCTGATGCTGATGAACCTAGGCAGTTGAGAAAGACAGATATCACACAAATTGCTTGTAGTCTTAGGAATGTATTCTACTGTATTTTTAATACAATATGCAATGACACTTATGTTGGCAATCCACGTTACATGTGTGACCATGCTCAGTATGTGTAGATCAGATTGCAAATGAAGTGCTGTATCTTTAAGAAGCATGTCAGAGTTGTATGTGCATATATAAATTCCAGACACGTGCACTCCCTAGTGCCATTTTGTAAGAGCAGCCACAGCGAGAGCATGCATGATAACCTTCTTGGCTAGCCCTGTCAAGTTGCATAGGTACTATCTGAGAGCTATGCCAGTCTTAACTCTTATTTGCAATTGTTTCACTTTTCCCCTTCCATGGAAAATCTGGCATATTTTGACAACTATGGCTCAGATTTAAACTTGCTGCTACCACATTTTCCCTTGAAGTGCCACCTTCCAAAGGAATTCTAGTACCTTTAGACAGCTGTAGCTCAGTTAGATTTGCTGCTACCACATATCTCTTCTCCTACAGTAACCGCCTTATCAGCATTTGTTGGGGGTTTGGGGATGGGCTGCATCTCTACCACTACCTTAGTCAAGTGCTGGTCTCCATCCCTGACTGTGTGAAACATCATGTATACAAGGTACTGTTCTATCAAAATAAATTCATATCAAAGCATTTGTTGGACTATCACTAAATACTGTCACCTGATCATTTCTTCTTTACAGTTCCCAGTTGAAATGAAGTCTGGCTAATGGTACTCAAAAAGGTGTTCCTTGCATGGTCTCAACTGGAGTTGGCTGCCCAAGCAAGACTTGCTCATTTTTAACAATTGCAGGCTTAACAATCATTGTGTCTGATGTTATATCCCTCTTTGTAATGGTCACCTTCTCTCTCCCCAGCAGGATATAGTACAGACCCTTGTGATAGACTGGAACACTGAATGACTGCAGGCAATCACACACAACTGTAGTGCCATCTTTCTTAGCTGCCTTACATGAGTTTTGCTGCCCATCCAATCATTGTTGACTTTGGTACCACACTTGTCTCACATTTTTGACGTGAAACATTTAAATTCAAGACCTAGGCATATACTGAAACCAGTAGCTTCCTCCTTTGCTCGTGGAACCTTTTATGATGGTTTAGACTGCACCTATGGATTCTGTTATAGCCATGTGGCATTCCAAGTACCCAGTTGTTATTCATTTCTGACCTGCTAGTTAGAGGTTACCCATTCTACCCATTTTTTAGCCATGGGGCATTCCTTGGCCATCAACCATATTCTCATATACTCAACAAAGTACTGAGTGCATTCTCCAAAATCATAAGGTCTCCAAAATTTTAGTGTTAGCAATTTGACATATATACTGACAGATTACAGCAACCACTGAGCTCTGAAATAAGATTGCCAACACAGTATTCTGTCATTTTTCAATACTTTTAGCCTTCATATCAATTCCATTTGTTAGTTTATGACATTCACACATAAAATGCCTTATTGTTGAATAATGAAAAAGCAATTAAATTCTTTCATCATGCGAGCAGGAAGTATGACGTACCAGAGAGCAGAAGGTTAAAGGTGTTACTCACTGCTTCTTCCCTGTTTGTTTCTGACTGAAATACTACTTTTAAATAGCCAGATAAAAGCACTGTAATCCTCCTGTCCTTATTGTGAAGAAACAGTTTATCAGTGACCTTGTTTTCCATTGCTGGGTTTCTCCATTCATACTCATGTATCTGGCACAGATTGAGCCTCTTCCTTTTGTACTGATACTAACTTTCACTCTTTGCAGTTTTGGTCTCTCTCTGTTCTGTCACCTTCCCCCACCTATTTGTTACCTTTGCACCTTGAGCTGTTTAATCTTCTCATCTGCTTTGAGAAATTTCACATCCACCTCCCATTTTTGCAGTTCAGGTTATGTTCAGTGGTCAACTACAGATGAGTTAAGTTTTCTGTTTGCTGTATACCTAGCCCTTTTCCAAGTCTGCCTTCAGTTTTAGTCTACTGAAATGGATGCGAAGTGGCTACTAACTCCTACTTGGTCAGACGAGTCTGTGGCCGGCCCTTTAATCTGCAATGTTTAACCAGTTGCGCAACTAAGAATGTGTAATACTCCTCTGAGTTCATTTTGCCCATCTCTTAGCTACTCTGACTAAGCAATACAATAGTTATGTAACATGTATATCTCTCTGTATCTTTACCTTGTGATTGTATAAACACACACACACACACACGCACACACACACACACACACACACACACACACACACACACACACACACACACACACACACACACACACACATACAAACACACACAATTCTCATGACAACATTTTTTCTCATAAGTAAAATTACAATATCCACATTACTTCATACCTATCAATATGTGATGTCATTGAGGTATTGACTTTACAACTCCACCACTGTCACAAATAAAAATGTTAGGAGCAGACACCATATTCCTTTGATTCACACTACTGCCCCAAGCAAGAATAAAATAAACAAATAAAAAGAACATAAATATAAATAAATAAATAAATAAATGTGTGAGGAGGAAGTTTGGCCTGAAGATCAAACAGAAAATGAGCACTGCTGCCATGGGCTATAGCCAGTATCCACCACAATCAAATAGGCTCCATAGTTTATAGCAAACGAGCACAGTTATAACCTCTAGCTTTCCAGGAATGTTTCCACCTCATGCAGAGGTCAGTACCTTCCAGTCCTCTGCTATTTACAAAACTGTAATTTTCCTAAACTGCTTTATTCACACATACAGTAATTTCTGATACAGGCAAATGATACATTTCAGTGCTACAACCAGCACTCCTTTTTCCATGGTAGTTTACTGACATCAGCAATGCCAATCTAAAATATCAAGGTTCTAAGCTGATGCATCACTTTAAAAGTAAGATAATTGCAATATAAATCTGTATCGTTGCTTAGCTAGGAAACTATCTTCTCAGTCTTCTAAAGCTGGATGCCAATATAGGGCAATTGCCCATTTATAAATTAATAATCAGGTAAGGATTCGCATTTAAAATGGTATAAATACAATTATTTACTTAAAATATTAAGTAATACAGTGCGAGAATTAATTATGTAGTGGATACATAATTACACAGAGATATAAAATAATTTTAAAACAGATGGCATTATAAAAAACTTTTACCAATTAGTTGGCTAGTTCCAAAACTAAAAATTACAAAACTTTGACTAGTCCTTCCAAAATAACCAGGCAAAGTACATGAAAATGGTCTCACTGCTGCAGATTAGCAAACAGTTGCAGCAACAAATAAACAGAAAATTAATTTGCAACTCCAAACGGTACAGGAGAGAGTCACTTATAGAGCCCTAGAGCTGCTTGAAGTGAGAGATCACTATACAGGATTTAGTTAAGACAGCTCTTTTAGACCACTCCCCCACCTCACAGAGTCTGTGATATTTTCTTCCCTTGACAGTCAAAAAAATTCATATCCAAACAGACCTTCTGGAAAGTATCTAGCTACATGATGTACCTAATAAGGAACAAATAACCAGGTTAATGGGAATATGTGTGTGTGTGTGTGTGTGTGTGTGTGTGTGTGTGTGTGTGTGTGTGTGTGTGTGTGTGAGAGAGAGAGAGAGAGAGAGAGAGAGATAGAGACGGGGAGAGACAGAGACAAAGAGAAAGAGGGAGGGAGAGAGACTGTAAACACATTTTAATTTGTTCTGATACTATAAACTGTAGTGTCTATTAGATTTTGCTACCTCTGCTCACAGAAAAAAAAATCACAGCATCATTAAATTCTATATTTTGCATTTTATAGTTATTTTGTTGCATATTTAGAGTAAAACAATTATATGTATTATATAGTGTTGCACATTCTACAGCCTTTGAGCATAGTCACTCAAAAATATCAATAGATTACAGATTTTGTTCAACTTTTCACAAGGTTTCCACCACTAGTTTCACAGACAGAGTTCTATGTAGACGTTTAGGAAGTAGGAAGCCTGCCCATTGCTCTATTGGAAGCCAGTCTGCACACAAGAAAGTGATGCAATTATTTTCTGTTCGGATGTAGAGGAGGATGAAATGGCAGATTCTGTCAGATAAAGCTTATAAATCTTTGAATTATAAGCAAGGAGAGTTATTCTGTGTTCTAAATGTGACTGCAAATTCCATCCATCCACAAACCTTTTTCCTATTTGTTTGCACATGGGGTTGAGGTGTCACTTCAACAAGTAACAATCATCTAGAGCCAATGCTTACTCTGCTGCGTGGCTAGTCCTACCATTACTGCTAATTATTATTTTTTTTTTACTATTGTTGCTTTTCCTTCGAGTTAAGTAAGTGGGGGTTTTGTGGCTATCATATAGAATTGCAATTCCTTTTGCTTTTATGTTACTGATGTGAAGTGACATAGTTAATGTGGGATCAAGCATTAGTTAAAGATATTTGAAGAAAGATGTTTGTTCGGTAGTTTGTTTGTTGTAAGAGGTATGGCAGGGTATGGTAAGCTTTTTAGATTTGGCTGCTTGCCAAATAACATTCATTAATTTTTTTGGTATTCAATGTAAATTATTAATTATAAAGATAGATAGCTTCTCCCAAATTATTTGAAGGCTGTACAAAATTATTTTGTGATCATGGATAGAGTCAAAGAATACTAACTTGTCTAGATAAACAATAAGGTTGGATAATTTGAGGTTGATGGCAAGATGGCTAATAAAACGGTTGAAAAGTATGCGAATTAAAACTCAGTCTTGAGGGAATGATAAAGTATTGTTAGATCAAATGGTAGAGGTTTTGTCAGAAAGACATCTTGAGTACCAGTTTCAGAAGTGACAGTGAGTAATGGAGGTTTCATTTTATTAACACAAGTAATGTGATCGCATAATGGCCATTAATGATAACTGGGCAGTTGTAGACATTGCAATTTTGTCAGGCTGGCTTGTAATTATAAGGTCAGGAAGAATGTTGTTGGTGAAGATTATGTTTGTTGTGGCTGATTATCTGACTAACTGAAAAAGAGGAAGGTCAGAGTAGAAGCTATCTGTGTCATTAATGGAGGGGATAAGGAAATCTAGGATTAGGATACCCTATTTTAACAATTGCAGATATAATGGTTAGGTTATTTATGACTGCTGAATGTGAGACAGTGGCAGATGATTGACAATAGCTATAGTCAAGTCTTTCTAAGTAGGTGAAGATCAATTATGAACCATTTTGTGTTACATTCATCTGATATAGATAGAAAAATGTGTTATGCTATTATGACTTATGAAATGATTAACTAAGAAGAAAGACATCCTAATCCTCCTATTATTATTGCTGGCTGGTCAAATCATATTGCTTTATAGTTGGGATAGTGTGACTGGGTATTTTTAGTCAAGTTTCACAGAAGCAGTAATGTAGAGACATAGCTAGGGTTGTACAAAGGGGGCACCTGCCCCAGGGCAACTAGGGCAGTAGTACAGTACAGGATTTCAAAAATGAATGCAAATATTGGATTTATAGAGAACTGAAGCACTTTTTGTGTTATGTTATAGTTTTAGCAATTGCATTTTTACATTTGAAACAGGCAGTTTGATACAATTTATTTTGTTTTGGTCATCAACTTACAATTGAAGGAGTTCCAGATCAGGGTACTGCATAGAGTACAGATAACTATGATTAATTTCTAGACTGTTTTGTGTTATCCAGGCTTGTACTTTTAACATTTAGTGTATATGCTGGCACAGTTTAGGGGACCGGTATTGAGAATTGAGTTGTCTGAAAGCAGATGATGTGTGATGAGATGTGAATATGATTGTGGGAGAGGGTTGGCTTTGCTTGATGTGGATTTAACCTGACAGTAAGAGATATAGGAAGATGAGTGCATGGTGAGATCAATATTGTATAAGGGTGTGATGTCCCCACTCTGGGCCAGTAATCAAGGAACCTAAATCCTCACCACTGACACTGGAGAGGGATGTTCACTTGGAAGAAAAATGAATGCACCCATTATTTCCAGATGCAGCTCTCTGCATCAAGCACAAGTTCCCTTAAGAACAGACATGGAACACACTCAGCCCGGGGTCTGAGATTCTCTCTCTGTCTCTCCCCAGGCCCCCAATAAGCTTCCCACTGGAAAAGCTGCAGAGTTAAGTCCTCAGCCAAGTGTCCAAGCCAAGTCCTCCACAATTCTCTCTGTGAAAACAATGCTTTGTGTCCCTGCTCCAAGTAGCTGACACACACACTCTTTTAGTTTTGATTGCACACACATGCGTGCACACAAACACACACACACACACACACACACACACACACACACACACACACACACACACACACACACACACGGGAAAGGCTGGCATAGGTTTATTAACTATGCCCCCTTCTACTCAAAATATAAGGTAGTCACTGCCACCAGACACACCCAAGCCAGCTACTCTAAGGCTCTTATAAGGGTGCCCAATTATACTAAGTGAAATTAATATTAATACAAATGGTAGTTTGACCAATGCAGTAAGGCTTTCAGGAGTGGCCACAGAGTCACCAAACAGATATGAGTACTCTCAAAGATTAAAATATTCTCTAAAGGGCCAGCCACAATGAAAAGTTTAAATATATTTAATAATAAATAAGAAAAAACAAAAAATACTAAATATCTATTTACAATAAACACCAGCATTTCAATTACAGGACATTTAAAAAATAACACAGGTGGACAGGTTCACACAGTTACAGAAAAACAATACTTAACTAATCTCACTATATTTTCCTGAATAGTCTCAACACTTACTATTCCCTGGTCATTTACTAGAGCAAGTCAAGATGAAGTAGGTGAGTGATCCTTTGGTCAGGTTCCAAAAAAAGATTGTCATGAGACTTCAGTCTCACCTGGTATTAAAACATTGTTTTTGTCCTAGATTACAGAAATGACATCACATACATCTGGTCATCTGACTTCTGGTTCCCATGCTACCCCCATTGCTAGAAACTGAACCAGAATTTAGCACATATGTGTTACCATATACACATACAGAGCTTGGCTGAGATGTGTTATAGCATCTGGAACCTATAAAACCATAAAACACTTCTGCTGTTCCTATAGGAGCTAATAAACTATACTTACAGACATTGCATATCTGGCTTCACTCAAAACTGTGAGATAGTGGATTTATGGCCTAGGCCCAGTCATTTAATTTTTTTATTATTTTAAAGTTTGAGATTAACCTCTTCTCTTCCAATATCCTCTGTTAAAACATATACATTTAAACAGTTACAATAATGCATGTATATTTATTTTCTGTCCAGTAGTAGCTAAGGGCTGGGGATAACTTTACTCATTGTACTAGGACAGTTCACAGCTGCCACATTTACCTTGCATTGTATTAGCAACTTGAAAAAAGGGAAAATGATAAAAGGCATGGTGCAGCAAACACCTGCAATCTTTGGACAGTACATATCATTTGAAGGCAGAGTACATAACTGCCACCTCTGCGCTGTATCATTAACTTTTAAACTGACAAAAGTGGGTTGTAGCTTTTGCAATTTGTACAATCAACTTTACACAACTGTGAATTGGCTTGTAATCCCTTGAGTACAGATGTATGTCCTTTGGTCTGCTACCTTCTTTGTGATGCATATTTTTTTGCAAAGTTAAGTCTCCTGCCTTCTTTTGTATAATTGTGTAATATTCTTGATTTTTTTTTGGTATATATAGTATCCTTAACTATATACTGATTGCAGAGACTTGTTCCTAAATTCCCTGGGAAAAAAATATTCTTGGAGCAGTAGGGTTCACTTGTTTACCAAAACACAATAAAGAATTCCACTACTAGTGCTACATTTAAAATCTTTATGATTCATAGAATTACTGTTCTGTGCTTAGGGCATATTTAAGAATTCATTTCTGTATTTCAGCAATCATAGATAGGTTTTCATTGATAATTACTAGGCATGCATTCCAACAGACCAATGAGAAGCCTAGCTTAATTTCCAAGTTGCCCCAAAGCACTGTCTGGTTAAGTGACTTCCTCAAGGTTACATAGCAGAAAAAATGAATGCAAAGGAATCAAACCCTGTACCACAGCAAGTTTCTTAATAACACATAACCTTAAGCTTCTGCACTGTTGGACTACTATAAATAGATAGGTAAATAGATAGACAGACAGACATAGATATTGTGGCTCATGGCATCATATAGAACTTTTAGCTAGCATACTTATATTTCTCAGAATTAATATATAGCAGTTTATGTAAAAGATAAAGGAACAACAAAAGCTTGTTTGATAAATAATCAAATGTTAAAATTATTCTATGGGTAAAACTAGTAGCCTTGATGAACACTGACAAGCAATAATTGTTAAGTTCAATGAACCAAATATACAACAAAACTATGTATACATAGCAAAGAGATACACTGTTATAATTACTTGATACGGCCATTTACTGTAATCACATTTGTAGAACATGGGCTTCGGGTAATCTGAAAAAACATATATCATTATGTCTTATGTTTATGTTTATTTTAAGGTAGCTGTAAATACGATCAGATTATTCCTTTCAATTTGCATCAGTAAACAAAAGACTTACCAATCAAAATTTAATCAGCAACAATTCATCTGTGTAAAATATGTTTAGCAGCAAAATAAATTCACTTCTACTACGTTTCAAGTCAGTTTAGTAAATGTATTAATTTATTAGTAAATAACATGGGGATATTTATTTTATTTATTTATTTATTTAAATTTGTTGACCGGGAGTGTCCGACTGGACATAGGTTCATTTTCAGCGGAGGCCCGGGGAAAAAAGCTCCACAGTTAAAATAAACAGACAGCAGTTACATTGGATTACATAGCGATTAACAATTTAACATAGCAATTACTTACAACATATTTCCAGATGAAGAACATATTACATCAGTAGACAACTAGAATCTTTATCTGCGAAGTGCATAACAGACATTAACAAATGTTACAATGAGAAGTTCCTGCTGTATAATAAGTACTAGGCTTATGAGCATCTGAGCTTGCTATAATCAAGGTAGTTAATGGAGTGGAAAGAAAGGTAGTGGTTGGATGGGGTGGATGATATTAGAGTGGGAGTTGCAAGGGCATAACCATCATGTTTTTAGGTGCGCTTTTAGTAAAGATTTGAAGTGGGTGCATGATGGTACGGAGGTAATTGTGGGTGGAAGGGAGTTCCATAATTTGGCTATGGTGCAACAGAACAGTGCTTCACTAGCAGAGTTATTGGCTTTAGTGATCTGCAAGTGATTTTTGTTGCTGGATCTTAGTGGTCTGGTGATGCGATAGGGTTGGAGTAGATTCTGGAGGGATGGGACATTTAGTGGATGGTATACTAGTTTGTGGGCGAGTGAGAGTTGATACCACTGAAGGAGGTGAGGGAGTTCAAGCCAGTCCAGTTCAGCAAGTGAGAGACAGTGGTGGCTACGGTAGGATGCCCCTGTGGTGAATTTGGCAATTTTGTTGTAGCAGGTCTCTAGCTTGTTTAGATCGCATTGCCTTAGGTTGGTATATATTGGAGAGGTATAAAGTAGGGTGGAGATAAGGTGGGAATTTGCTATTAAAATCTTTGCTGCTTTGGTGAGAAATTGCTTATTTCTGTATAACGTGAACTCTCAGGTGAATCTAACCTGAGATGGATTGCCTACAACTGTCTTTCACTCTGACAGTTGTATGTGGAAAAGATTTTCTGAGAAAGTGATGAAGGTCATTGCTACTAATGGTTCTGAGCTTCAAGTCACGACCAAAGAAATGCATTTATCCTGTAGAAGACAAAGACAATCAGTAAAACATGATTAGTCACAAGCTTTTTCTGATCGACATGGTCAAGTGGATAGCCTAAAGGGTTCACTGGTCTTCTTCATTCATCAGTTACTGTGTTCTAAGTCATGAAATACCTTAAATGTCTTGATACATGAAGGTTAGAAGTTAGGTTAAGAACACAAAACTCTGCCCCTGCAGTGCTTCAAGGCAGTTAGTAGGCAGAGGCATATGAAGTCTTCATGATAAGGCGTTTTTACCTTCCTCTTCATACTTAATGCAGTATCAGGTTGAACTATGTTGTGTTTCACTAATTATCCAAGTTAAGGCAAAGCAGATGCTGCTTAGAAAAAAAATGCATTAGTATTACAAAATAAAATAAAATAAAATTTGAGCTGAATTTGTCAGACAGTAGATTTGCTGTGCCTTTCAGCTCAGTGTATGTTTCTCCATTTACAATTAGTTCTGCACACTACTATTTGCTGCCTTTGAGGTTTTGAACACAGCTAAGGAAAGCTTTGTGGCTGTCCTTGGCCTGGGAGACTATCTTTACCTTAAAATTAATAGGTTCATAGGAGGTTGCTAGGCTAATGGCCCTAGGACCTTTACAAACCTAGCCATGTAAAAACAAAACCTGAATACCCTAGCTGACCCTAGTTAGATGGTCATTGTTTGCAGAGCAATACCGAGTGTCCTTGGCCATGAGGGCCATAAATGCTACCCTTGGAGTGAATTTGCAGTTTCCCATCCAGTTGTCAAGCTTGTGCTTAATTAGGGTCATAGAAGAGCTCTGCTTCACATGAAGAGGGAGCTTATTCCAGAGGAGCAACAATCTTTGGGAGGCATAGCTGTCTCTTGTGCAAGTTCTATTAATGTTGCAGACCAGGTTGAGATCTCTGGTGTGAGTGACTCTTGTCCCATTTGATTTGCGGATGTGCAGCATTTCCATTAGGGCAGGGTCAGACACTGCTCTGTAGGCCAGGCACAGGTCACCTCTCAGCAGCCTGTATGATACAGAGTACAATGACAGGGCTTTCTGTCTTTCCATGTAGATCATGTCTCGGCGTTCCTGAATTCTCTTGATTAGAAACCTCTGTGATCTCTCCAGCTGCTGCAGGTGTCTGCTGAGGTACATACAGAAGGAAACATTGTACTCAATCAGTGGTCTGATAAGGACCAAATACAGAGGAGTAATGACCTCCCTGGTCTTGGATGTGATGCCCTTATGTAGGAGAGGGGCAGTGTAGAAGGCTTTCCTTACTACTATGGACATATAGAGATCGAACATTATATTGCTATCAACCTGCGTTCCCAAGTCACATACCACAGTGTTTGAGCTTAGAGAGGTGCTCTCTATATAATAACTAGCAGGAGCTACTTCTCTGCCAAAGGGGATAATGAGGAAATCTTTTGCATTTAGTTTCGATCCATCACTCTGACACCGATCGTTTGTCTCCATCAGTGCCTTCTGTAATTTGATGATGTCGTTGGGGAACTCTATGACTATTCCCAGTTTACAGTTGTCTGCAAGCTTAGTAAGCCACAGGCCCTCAACTTTTGACTGGACTTCAGAAAAATAAATTCCAAACAGTAGAGTGTGCAGTACAGATCCTTGTGGTACACCACTGGTAACTGGTCTACTGGTGAAGGTGGATTCCCCAACTTTAACAGTGTGCATTCTATCAGTGAGCCAGTTTGCTACCCATCATTGATTTTCTCAGTGATCCCTGAGTGGGGAATTGTGAAATTCCTTGACTAAATCCAAATAGGCAGTGCGTACTGCTTTACCCTCATCTAGAGCTTTTGATGACTTTCGCAAACAAATTCACCAGATTTAATAAGCAAGATCTACCCTTGACAAAACCAAACTGGTTTGGCTGAAGAGTTTGAAGGTTGCCTATGTCCTGGCTGATAAGGTCTATGACAATTCCTTCCATGTCCTTGTAGATAAGGCTGGACAGGCTAATGGGTCTATGGTTCCCAAGGTTGGTTGATGGACCCCCTTTGTGCAAGGGGATTTCTTTTGCTGTTCTCCTCTCCACCGGCACAAACCCAGTACTCAAGCTGTGGTTAAGCAGATAGCTAAGTGGTTCCACTAGGTCTTGTTTTAGGTTGTTTAGTATGCAGCCTAGGATGTCACCTGGTCCCATAGAAGCCATATTTTTTGCCTTGAAGACTGCTGGAATAATCTGTTCAATGGAGATAAATGGCAGAGGACAGGGTACAGGTAGGAACAGGGGGGTAAAGCTGTCAGCCAGCAGGCTGGCAATTTCTTCAGGTTCTATGTGAGTAGTGCCATCCACTATAAGTTAGGCACACAGCTGGGTAGTCCCTTTGCAGTTTTGGACACAGCTAAAGAATTAATTATAATTGTCTTCAGCTAAGGATGCCAGTCTAATCTCGAAACTTGCTATACAGGACTTTACAAGGTTTTTGATTTGCTTGTTTAGAATGTGTCGGGTAGTCTTCCTTTGGTGAGTGCATTCCTTCTTGTTCTTAGATATCAGTTTCTTTTTTTTGTTATATAACTTATTTATACTTTTAATCCACCAAGGTGGTGTGTTTCTGCAAGAGGACCTGGTTTTAGTCCTGTCAAGTGCTGCCGAGTCAATACATTTGCTTAACTGGCTATAAGTGGATTTGTGTACTTCTCTGCATAGGAGTCATTGTTACCTATGTTAGCAGGAGCTTTGAAACCATTTATACCATCACATAGGAGGTGATAGATTGCTTTGGAGAATTTTTTTTTTTTTGCTCCTGTAGGGGTGTCAGGTCTGATCTTTACTTCAAACAAGACAAATTTATGGTCTAACTTAACTAGGGAGGGTAGCACATTGGGGGTAGGGCAGTAGCCCCCCATGTTAGTAAGTACTAGGTCTAAGATATTTCAGCCCCTTGTTTGGGTGCAGACTGACTGTTCCAGTACATTTGAGTTAACAAAGTCCAGAAACCTCAGTGCAGTCGTATTTGTGCTCGTGTAAGCCACCCAATCAATGGATGGATATTTGAAGTCTCCCATGACCAAGGTATTTGGCTGTATACTGAGTAGTTCAAACAAGTCCAGGTAGGTGGTATGTTTCTCCTGGTTCATGATGGGGGACCTGTAGCAAGCTATGATATGGTAGGGCATTTTGCCTATAGTTATTTGGACCTGGAGTAGCTCACGAGAGTCATACTGTTTTACCAGTTGTGATTTGTATTTGGATTTAATGAAACTGGATACACCTTTACCTTTGGTTCTTTCATGCTCATTTTGGGGTCTGAGCATGTGGAAGGCATCATAGCCCTGAAAAGGCCGGGGTACTCTCCATGGCCTTGAACCAAATCTCAGTGACTGCACAGATGTCAGCATCTTCCAAGGTGAGGAGTGCTTCCAGGGAGTGCAGCTTACTGTTTAGGCTCCTAGCATTAAGCAGCATGACCTTGAGTTTGTCTCTAGAGTATCTTTCTACATCAGAAGTTTTGTTGTTTTGACATAGCCTAAAAAAAGGCTCGATGGGGGAGGCAAGTGTCTTTGCCAATATCCTAAAGCCTTGAGGAGACAGGTGAAGGCAGTCTCTAGTGAACGATTGAGGTCTTTTGACCATATCTTCTCAGGTTGACAGGTACTGGATTCCCTTGGAGTGACACCAGAAGCTAAGCCAATTGTTAAAATTAATCATTTTTTGTCTCCACTGTGGCATCATCCTAGGTGAAGGTAGAATGTTGCTTACGGCTAAGGACATACCTACCTAGCACATAAAATCTGAAAGCTCTATCATGTCTATCTTCATATAGTCCAGAGAGGTACGTCTCAATTCATTCACTCTAACATGTACTATGACAGAATCATAACCATAAATGCTGCTAAGTGACCTGAGTGCATGCATGCCTTGGTGAATCCTGACACCTGACAGGCAGCTGACCCTGACGTTCTCCTTGTCCAGCCTGGTGAGAGGGACATCTTGTGTCTCTCGCTATTGAGTCACCTATGAATAGAAAATTTGGTTTAGAAGTGTTTTGTATTAGGGGCTTGATTGCTGAGACACTGTTATACATGTTGTTATGTGCACTGGTGGATTCTGCTCGTGTACCAGTATGTGAGGGTTGTCTGCTTTATAGCTCTTGGTGAGTACCTCCACATATATGGGTTTATGTGTCTTGACTTTATCTTGTGCAAGATGAGAGGTGTGTGAGCTGACAACCTTTTTGATATTTTGTTTAGTACTACATGAGAAGACTCATTCAAGTATCATGTTATAGTGACATCTTTCACATACTGTATTTGTTTGCTTTAGGAGCAGGTGGTTGTCAGTATACATGATGCAATTGCTATATCCCCTCAGGATGTCCGTGTCAATCAGGCTGGCTAGAGAAATGTTATGAAAATGGCTGTCCATAGCAGCAGGTAATTCCTGGTTTGTGGGAGGGCCAAAGATCAGCTATTGCTCTGGGATTAGCAAGGGTACTTAAAACTATATAGGATTAGCAAGGAAAGTGGAGCAATGCTTGACAGTGCTTAGCTGAGCTGCCTGCAGTGCAGTAGTGCGCAACCGAGTTGCCCGAAGAGCAGCAGGGAAGCCTGGGAGAGTTTCACTGAATGGTGTTCAAAGGAAAAATGTGATTCTAGGCATTTGCGTCTATACAAGGCACCGCTAACTCCCATTGCATGGTGAGCAACTCCACCAAACTGAGCGCAAAAGCGTGCAAATGTGGTGCTTAAATCGAAGCGAATTTAAACAGTTTTAACACAATCTACCAATAGAACATCCCCTCACAGATCCTTTATTCCAGCAATCTCCAGCTCAGATGGGTCCTGAGCTGTAAACTTCTGCCACAAGGGTGCAGGGGGGAGCTCTTAATGTAGGATGGCTGGTTTTAGTGCTCAAGTGATAGCAAACAGTCTAGATTCAACAAGACTGAATCTAGCCTATGTTATTTAAGGCAGATGAAACACAAATATACAAGGGCAGAATAAATTAGTAATGGCAGCAAAAACAGTATAAAATGAAGCAACAGTTCAGTGAAATACCATATCCAAGTGCAAAAAACAGGCTTAAATTCTATTTATTTGGTGAAGATTTTAGTGGATGCCTTGGATTCCCTTAGATGCACTTCAGATCTCTGGCTAAGAGTGCCAAACTCTGAACATATCCGCCAAACTGAGTGCAATACAATGCAAACATGATGCTTAAACAGAAGTGAATTTAAACAGTTCTAACACAATCTACAATAGAAAATCCCCTCACAGATCCTTTACTCCAGCATTCTCCAGCTGAGATGGGTCCTGAGCTGCACACTTCTGCCACAAGGCTGCAGGGGGGACCTCAGTGTAGGATGTTTGGTTTTAGTGCTCATGTGATATCAAACACTCTGCATTCTGCAAGTCTCAATCTAGCCTATGCCATTTAAGGTAGATGAAGTACAGATGAAGCACAAATATACAAGTGCAGAATAAATCAGTCACAGCAGCAAAAACAGTATAAAATAAAATGAAGCAACTGTTAAGTGAAATACAGTACACAAGTGCAAAAAACAGGCTTAAATTCTGCTTATTTGTTGAAGATTTCAGTGGATTCCTTGGTTTCTTTTAGATGCACTTCAGATCTCTGGCTAAGAATGCCAAACTCTGAGCAGTTCTGCCAATTGAGCCTAGTAAGTACTAGGATTGCTGCCCTTGTGGGCCATATAAACTTAGGCAATTTCCTTCAAAGGTGAGAATCAAACCATGCACCTTATAACTGTAAAGTTAACATCTTAACCATTATGGCAACCCTCTCAACCCTCCTTCACTTCACTAACCATATTTTGCCCTCTTAGCGGTTTGTTAAGCTTGATAAGAGAGTTGTTTTTCCTAGTAGGCATTGCACTTCTTAACTTTAGCTATGACTTTTTCCTTTTGTTGTACAGTCTATGTTTGGATTCAACTAGGGTAGTTTATTTTTTTTAGTTTGTTCTGGACTTATTTCTGGTAGATACAGCTCTATCTATGCATCTATTAACATGATTGTTCAGAGTTTCAGAGATCATTACCACATAGGCAATTGTGTTATCTGCATTTCAAGATGCATATAATTTTTTTAAGTTATCACTTAATAATAGGAAATCTGCCTTATAATATTTCCTAACTGTTGCAGGGTTTGCTTGATTTTTATTTCAAAGAAGACTTTGACTCCTTACCAGAGAGGACATTACACTGGTGGTGGTGTTGGGGGGGGGGTCAGTGTTCTCTCATACTTGTGAGTACTAGACTTGGTTCTTGTATGGACTCTCTGGTCCAAGGTGTTTGTGTTTACAAAGTCACTGAATCTTTGGGTCTGTAAGTCTGGGGGTTGTGTAAGTATCCCAGTTTACAGTTGGGTAGCCAAAGTTGCCCATGAATATGGTATTGGGGTGAAAGGAGAGAGACTCTAGTAAGTCGAAATATGAGCTATGGATTTCTTGTGTCATAGAGGGTGACCTATAACTTGCAAATATATGATATGGGCCTTTACCAATGTAAATCTTGACATGGGGAAGCTTAAGTGCATCATCCTGTTAGACCAACCTTGAGGAATGTTTGTTTTTGATATAGACAGAGACACCTCCACCTTTTGCCCTTTCCTGTTTAGTAGTTAGTCTAAATCTGTGTAAGGCATTGTAGCCCTGCACTGCCAGGAAGCTCTCCCTGACTTTAAACTATGTTTTCATAACTGCACAGATGCCTGCATTCTCCAACGTAAAGAGAGAGTGGAGGTTCTTGATTAGGCTCCTGGGACTGAGCAGCAACACCTTAGGACTCCCTTGAGTTGGTTTTGCTATGTTGGAAGGTTTATATGTCTGCCATTGCCTAAAAAAGGCATTATGGGGTCGAAATTGTTTTAGCCAATATGTGAAAGCCTAGAGGGTACAGATGCAGATCATCCTTGGCAAAACAATGTAGTCTGTTGACCATATCCTCCCATACTGACAAAGTTTGTATCCCATTTGAATGACACCAGAAAGTAAGACAATTACTAAAGTCAATCATCTTCTGTTTAAATTATGGTATCATCCTTGGTGAAGGTAGAATGCTGCTCATTGCTAGATTCCGTGCTGATATCAACAAGAAATACATAGTCTGAGAGATCCATAATGTCTCTTTTCATATAGTCCATGGAGGTACATCTCAGGACTATGACTGAGTCATCCTGGTACTCCTGGTCCAGTGACCTGAGTGAGTGTTTGACTTGGCAGATCCTGGTCTCTGATAGGCAACTGACTGTGTTTTTCTCAATGTTAAGCCTGGTGAGTGAGATATCTGTATGTCTGACAATGGAGTCTCCTATGACTAGTGTTAGAAAAATGTGTATTT
The DNA here is from genome assembly GCF_019279795.1 of Protopterus annectens. Taxonomy (NCBI): domain Eukaryota; kingdom Metazoa; phylum Chordata; order Ceratodontiformes; family Protopteridae; genus Protopterus; species Protopterus annectens. Next base: position 1,499,436,880 of record NC_056743.1, read on the forward strand.
GAATATATGAGAAATGTTAGTTTAAAAACAAAGTAGTATATAATGCATTTTATTCTATTAATCATATAACAGAAAAGATTAATTCATGTGTAAATGTAGGTAGTTTTGAAACTGCAGTGTGGCTTGAAGCAAACTGACCTCCGACCCTGGCAGATGCTAGCTTAGCAAGTTTTAATGTTTATGCTTTTCACAAGTGATTATCTGCTGGGTCAGGAAATTAAATGTGTGAAATAATGAAATCTTCTGCTCTTTTCTGCTGGGATGATTTGGCCTTGTATATGTGTTACTAAGATAGCATGCAGCTGGTGGGAAAGTGTAACAGTGAATAAAGATGTGTATTAGAAGACTGAATCTGATGTGAAACCTTGAAGAAGTAACTTTACAGAAAGACATTATGTCTGACCAGGTGGATAGCAAGGCCGTATTGTTACCAGAGAAAAACTTTTTTTAAAAATATACAGCATCAGCAGTTTTTATGAATAGAGGACTGTAAGCTAAAGTGATGTAGCTGCCCTGTGACATACCACGTCAGTAAGGTGGGCACAGCTTGAATGTTAAGACTATATAAAATTGTGTGCTTCTTTTTTCATGTTAGACAAAATTCTGTACTTGTACGTTTTTTGCCTCCTGGTGTACACTAGTAAACTTTTGAACCTGAACCTCCTGTGTATTGAATTCTTAATTTTATTTAACAGTTTGGTCCTTCTTAGCCGGAATTCCCTCAGACAGCTGCAGATCAGAGTCTACCAGTGGTCGAATACTGCGCAGGAGAAGTTACCAAAATGGTTCTTCTTGGGTGAAAAGACCTCCAACTGAATTGTCGTTTAAAGAGGCTGGCCACTTTCTGATCTGTGGCCGAAGAGCGGATACTGGACGACTCAATACCGGAGGCTCAGGTAGGAAGATTTTGCCTTTTTTTCTGTTTTAGATCAGGGACTAGGTTACAGTATATTGTTGTCAAGATTTGTTATGCAGATCAGGGACAAGAGGAAGTTCTGTATATTTGGTCATAGATCAGGGTAACAGAATAAGGTAGGCAGTTATTCTAGATAATCTGTGAAAAGGAACTAAACTTCTGATATCACGTGATAAGAAGGGTTACGTAACATTTTCTTTGCCATGGGAAATCAGTGCACTAAAACATCGTGAGATCCGCCCCTAACCGAGGACGCAAAATACATGCAATTACAACGTTCCGATAACGTTAGGTATTATACGAAATGGGTTAACAAATATGAATTTGATGGTAAACTAGATAAAACCTCACTAGTTAAACTCCTTAAGCAACTTAAATCTGATGCGGGAGGTCAGGCAAAAAAGCAACGCCAATTAGGCATTCCTCGGGCACACAGGTGGATTGAGGAAGCAAATCGTAGGGAACAGAAGCTTAAAAATTCAAAAACATTATTTTTAGGCAAAGAAGATAATAACTTAGTAATAGCAACAGCTCCTCCTCCTCCCTTGCCCCCTCCTTTACCCTTTTCAGGATATAAAGCGAGTGGATAGGCTGGTCCGCCTCCGCGTTATCCTGAAGTTTCAGCAAGACCACAACCGTTTGTTAAAGATCCTATTAAAACTAGGTCCCGGACACATAAAATACATAGGGACCAGAATCATATCAAATAGAGAGAAACCTACAGGATGAGAGTGAGGAAAAAATATGCCCACTTATAGAGGTCCCAAATCCTCAGGCAGGGCAGGAAGGGCAGAACCCAACACTCTTAGTATATAGACCATGGACACCGGAGGATATTCAGAAAGCTTCTGAGGGAATCCCCCATCCGAAAGTTAATTTTACGAAATTTTTATAAGACCTACAAGGCATGAGGTTGAGTTACCACTTGAATGGGGAAGAAGTAAAAAAAGTAGTAAGACAAATTATAGGTCCAGACTGGCACATGATTTGTGGCACCTGGAATCCTCGTAATGCAGAGCTTAAACCACTCCCACATAGTGACGCAGAATTAGACAACAGAGTAAAAGGTCTTACAGACCGAATCTCTGAGAAATGAAAACCTAGAGCAGACTGGACTTGCATTAATCAATGCATACAACAAAAAAATGAGACAATAGATGGGTACTATGCTAGATTATTGGAATGTTTTAATAATCATAGCGGTATGTCGGTTCCTGAAAACCAAACAAATGATTCCCCGTATAAACAACAATTAAAAAATGCATTTTTGAAAGGTTGCATTGCACCTATTAGTAGCTTCATTACGAAGCATATGATAGACCATCAAACAGGGAGGCTACAAGCCTTACTTGAATATGCTAGACATGCTGAAAGACATTTTAACAGTAAAAAGAAAAAAAAGGTGCAAGTCTTCACTGCTGAAGATGGAGCTGAAGTATTTGTGTTACAATCAGGTAAAAAGGGCAAAAAAAATGCCCAGGGAAACAAACAGTCTGACAAATGATCAAAAGATTTTAAAGAGAGAAAAAAGAGATGTAAATGCTTCAAGTGCGGGAAAAATAATGACAGAAGATAAGGGAAATGAGGACTGACTATATGATAGTGAAGATACATCATGCGAAAGTAAAAAATCATCAGGAAAAGTTAATACACAAAAAACAAATGTAAATGTAATAGAAAAAATAGAGGAAGTGCAAGTAGATATGGAGAATAAAAAAAGTGAAATTTTGGACTTAGCACTATTGAGCTTAGAGCTCTACTTAGCAGATACGAAACCAGAAGTTACACTTCTGGTGGAGGGAAAGGAAGTCAAATTCCTGTGTGACTCGGGAGTGTCACGGACCCTGATACACCCCTCCAAGTTACCAAAACATTCCGAATCACCTGATTATATACTAGTAAAAGCCGCAAACAGACAACTATACAGGGAACCACTTTCCCATGATATAGCAATAACTGACCCTGTTTCACGTATGACCCAGAGAAGTAAAATTGTTGTTTCTGCAAAGTGTCCAGTGAACCTATTGGGCAGGGACCTTATGCAGATATTTGGCATAGCAGTAGTTCCAACTGTACAAGGTATGGAGGCGCAGAGACAAATGGATACCTTTGTAGTGTGATCGGAGGGTGAAACTTTTTACTGGTACAGCCAGGACCTAGTCACGACTGGTCCAGGGGCAGTAACCGAGGAACTGATAAATGTAGCCATCAGTAAAGCCCCCTCCCTTGACACTGATCGACAGCATTTGTTACACTGTACTCTATACTACCGTACTACACCAGGACCTGATAGAGAGTATGAGCAAGAATTGTTCAGAAATCGTGCAACTAGATTAGTATTGCGTACTTTGTACTGGGATACTGAGGGGAACAGTGTAGTTAGCTGTTCATTACCTCAAGAATTCCTTGCATTATATAGATCAAATCGATTACCACATGTCAGCTTGACAAAGAATAAAAATGTAAAATGGGCAGACTTAGGAGAAAAAGTAACAAGATGGGAAAAACAGACTGATTTAAAACTATCAGAACAAGGGATACAGAAACAAAAACTGAATTGGTTGACACAGACACATCCAGCTGTACACTTGCAATCTAGCAAGGACAGCTGATTAGCATTTTTATTAGAAGAAAAAGAAAAGGCCTTATGTGAAATTCCAACGACTCTTTGGTCAACAGAAAAGTCAGATGTAGGACTTATTCGAACAGCAGGACCAGTTACAATTACCCCAAAGTCAGCTTTTAGACCGCAGAAAAGACAATACCCTTTGAGAAAGGATGCAGAAATAGGAATCAAGCCTATAATAGCAGCATTACCCAAAGAAGGAGTACTGGTAGAATCTCCTGATTCACCATGTAATACACCTATTTCCTGTTAAAAAAGCAAACGGGGAATGGCAGATGGTTCAAGATTTACAAGCTGTGAATAATGCAGTAATACCTAGAGCACCTACGGTGCCAGACCCACATACTTTGTTAAACGATTTAAAACTGCAACAAAAGTATTTCTCTGTGGTAGATATCAGCAATGCTTTCTTCTCGATGCCTATACATCCTGATAGTCAATATTGGTTTGCATTTACATTTCAGGGTAAAAGGTATACATATACTCGACTACCACAGGGATATTGTGAGAGCCCAACAATATTTGCACAAGAAATGGCTAGCAACCTGGCAGGGTTTACCCCACCAGGAGGTAGTCAAATTCTACTTTATGTAGATGACATCTTGCTAGCAGCCCCCACCCAGCAACAATGCAGGGAGGATACTGTAGCGTTATTAAAATTTTTAGCAACACAAGGACACAAAGTAAACAAAAGTAAGTTACAACTTTGGAAAAAACAAGTTAGATACCTAGGATATGTAATATCCAATGAAGGCAAAATATTAGACAAAAAAGAAAAACAGCAATTTTGCAAGCACCCAAACCAGCAACCAAGAAGGAAATTATGTCTTTCTTGGGTACAACTAATTTCTGTCGGAGCTGGATACCAAATTATGCTTTGGAATCTGCTCCACTGACTGACTTGATATATAAGACACCAATGGCAGCACAAGATATTTTACAATGGACACCTAAAGCAGAAAGGGCTTTCTGCAGGTTGAAGCAGTTAATAGCTTCTTCATTAGTTTTAGGACTCCCGAATTATCATAAACGGTTCTTTCAGACCGTAGATTGTAAGCAAGGATATATGACGTCAGTGCTGACGCAACAACATGGGGACAAGCAATGCCCCACAGCCTATTATTCATCACAGTTAGACCCAGTGGCGCGATCTTTGCCTCACTGTGTACAAGCAGTAGTTGCAGCTGCAATGGCAGTACAGGCTTCAGCCTCAGTGGTGTTATTCCACCCTCTCACATTGAGAGTGCCTCATGCAGTTGCAATAATTTTACTGCAAGAAAAAGTAGCATACCTCTCTCCTGCTAGACATCTTTCATGTATGACTATACTGCTGAGCCAACCTCATATGACAATTAAACGATATACGACATTAAATCCATCAACATTACTTCCAACTCCTGCGGATGGCACACCACACAGCTGCCTGCAGGAAATTGAACAGTTAGCTTTACCTAGACAAGATTTCACAGATATGCCCTTAGATAATGCCGAGGTGACATATTACGTGGACAGCTTATGCAGAAGGGGCCCTACAGGAAAAAAATCTAGTGGGGTATGCAGTAGTTACAGACACTGAAATTTTAAAAGCCCAATCCTTACCACATAACTTATCTGCGCAAGCAGCAGAATTGATAGCTTTGACGCGGGCATGTACTTTAGCAAAAAACAAGTGTGTAAACATATATACTAATAGTCAGTATGCTTTTTCTACAGTACATGTATTTGCGCAACAATAAAAAAATAGAGGAATGATAACATCTAGTGAAAAACCAATTAATCATGCGCAATTTATTTTGGAATTATTAGAATCTATTCAGTTACCTACCAAAGTAGCTATTTGTAAATGTGTAGCTCATACAAACAACAGGATAAGATTTCGAAAGGTAATGCACGAGCTGATGCAGCTGCAAAGCAAGCAGCCACAGACTCAGAAACTTTACTTTTGAATGAGGAATTACGACCCTCTGAGATTTTAGATTTAGACGTGTTAAAAACAATGCAGACACTTACTACAAAAGCAAAAAAGCAAAAATGGGAAAAACGAGGTGCAATTCTTGAAAACGGACTGTACATTTCCAAAGAGAGAAAACCGATATTGCCGTCTAATTTATTTAGATATGCAGCTTTGTTGAGCCATGGGCAGTGCCATGTCTCAACAGGGGGGATGGTACAGTTAGTAAACCGAATATTTCAAACATATGGATACACAAACTACACAAAAAAATTTTGTGCAGCTTGTCATACTTGTAACAAGCACCATGCACAAGGGACATTTAAAACCAAGCAAGGAAGTTTTCCTATACCACCATATCCGTTCCATACTATTTGTATGGATTTCATAGAATTGAGTAAGTGTGAAGGGAAAAAATACTGTTTAGTTATTGTAGATATGTTTTCCAAATGGGTAGAAGCTTTTCCAACCAAAAATCCGGATGCAGCAACAGTGGCAAAAGCCCTGATAAAAGAAGTAATCCCTAGATTTGGCATTCCGGAAAGGATTTATAGTGACAACGGCACACATTTTGTGAACCAGACAATCCAACAACTTGGGAGATTTTTTGGTATCTCCTTAAAGAACCATTGTGCCTACCACCTACAGTCAGCAGGACTGGTGGAAAGGTACAATGGTACCCTTAAGAATAAACTAAAGAAGTTAGTTGAGGAGACCCAAAAGAATTGGATACACTGTCTGCCTTTGGCACTGCTGAGTATGAGAACGGTTCCAAATGTGAAGGGTTTGACTCCCTTTGAAATGATTTTTGGGAGAGCATATTATGTGCCTCAGTGGAAAGCTCTCATGCCTGCAGAGCAAGAGGCTGACAGTTCATTAGCTAGTTATATGAGGAAACTGTTAACAAATAAATCTGTTTTGCAGTTTAACTCTTTTTCAGATAAGGGACAGACCAGACCGGTGGAAGCAGTTTTGGATCCCGGAACATGGGTGTGGCTGAAAGTGACGAAGAGGAAGAATTGGGTGAGTCCAAAGTGGGAAGGACCGTACCAGGTTCTGTTGGCAACGCCTACTGCAGTCAGAGTGGCCGAGAGGACGTCCTGGGTTCATTTGACACACTGCAAACCGGTAAAGAACTTTCAACTTGATAAAAACTTTGTGACTGATACGCAACAGGACCAAGATGGCCAAAAACAAAGCGAATAAAAATTTAGATCAACCCCAGAGATGTTGCATAATCATTTTGTTGAGTATACATTCATTGACTGTAATTGTGACAATTTTCCTCTTGTTGTGGTTTATCCTACACACAACCACACAAGTGAAAATGGGAAGGCGTGACGAAACGTCTATAGACTGGCATCCAAATTTTAACACATACCTAGCCATGAAGCGTGTATATGCAGAGACTATGAACATTTCAAATTGCTGGGTTTGTACAGCTATACCAACAGCATATGAAGGACTGGTAATGTCTGCTGTCCCTTTGGGGATAAATGAGACTTGGGAGAATTTACTCTTTGACACAGAAACTGTGAGATCACAGGACAAAATAGCTTTATTTTTACCTGTCACACAAAAAGGAGTTGTATGTTTTTATAAAAATGACACCCTCCAGGTAGGCTGGAGCAATTGTAATATAACCATATCTTACCGATGTTACATTAAGAACGGTAATGGCAATACTTTTTGCAATACTAATTATGACTCATATTTGAACTCATTGAAAACAACCATGAATGACATTCACAAAAATCCTGTTTTGTTTAAACAATTGTCAGTTATAGATCAGAAAATGTTTCATGCAGGGTTAATGCGTGTTAGTACTAAAGTAGAAAACTGTTATTTTATTTGTGGAAAAAAGCATATAAATGGTTACCTGAGAATTGGTCCGGCAGTTGTTTTTTGGGTTATCTGGTTCTGGCAATAATACATACTGCAGAATTGCCTTTGGGTAAGATATGAAACGTGAGAGAAGCAGCCCGAAAACCCGAAGGTCCAGTTAAAAAACCTGTAAATCCAGTTGGAAGGATCAGAGCTGGCTGAAAGGACCATAATACCATGAAAGACAAAAGTAAATTAACTCATATGGACTTGAGTGACAGTGTCATATCTTGGGCAGGAATATTCCCAGCATATGGAGCAGTCAAATCAATCTGGGAGCTGAGGAAGTTGTCGAAACTTCTCGAAGTAATGAGTAATGCAACTTTTTCTGCCCTAGAACTGGTGACTGATAAACTAAATGCAATGAGAACTGTTGTGCTACAAAATCGAATGGCTCTTGACTTCACCCTAGCGGCGAGAGGTGGTACGTGCACGCTTATCAAAGAAGAATGCTGTGCGTACATACTAGACAACAGGCATGAAATTAACAACCACCTAGAGGTAATTCAGCAAGTATCAGCCATGACTGAACCAGGCCCAAACCCACTGATGGACTTTTTCCAGAATCTATTTGGGGGGTGGGGTTCCATCCTAATGAATATTCTGATTGCCATTTGTGTGGGTATACTCCTAATAGGAGCATATGTTTGCTGTGGAATTCCCTGCATGAAAAGACTAATCAAAGATTTTATTGATGTATCTGTTACTGAGACCTTGTACCAAGATATTGAGATTGAAAAATTAATCTCAGATGACATTTTTTCTAAAGTATAGATTGAATGACTCACCTAGCTGAAAATCCTAAGTGGAAGAGGCTGGGAGATGAAATGACACTATGCATACTTCAAAATAGAATAAAAAGTATTAATAGGGGGGAAAATGTTAGAAAAATGTGTATTTGAATATATGAGAAATGTTAGTTTAAAAACAAAGTAGTATATAATGCATTTTATTCTATTAATCATATAACAGAAAAGATTAATTCATGTGTAGATGTAGGCAGTTTTGAAACTGCAGTGTGGCTTGAAGCAAACTGACCTCCGACCCTGGCAGATGCTAGCTTAGCAAGTTTTAATGTTTATGCTTTTCACAAGTGATTATCTGCTGGGTCAGGAAATTAAATGTGTAAAATAATGAAATCTTCTGCTCTTTCCTGCTGGGATGATTTGGCCTTGTATATGTGTTACTAAGATAGCATGCAGCTGGTGGGAAAGTGTAAAAGTGAACAAAGATGTGTATTAGAAGACTGAATCTGCTATTGTATTCGAAGTGATGTGAAACCTTGAAGAAGTAACTTTACAGAAAGACATTATGTCTGACCAGGTGGATAGCAAGGCCGTATTGTTACCAGAGAAAAACTTTTTTAAAAATATACAGCATCAGCAGTTTTTATGAATAGAGGACTGTAAGCTAAAGTGATGTAGATGCTCTGTGACATACCACATCAGTAAGGTGGGCACAGCTGGAATGTTAAGACTATATAAAATTGTGTGCTTCCTTTTTCATGTTAGACAAAATTCTGTACTTGTACGTTTTTTGCCTCCTGGTGTACACTAGTAAACTTTTGTACCTGAACCTCCTGTGTATTAAATTCTTAATTTTATTTAACAACTAGACTATTGGGTATTATGGTGGCTTGCCTTATGGACTTTGTAGTTAAGGCTGTATGGGGTGCAGCTGCATGTGTGGTGTTGGGTGTTGTTTCAGTATAGTGCTTTTGTGTTTGCTAAGGATAATCTTTGCAGGTGGAATGTCTGGGAGGTCTTTGGGGTTTAGGAAGCTTGTTTTGAATTGCCTCAGCATATTTTGATCTATGTGCCAGGTGCATATTATGCATGGTGGGTGTAGTGTGTGTGTGTGTGTGTGTGTGTGTGTGTGTGTGTGTGTGTGTGTGTGTGTGTGTGTGTGCACATTACTTACAACAGATTATTATTTTGAAAATATGCAAGATTCTTGGCTCCAGTGACATTGTGTAATTATAACTAACATACTTTATCAGTTTCTTTAAGGATTAGTTGGTTGTCAGTGAACATGAGCTGATTGCTGCATTGTTTCAGGATACCCATATCCACCAGACTGGAGATGCAGAAATTTGGAAAGTGCAAATCTATGACGTTTGGTCCTTTTTATATGAACTGCAAGGGTGTGGTACAGCAGGCTAGCTTGCATGTTTTTGAAACTAGAAACAGAAACTAGGATATGTAAGACTATATTCACGGGGTAGTGTTCCCCGATATACAAACTAGTTGTGCTTTGCAAACTGAGTTACATGTTACAGTTTCAGAGGTAGTTTTATAAGAAAAATTAATTTCTAAATGCCTGCATCCAAACAAGACAGAAAACTGAGCAAACAGATTACATAGCCCTCTGGCCAATAGAACAACCTCACTTTAAGCATTTCTGTGTGATATCAAACTCAGACAAACCAGGTTACTTTCTAGCGGCACTAGATAAATTTGTCCCAGGTCTTCTTAATGTAAAATCTCACAGATGTTAGTTAAAATTAAACATTAACAGAGACAAATCAAACTATTAGCTACAGCAACACTTGTAATGTGTTTTCAGGGTAAACAAGCCAACAAAGATGAACATACACGTTAAGGCAATTTTAAAGGAAAAAAAAAAAAACAGCCACAAGGTCTATGAAGAGACAAACCACTTTGAAGCATTAAAATGTAAAAAAATGCAATAAATAAATGAAAAATGCAGTAAGAGTACACTTAATTAACTTAGAAAAGAGCAATGTTTCAATTTGGAGTGCTTTACTTATCTTAACATGGATGGCACTAGATGCAAGATAAACACTTTGAGAACACAGATGAGGATGCCAAACATTGCTAAGCTCTGTGGGGTTGAGAGATGAGACGTTCCAAGGACTCTCACCTCATCTTCATTTTGAAGTGGAGTGCTGTCTATACTATAAGATGGATGAAGAGATTGTTTACAAAATACAGAGATATTGCACTTGTTAGCATTTTGACAAGTATATCTTCCAGCTGGTGCTTCTGTGTATAAGAAGGGGACTTGAGGATGACACCAAGTTTGGAGTTGTCTAAAAACTTTGTAAGCCAGAGATTCCCATTTGTAATTTGGAGATCTGTGAAGTAGATGCAGAATTGTAGGGGTCCCAGCATTAAGCCCTGAGGAACTCCACTGGCCACATTCATGTTTACTGAAGTTATACTTGCCTCCATCACTACATGTGTAATATCCCTCATCCAATTTGCTACCCACCTAATTATGCTGGAGTTAATTTGGAGATCATTCATCTTGTTTATTATACTAGTTTGTTGTATGGTGTCAAAAGCCTTAGCTAGCTCAAGGTATGCAAGTCTTTTGGATGTTCAAAAAGTTTTGACATTAGGCTTAGGAGTACGTGTCTGTATGAGTGCTTGCAGTTTAGGGCTAGGTAATGGAGCAGATGATTTAGAGTTGTTCTTGTGAGCTTATGAGATGTGTATGTCTTGTATAATGGTACTGTTAGGAAAATGTTTTTCTTCATAAGGTACTGGGTATGGTTGGGATTAGGGGTAGTAGGAGGTTTAGGGTTAGTACACAGGAGTATCAAAAACTAACAAAATATTCCCCATTAATCATGGTTACACCCAACAAGATAGCCATAACCTCAGTGGACAAATGCAAATACCCAGGACTAATTCTGGATCTAACGTTGCCATTCAACACTGACATCACCTTGGGTGTTTCAGAAGTCTCAGCTCAACTGAACACCTCCTATTCCATCCCCAACCACCTAGCAAAAGATGCTAAGCAAGCTCTAGATAAGATTGTCTTAATTCTATGACTCGCGTATGCCCTACCAATTGTGTATTTTTACTCAGCCTTTAACACCAACAAAATCCAAACAGTTATATATGGTCTTTGTATGCTCATCAGCTTCTCTTTCCACCTGAAGCACTACTGTATCACCCTTCAAAAAGACAACGGACTATGAGTAAAGGACAGTCGTGTTGGTAAACTAACCATAACAGTAGGTATTTAAATGATTACTGCTGCAATAGCCTTAGATTTATGGGTTATATCCTGCCAAGAATATAACGGCGTACACCTTACAAAGCTTCAGAGCACCTCCCATGTGCCCAAACCGGCAGTCATCTTGAGCTGAAAGCTGTCTAAAAAGATATGTTTTGGAACTAGGTCCTTCACAGCTTTCATGCCAACAGATAGAGGGAGGCAGAGCCCTGAATGGAAAATGCTAGGAACAAAAAAAATAATCATCTATATCCTGGCATAAACAAAATACCAAAAAAATAAGGGGGGGTGGAAGGAATGGTTACTGCAGCAGTGATCATTCAAATATCTACTGTTATGGTAAGTGTACTATTTTCTTCATATTGATCACTACTGCAATAGCCTAAGCTATATGGGTAGATTACCCTAGCTTATAACAACACTGAAGTGGAAGGAGAAGGGTCCAGGAGCCCCTGGGGAAGGGTCCAGGGAAAGTGTGACCCAGACCTGCAGAAGAAACCTAAACTGTAGTGTTTTGTAAAAATATGTACAGAGGATTGATTTACTGCTTCTAGAACACTTCTAGAGTCCAGTTCATTCCAAAAAGCCATAGATGAAGCCAAGGCCCTGGAAGAATGAGCCTTGACCCTGCCTGGAATAGTTTTGTTTTGGTGGGAATTGCCAAAGGTAGTAGCTTGAGACAACCATTTGAACATATATATAAATATATATATATATATATATATATATATATATATATATATATATATATATGGGATCCGGACACATGCTCGACTAGCCTATGTCCAAATCACAAAACATTGAACACACATACACAAAAGCGCTTAACATTGACAAGCGCTTCTGTGTATGTGTGCATGTTTCGTAGATCAGACTACAGTGCGGGTAAGGGAAAATTCCCTTTTCCCCACTGTAGTGTGACCTCAGAGTGAGAATAATAAAGTAGGGGGGTGTCAGGGGTGCAGGGAAGCCCCCCTGCAGAAACGTAGATATATTTTTTTTGAACTACATATACACGGAAGCGCTTTTCGATGTTAAGCGCTTTCATGTATGTGTTCGATGTTTTGTGATTCGGACATATGCTAGTCAAGCATGTGTCCTAGACCCATATAAATATATATATATATATATATATATATATATATATATATATATATATATATATATATATATATTGTTTTTTCCTCACAGGTTTTACCGTCTTCTTAACTTCACAAGAAATGAACAACTGTTTGGATGTTCTGAAAGATTTAGTTATGTCAAGACAGTATGTGGACATCCAATTCTCCTTCATTTTGGGGTTCAGTGGAGAAGACAGGAAGACTGATAGTTTGGTTTAAAGTAAACCTGGATACAACTTTTGGCATAAAAGAAGAATTAGTTCTTAATGAAACCCTGTCTCTGTGGAAAATGAAATAACGTTGACCACCATAACATATTGCAACTCATATACTCTTCTTGCAGAGGTCAGAGCAACCAGTAAAACCTTTTTTCATGTTAAGAATCTGAAGTCAGCCAAATTTGTCTGTTCAAATAGCTTCTCTGACAGAAAATTATGATGCCAATGAGGAACCACTAGTTTTCTTGGAGGTCTCTTACACAACACCCCTTTCAAAAACATTTTTGACATAGGAATGCCTTGAAATAGGGAGATCCATAGGCAGACATGCTGGAATGGCTGACAAATGAACCTTGACAGAGGAGTAAGATAGACCATAGAAAAAAAAACCACACAAATATTGTAAAAACAGAGAAACACTAGCCATGAATGGGTGTTGGCTCTGTTATAGGTACCAACAGGAAAAGCTTTCCCATTTGCTAATATTTGATTTGTTAGCAGCAGACATTAGTACCTGCTGCACATCCTCAGTAAACAGGTGCCTAAAAGGTCAGAAGACTCTATCATCCAGGCAACCAGTTGAAGATTTTTGGGGTCAGATTTATCAAGCACCATTTTCTAGTGTGGGTAGATCCAGTCTGTGAAGAAGCTTGTGTTAATTGCCTCTGACCAATTCTAAAAGATGGGAGAACCACTGTTGCCTGAGCCAGAAGGGAGTCACCACAGTGATATGGGGGATCCCTTCTGAATCTTCCGAAGTACTGTGAATAACAGTGGAAAGGGTGGAAAATCATACGGGAACATTCTTGTCCAAGGCAAAGAAAAAGCACCTGTTTTTCAGGATTCTTGTATGGAGTCCTGGAGCAAAATTTTACCAGATGATTTTTTCAGAGATGATGCAAAAAGGTCTACCCAAGGAACTCCCCATGGATGGGTCAAATCTTGGAAGACTCCTGATCAAGTGTCCATGTGAGAGGGCCTGCCTTTGCCCTGTTCTGCATGTCTGCCACTCAATGTTGCTCAGACAATATGTAGGAAGCCTGCAGAGTGAGATTGTGCTGTAAAGTTATATCCCATGCTAATTCGGCTAGTCTCCATATTGGAAAAGTCCTAGTTCCTCCTTGCTTATTTATGCACTGCCTCACTGTGGCATTGTTGAAGTGATCCTAAAAATCAAATGATTTCTCTTCTCACAAATCCTAGAACTGGAATCTGAAAAAATAATTAATGATAAATGGGTGTTGGTGCTGACCAAAGAAACTTCACATACCATTGTATCTTTCTTATATAGAGATCTGCCAAAGGTATCATGCAAATCATAGATGCCATGTGACCCAGAATCCTGAGGTATTCCCTCTCAGTGGCCATGTCTGAGTGGAAAACCCCAGGAAGAGATGTAAATGTAGATCTTTTTTTGCTGCTGTTCTTGCAAAAGAAAAGCTCTTAGTACTGTGGTGTCTAGCAGACAATCCAGGAACTCAGTCCTGTGTGATGGATTCAGAAAAGACTTTTGAATGTTGTCTTAGAATTCCAGCCTGTATAGGAGATCTCTCACCCAAGTGAGAGATTCTTGGCACTTTGAAAAAGACTATAGAAAGATAGGCAATCATCTAAATCTGGAAGAATATGGATACCCTGTAGCCTGCAATGTGCTATAATTGGAGATGGACATTTAGTGAACACTCTTAGGGCAGTGGCTAGCTCAAAGGTTCCAAAGAACTGATAATGTGATCCACATACATAAATCCTTAATGTCTGAAGTCTGGATGGCTAGAAATGTAGAAATGTGATAATAAGCATCTTTTAAGTCTAAGGTTAACAGGATTTTTAATGGCAGCAACAACTTTTCCATGGATGAGCACAACATTCTCATTAATCAGGGGCACCTTCCCTGCCCTTCAACCAACAGTGGAAAAAGCAGCTGTCCCTTGCTCACTATGAGGGCCCCAACAGCCTCAGAGGATGTGACTAATCCCCAGTGCATAGTGGTTTTATGGGCAACACCAGAGGGCTCAGGGGAAAAGATGAGTGGTCTGAGGAACCAGCTTTAGCTACAGCAGAGTCATCTACCTGTGGCTGAGGCAAATTACTACTCTGCTGTGGTGGTAAAGGCTATTTTGTTAACTTCTCCTTTTTGTGGCTAAAAGAAGGACTGCCCATAAGACTAGCAGTTTGTCCCATGGTCAAGCTAAAATGGTGACTCTTTCATGGGGAAACTAAACAGCACAAGCCTATAAAATTTCAAAAGTAGTATAAAGTCACTTTTCTTAATAAAAACATAGTAAAATACAGACTAATCACTCTACTATTACACTCCCAAAAAATATGTTCCCAGCCACTTGTCTCTTGTGCGTCACACCTCCAACATTTGTTATCCACCTGAGGGAAAATCCTTTGGAGTCTACTTGAGGTATAAAAATACCCGTGTAAACACTTCCAGGCAAAGATCTTAAATCTTCTAGATTTTGTTGCATATTTGGGAAATGTACATATATCCCCTCATTTTCTCTTTGTGAATTGTTTATCCAATCTCTCTTCCCAATCCTTTCTAAGCTCTTCTGATTTATTCTTATAATTATCATGCAGTATTTTATATGCTCTACTAATTATTCATTTTTTAATGGCAGCTTCTGTTCTAGATTCTATTAAAAACTCTACCAGTGCTGGTCTTTCATTTATGACCCCCCCCATTTCTTTCTCTTTGCCTATACTCTGACATCAATCCTTGATAGGGAAGGCAATCTCTAACCTGCAGTCCAAATAAATTCTTGGCCTCTTCCCATTCTATTATCTTTCCCTTTCTAGTTATTTACCCCCAATACCTTGGTTCCTTTGCCAGTTTTCCCCAATAAATTCCAGCCCCCTCTTGCTTATTATCTGTATTCCTAACCACAGTCATCCATATCGGCAAAATCTCTTTTTTCCATTCTTGTGCTGTTTTGGTTCTTAGAATACTGCCAGCTATTTTATGAATATAATACTATGTATGATTTTTGTTGTTCTCCTTCACTCATTACATCCAAGTTACTCCTCCAGGTGCATCTGCAGTTAGCTCCTACTGACACTTCTATGTGTCAAGTATTGCTTGCTCATATTTGCATCAATAATTCCAAAACCATGCTATGTACAAGGTTTTAAAAGATTTCACCTTAAAGCTTATGCCACAACAAACTCAACTGCATTAATATTTGACCTTTGTCTACAGCAGCAGGTAAATACATTTTAACTGTTGTTTTTATTATATTAATTTATATAGATATCATTTTTAGATTATTCTAAATACCTCAACAACCAAGTAACACAGACAGAACTTCTTAGCCTCACATGCTCACACGAAAGCTCTCAGCTAGATGAATAAAATGCTGCTGACAGTATGTATGTAACTTGAGTGGTTGCTGAGATATTATAAGTTGTTTACAAAATATTACAAATGTAATAGTTACTGAGTTTACTGTGACTTATGAAATGTGGTTTAAGACCTAGAACCAAAAGAATACTACCACTATAAAAATAGTTTGTGCTGAAGTGTTTGCTTTTTATACGTCTTTCATAAGCCCTAGGATTCCAGAAATATGAACATTTGTTTGAAATGTGAAGTGATAATTTGATTCTGTCAAAAGGCTTAGATATCAGCATCATTCCTTTCCACTTTGAATTAAAGTTTTCTGCTTGTGCTATGTATAAGAGACTTAAATGTGTTACTCTAAACTACCCCCTTAAATTGGGTAATCCTAGTCTGCCTTGTTCTACTGGAAGAATCAATTTATCCCACTTGACCCTTGCTGTCTTCCCTTCACAGATAAAATCCTCCAACTCTTTTTTAATTGCTATCCACAGTTTCTCCTCTGGTTGATAAAACTATGCAATTGGCTTAGTTTTTAGTGTCATTCGAAGGGGGTACAATATTTGTCAGCCTGGGAAAATATGGTTGTCAAATCACACTCCTTCACCAGGAATGGTCTGCACCTGTCCTCTCTAGGCTTCTGAATATTGGTTAATATTTTGCCCACCCCACAGTGTCTTTCTTAAACACTGACAGCCTGATAAACTGTTGAATATAGCTAAACCAATGCTGATAATCTAAAGAAGATACTGCTCACTGCCAAAGAAAAAAGAAAAAAAATACTCCCTCACCCCGGAGAATGTAGATGTCTGTGCACTTATTGAGACATGCTTTAAAGCAGCAAAGAGCACCCTGGAAATGCATGACTGTAATACCTTCCACACATTTAGACCTTCTACTGCACAAAAAGGGACAAAAGGAGGAGGTGTCTCAATTTACATCAAAAGCAATCACACGTCAAGGATTGTCAAACAGTATAAAACAACTGCGCTTCTCCACATAAAACTCAACATAAGAAAAGTCCCATATCATATCTTTCTGAGCTACAGGATCCCAGCTATGATCCAAGAAATACACAATGCTAACACAAATCAACTGGAGTCACCATCCATTCTACCCAACACCATACTTACAGATTACTTCAACTTCCCTTTGGAAAACATACATGACCCCAGACGTGCAGGGCCAACGATTTCTGAATATTGTCAACATGAATGCCCTGCACCAGCTGGTCTACACATTTACTAGGGGCACAAATATCCTTCACCTGGTTCTCACAAACAAGGTGGAATGTTGCATACCCCCCAAGTGTAACATCCTCACTGGTCAGGTTGGACCACAAAGATGCCTCCCTTGAAATAAAAATAAAGCTTGGGACACCCCCTAACCCTGGAATTTTTAGGAATTATTCCAAAGCAAACTTCTAGTTTTTAAGTGATACCCTGGCAAAATTTCTAACCCCTCAAACCCAGGAAATACTACTGCTTATGCAGAGTCATTCACAATGTCCCTGTACAGCCATGTATACAACCACATAAAGGTAGTAATATTTACCTGAAATAAGCCAAACCAAAACAAAGACCAAACTCAAAACACAAGCCATACTGATGGAGTCCCACCATAAATAGGTTGTATAACAAAAGGAAGAAAGTCATGCCCAAAAATAGGAAGTGCAATGCTGAGTAAGGAACAAACTACCTCATCAAACTTAAGCAATGCAGGAGACTAATTCATCTACTAAAGCCAGATATGAAATAAAAGCAGCACCCTAGGCTATGGACAATTATAAAGAATTTTCAGCTATGTCTGCAGTTTCAAAGGCAATACACAACAATGTGCTGAAATAATTTAAATGAGCCTGAGGATATAGCTAATCTTCTGCCAAAGAAATTTAGCACTCATTTTCCCCACATTCCAAGCATGCACCTCTCAAAAAATACCCTCAAACATAACTCCCCAAATATCACTAGAGTACAGTCCCTAAAAGTGCTCTCCAAGGCTCAAAACACTCCATCCATGGGGCCTGAAAATATCCCATGTTACCTCCTTAATAGCTTGGAACATAACCTATCAGGCCCAATAAAATCAATATTCATTCACAAGCTCCAAACCTACAAACAGGCTTCATACAGAATAAATGTAAAACTGTAACTGTTATATTTTTGCAGAAGGTGGGCTATCCACAGAGCTGGGAAAATATAGACCCATAAGCCTGACTAGTCTCATATGAAATACCATGGAAAGAATAATCATAGATAGGATAAATTATGACATAGGTACCCTTCATACATTGGACGCAATGCAGTCTGGATTTCTTAAGGATAGATCATGCCTACTCATCCTGATGGACTTCTTCAAGAAAGCTACCAAAGCAATGAATTAGAGCAAAATGGTGCATTCTGTCTATCCTGACCTGGCCAAGGCATTTGAAGCAACATCTTATTTGGGCATTGTTAATATGCTCACAAAATTAGGTATAAACCCCTATATCACCCACTGGATAGCCAGCTGGTTCACAGTTAGGCCATAAGAAGTAAGGATAAGGGAGTCGACCTCCACTAAACAGCAGATCACTAGTGGGTATCTCTCTGGGTCAGTGCTGGGGCCACTCCTCTTCGACATCTACTTCTCTGAAGTCAAGGCTAATGTCAAAGGTATCTGGCCAACTATGTTCACAGACAAGTATAAACTAGGTGCAGTCAAAGAATCTCCGAATGACAAAAATACCTTCTAAGAAGGTTTGACACTGACTAATAACTTATGACAGAGTCACAGTCTAAAACTGAATGCCAAGACGTGCATAATTGTCTCTTTCTTAAAGGTGACAACCTCTTCAAATTACTACATTGATAATACACCTTTAAGGTTATAGCCAGTGGTGAGGAATTTGTAAACACATGTAGACAATGACTTGGCCTTTGACTACCTTGTTTATACTGTATTGCTTTGCCTACCCCATTTCTGTATCCTCTCCTCTTCACTAGCTCTCAGTTCTTCTTGGACTCACTCACCTATCAGCTCTCCTTAGTCATATAGTACCCTTGCTCAGTTTCGTCTCCTCTAATCATCCTGACTTCCTTCCCACTAGACTGTGAGCTTTTTTTTACAGTCCTCCATGTTCAGACTTACCCCTGGATCTTTCTTTCTTCACTGATTGTCTTCCACAATACTTCTGCCCTCCGGGCTCACTCCGCTCCCCTACCCTGCCCCCAATTTCCACCCACCCCCACTACTCCTACATTTATCCCTCTACTAGACCCACCCATACTTCACAGACTCCAATCAAACACACCTCATCATTACACCCTCAACCCCTTTGTTATAACTTCACACCCACTCATTACCTAACTTTACTTCTCCTCTACCTCTGACAGTCATTCTTCTTCTCATTTGTGTCAATAATTTAAACCTTATTACCTCTTTCATCACCCATACCTTAAAAATGTACACATTATTAATTCCTCCACAACTCCAATTATTGATCTGGATCTCTCTCATACCTCCTCTAGCTACAACCTATCTACTAACTTCATATGAACATCCCATCCACTACTCCCTGACCTTTCCCTCCTTACACACCTCTACACCTATATTCCCTTTATACTCAACCTCCATAAACCTAACTTATAAAGCCAGCTACCAACTAGCCAAATACCACAGACTTGTACATATCAAGTTTAACAACCTCAAAACCAAAAAATCACTAGTTTGCTTCTGGAAGCTTCTCCAGCCCAAACACTTTATACTTATCCACGCCCTATTGGATGGAGACATTCATCCCAACCCCGGCCCTCAACATACCTATTCTGTAGGATACACTAATCAATACATAACTAGTACCCTCTTACCTACCAAACCAGGCAACTCACTCGCTGTAGCTCATGTCAATATACGTAGTATTTGCAACAAAATTCATCAAGTCCACGCCCTCTTAGATATCCACCAATTTGACTTACTTTGCCTATCTGAAACATGGCTTAAACCTAACATTAAAGACAATGAAATTACCCCACCTGGGTACAATATTACAAGACATGACCGCCTAGCCAAAAAGGGAGGAGGAGTGGCTATCCTATATAAAGCTAACCTTCAAATCAGTAATATAAATCTCAACCTACCCCCAGACATTAGTTCTGAAATTATTAGCTTAAAGCTCCTACTCAACCAAAGCAAAGCCATAAATATTATTTGCACATACCTCCCCCCCAGGAAATAACATTAACATTCTAGAAAATACCCTTAACTGGCTCTCCTCTAACCTTCCACAAGAGACAATTATCCTAAGTGACGTAAATATCAATTGGAATACCTGTAAAAGCACAAACCCCACCTCCCATATAAACCTATATGGCTTCTCACAACTCATTAACAGCCCTACCAGAACTAATAAAATCAATAATCACAAAACTACCTTAGACTGGATACTTACTAATAGCCCACAACATACCTATAAATCTGGTACCCTTCCAGATGATCTAAGTGACCATTCATTAACTTACGTAATTAGACATAGAACAAACCTAAATCTTCCTAATACTTTCCTAACATTACGTTCAAAAAAGCAATTTAACTCAGAACTCTTTCTAGCTGAACTAAAACAATGTAATTGGTCTCCACTAAAATGTCTTCCCCTTAATGAAGCAGTAGAATACTTCATTTCCACATTCGTATCCATCCTAGACCATCATGCACCTCTATGTACTATTAGAACCAAAGCTAAACCAGCCCCCTGGCTCACCAATGACACTAGGCAAAAAATCATTCTCAGAAATAAATCCTGGGCAAAATGGCGCACTACTAGGAATCTGACTGACCGCCAATCCTTCAGAGAACTTAGAAACAGTACAAAAAAGGCCATTGTGACAGACATAAAGAACTATTTTCTCCTATTTCAGGAAACCTCAAATAAGCAACCGAAATAATTCTGGACTAGTATTAACAATCTTCTTTCCCCAGGCCAATCTATTACCCCCAACCCACTAGGCTCCAATCCTGAGCATCCCTCACAAACAGCTAATGCCTTTAACTCATTCTTTACAAGTGCTATCCAAACTCTAGCTAGTCACCTATCCCCCAACACTTCTAACCTGCTTACATCTTCTACTACTCCACCTCCTTCTTTACATTTTGAACCAATTCCTACCTCCTTCATCTTCTCACTTCTTCATAAACTAAAACCTACCACCCCTTCGGCTGACAGACTCCCTGCTGAGTTCCTTCAAATAGGCGCCAAAGCTATCGCCTATCCCATCTTTATACTTTTAAATAGATCTATAACTGAAGGAACTGTTCCTTCTATCTGGAAAATATCTCATATTATTCCACTCTACAAAGGTGGGAACTCTAGTGACTTCTCTAACTACCGTCCGATAGCACTCCTATCCCCTCTTGCAAAAATATTGGAAAAATGCATACATAAACAACTACTAAACCACCTTCTCCAAAACAACCTACTTGCTTCCTGTCAGCATGGATTCAGACCTTCCCACAGCACCACCACTGCATTGCTCTCCTTCACTAACTCCATTAACTATAACCGCAATAACAATAGACTATCATCTGCACTCTTCATTGACTTATCTAAAGCTTTTGATATGGTCAATCACCAACTTCTTCTGCACTCGATCCTCCTTCCATAACCTGGTTCACATCTTACTTAGATAACCAACAACAAGCAGTTCTCTGGAAAAACTCTCTATCTGATCACCTTCCTATCTCTGTAGGGGTTCCTCAAGGCTCTATCCTAGGCCCCCTACTATTTTCCATTTTTATTAATGACCTTCAAACAGCTATCCCAAGCACTACCTGCATTCAATATGCAGACGACTCTACAATAATCTGTACAGCCACCTCTCAAACTGATCTCCAGTCTATTTCCCAAAAAGCTTTTAACACCTTTGAACAATGGTTCTCTCAACGCTGCCTGCTCCTTAACCCTAAGAAAACTAAACTGCTACTCTTCTCACCAAGCCGAAAGTCTACCCCTATTCATTTCACTCTCACTTCCAACAATGGTACTCTTATCTTTCTGGATCTAACCACCAAGCTATTAGGAATAACTATTGACAACAATCTCAACTTTGATTCTCACATCAACAATACAATAAAATTAGTTAATAAAAAAATAGGTTCGCTATATAGAATCAAACCCTTCCTCACTCCACTAGCTAGGACCACAATAGCTAGAATGCACCTAATCTCTACTCTACTCTATGCCTCACCTATATTTACCAATCTCTCTAAAAATAACCTCAATAAACTAATAACATCCTATAATAATATTGCTAGATTTGCTACAGGATCTTCCTTCAGAACCCATCACTGCCTGAACCTAAAACAACTAGGATAGCTCGAACTCCCTAACCACCTCAAACTCCAACAGCTTACTATAGTGCACAAGACCCTTTACCAACCTAACAAAACCCCAATACTTACCAGTCTCATTATACCATACAATAACCTGCGACACCTACGCTCTTCAAATAAACTTTTGATCAATACTACTAAAACTAACAATGTAGCAGGTGATTCACTGTTCTCCAATGCTGTTGGAAAAATATGGAATAAACTACCCACTAAGATCACATCTCTCACGTCTCTCCCACTGTTTAAAAAGAATGTAAAACTGTATTTCAATAATCACTGGCTGTGCTCTTGTACTAATCCAGACTAACCCTGTCTCCTCTTTCTTTTCTCTTTCTCTTCTCTTTTCATTTCTACTCTCCCTATAACACTAATACCTTTCCCTACTCACCTTAAAGCAGTTTTAGCAAAATGTATGTTATATTTATTGTAATTACTATGTATGATGTTACTATGTATGGTTTTACCTGTTTCATGCTACTATAATCATTGTTTAATGATTATATAAACCTGTAATAAATACTGGAGCTTTTCTCCCGGGCCTCTACTGAAAATGGACATATATCCAGCTAGACTAGCCCGGTCAACAAATGTAAAATAAAAAATAAATAAAAATGTAGTAAGGAAATCATTCTATGTTGCGCAACTTGTATGCAATGGTATGGTGAATAGGTTCTTTATACTTATCCACGCCCTATTGGATGGAGACATTCATCCCAACCCCGGCCCTCAACATACCTATTCTGTAGGATACACTAATCAATACATAACTAGTACCCTCTTACCTACCAAACCAGGCAACTCACTCGCTGTAGCTCATGTCAATATACGTAGTATTTGCAACAAAATTCATCAAGTCCACGCCCTCTTAGATATCCACCAATTTGACTTACTTTGCCTATCTGAAACATGGCTTAAACCTAACATTAAAGACAATGAAATTACCCCACCTGGGTACAATATTACAAGACATGACCGCCTAGCCAAAAAGGGAGGAGGAGTGGCTATCCTATATAAAGCTAACCTTCAAATCAGTAATATAAATCTCAACCTACCCCAGACATTAGTTCTGAAATTATTAGCTTAAAGCTCCTACTCAACCAAAGCAAAGCCATAAATATTATTTGCACATACCTCCCCCCCAGGAAATAACATTAACATTCTAGAAAATACCCTTAACTGGCTCTCCTCTAACCTTCCACAAGAGACAATTATCCTAAGTGACGTAAATATCAATTGGAATACCTGTAAAGCACAAACCCCACCTCCCATATAAACCTATATGGCTTCTCACAACTCATTAACAGCCCTACCAGAACTAATAAAATCAATAATCACAAAACTACCTTAGACTGGATACTTACTAATAGCCCACAACATACCTATAAATCTGGTACCCTTCCAGATGATCTAAGTGACCATTCATTAACTTACGTAATTAGACATAGAACAAACCTAAATCTTCCTAATACTTTCCTAACATTACGTTCAAAAAAGCAATTTAACTCAGAACTCTTTCTAGCTGAACTAAAACAATGTAATTGGTCTCCACTAAAATGTCTTCCCCTTAATGAAGCAGTAGAATACTTCATTTCCACATTCGTATCCATCCTAGACCATCATGCACCTCTATGTACTATTAGAACCAAAGCTAAACCAGCCCCCTGGCTCACCAATGACACTAGGCAAAAAATCATTCTCAGAAATAAATCCTGGGCAAAATGGCGCACTACTAGGAATCTGACTGACCGCCAATCCTTCAGAGAACTTAGAAACAGTACAAAAAAGGCCATTGTGACAGACATAAAGAACTATTTTCTCCTATTTCAGGAAACCTCAAATAAGCAACCGAAATAATTCTGGACTAGTATTAACAATCTTCTTTCCCCAGGCCAATCTATTACCCCCAACCCACTAGGCTCCAATCCTGAGCATCCCTCACAAACAGCTAATGCCTTTAACTCATTCTTTACAAGTGCTATCCAAACTCTAGCTAGTCACCTATCCCCAACACTTCTAACCTGCTTACATCTTCTACTACTCCACCTCCTTCTTTACATTTTGAACCAATTCCTACCTCCTTCATCTTCTCACTTCTTCATAAACTAAAACCTACCACCCCTTCGGCTGACAGACTCCCTGCTGAGTTCCTTCAAATAGGCGCCAAAGCTATCGCCTATCCCATCTTTATACTTTTAAATAGATCTATAACTGAAGGAACTGTTCCTTCTATCTGGAAAATATCTCATATTATTCCACTCTACAAAGGTGGGAACTCTAGTGACTTCTCTAACTACCGTCCGATAGCACTCCTATCCCCTCTTGCAAAAATATTGGAAAAATGCATACATAAACAACTACTAAACCACCTTCTCCAAAACAACCTACTTGCTTCCTGTCAGCATGGATTCAGACCTTCCCACAGCACCACCACTGCATTGCTCTCCTTCACTAACTCCATTAACTATAACCGCAATAACAATAGACTATCATCTGCACTCTTCATTGACTTATCTAAAGCTTTTGATATGGTCAATCACCAACTTCTTCTGCACTCGATCCTCCTTCCATAACCTGGTTCACATCTTACTTAGATAACCAACAACAAGCAGTTCTCTGGAAAAACTCTCTATCTGATCACCTTCCTATCTCTGTAGGGGTTCCTCAAGGCTCTATCCTAGGCCCCCTACTATTTTCCATTTTTATTAATGACCTTCAAACAGCTATCCCAAGCACTACCTGCATTCAATATGCAGACGACTCTACAATAATCTGTACAGCCACCTCTCAAACTGATCTCCAGTCTATTTCCCAAAAAGCTTTTAACACCTTTGAACAATGGTTCTCTCAACGCTGCCTGCTCCTTAACCCTAAGAAAACTAAACTGCTACTCTTCTCACCAAGCCGAAAGTTTACCCCTATTCATTTCACTCTCACTTCCAACAATGGTACTCTTATCTTTCTGGATCTAACCACCAAGCTATTAGGAATAACTATTGACAACAATCTCAACTTTGATTCTCACATCAACAATACAATAAAATTAGTTAACAAAAAAATAGGTTCGCTATATAGAATCAAACCCTTCCTCACTCCACTAGCTAGGACCACAATAGCTAGAATGCACCTAATCTCTACTCTACTCTATGCCTCACCTATATTTACCAATCTCTCTAAAAATAACCTCAATAAACTAATAACATCCTATAATAATATTGCTAGATTTGCTACAGGATCTTCCTTCAGAACCCATCACTGCCTGAACCTAAAACAACTAGGATAGCTCGAACTCCCTAACCACCTCAAACTCCAACAGCTTACTATAGTGCACAAGACCCTTTACCAACCTAACAAAACCCCAATACTTACCAGTCTCATTATACCATACAATAACCTCGACACCTACGCTCTTCAAATAAACTTTTGATCAATACTACTAAAACTAACAATGTAGCAGGTGATTCACTGTTCTCCAATGCTGTTGGAAAAATATGGAATAAACTACCCACTAAGATCACATCTCTCACGTCTCTCCCACTGTTTAAAAAGAATGTAAAACTGTATTTCAATAATCACTGGCTGTGCTCTTGTACTAATCCAGACTAACCCTGTCTCCTCTTTCTTTTCTCTTTCTCTTCTCTTTTCATTTCTACTCTCCCTATAACACTAATACCTTTCCCTACTCACCTTAAAGCAGTTTTAGCAAAATGTATGTTATATTTATTGTAATTACTATGTATGATGTTACTATGTATGGTTTTACCTGTTTCATGCTACTATAATCATTGTTTAATGATTATATAAACCTGTAATAAATACTGGAGCTTTTCTCCCCGGGCCTCTACTGAAAATGGACATATATCCAGCTAGACTAGCCCGGTCAACAAATGTAAAATAAAAAATAAATAAAAATGTAGTAAGGAAATCATTCTATGTTGCGCAACTTGTATGCAATGGTATGGTGAATAGGTTCAAAGATGTTATAGTTTCATTGTATTCAGTTCTCATTAGATCAATAATTCAGTGCAATGCCACATTCAGTATGTACCAGACCAGGCAGAAGTAACCACTGGAGTGTCTGCATAGATTTGTCACAAAAAGAATACATGGAGTAGTTAACATGTCCTATACAGACCACCGCAAAGCTTTATCCTTATACTTGGTCTCTTACAGACTGCTAAGCAGTGATCTGTGCCTGGCCTACAATGCATGTTCTGATCCAATGTTAATGGACCTGCTGCAAATCAAATGTCATCAGAAACAGTCAGTCTAAGGACCTTAACCTTGTCTGGGACATAAATAGGATATATTGGAGAGACAGGTATGTGTCTCGCATACTGCCCATTTTCTGAACAGGTTTCTCATTCATGTGCAGCAAACTTCTTCCCTACACTTATTCAAACGCAATCTGGATCAGTGGATGGGGAACTGTGCATTTACCCCTAGCCTGACATTACGTCACTATTATAAAGAGGAAGCTTGTAAATGGTCAACCACTTAACCCAAATTATATACATGCCCCCATGCCAAGACCCAAGTTCAACTAGCAGCTTGAGCCCCTAAGGCACTGGCAAAGAAAAATGGGATAGCTTATTTTGGGGGAAGGGCATGCACTTGAGTACACCTCACATTCGATTAATAATGGAGTCTGGGGATGTACTGGGAAGTGTTGACATTATGGAGGAACAAACGGGGACATTGTCTCAATCAAGACAGAGGTGGGATAATACCCTATCATGTCTCAGTTGTACAACTGCCCCTGACACTCAGTAAAGGAGAAAAGTTAGGTTATAGCAAAAAAATACTCATCGGCAACATGATGATGCAGCACCTGAGTCCTTATTCTTCTCACAGGACCAGACAAGGGTTGCGTAGAACCTAGGGAAGGCTAAGGAGGGTCTGGTAGACCTAGTGAATGAGGGGATGAGCCACAGCTGATGGTCAGTGGTGTGAACCCAGAAAGTCAGGGTTAGTTGTAATGCAGCAGACTTCATACGATAATTGCAATACCCTTTGTAAACGAACTATGTGGAAAATGTAACCACCTAAAATTATTTAAGATGTAACAACAGTACAGTAAACTGGGTAGAACAGACAGTATTGCTTTGTATGACTGTTAGACACATTATTTTTGTCATAATTAAGGGCTACAGTATGGAACAGTCATGCTTTTTTCACCTGTCTTTAAGCAATCAGTGCATTCAAGATGAATGCATCTGAAATAATGGCAGCAGTATAGTGCACTCCCTACTGCTATACTTGGGAAATAGAAAAACTTCAGCCAGTTGTTGTATCTTTTGGCTTTTCCCAGTTAGGGGGTCGCCACAGCAGAACTCCGGTCCGCTAATAATTGGCAGTAGATTTTTACATATCG
Source organism: Protopterus annectens (assembly GCF_019279795.1). Taxonomy (NCBI): domain Eukaryota; kingdom Metazoa; phylum Chordata; order Ceratodontiformes; family Protopteridae; genus Protopterus; species Protopterus annectens. The sequence continues at coordinate 1,499,464,666 of NC_056743.1, forward strand.
AGTTGCCAGCCCTGACGCACAGTCTTCAACAAAGGTACGCCCATTCACGCATGTCTCCGCACAGAAGACGCTTTCGCTGAGAATTGAACAGGGCAACATCTTACTGTGAGGCGACAACGCTACCTCAGCACCACTGAACTTTAGAATTAAACCACATGTAGAAACTAGGTCTGAAAAGAAAATCTTTTCCAATTTCAGCACAAGTAGAAGAAAATAAAGAATGTCGACAACTTGTCTTTATCTGTATGTCATGATGTCTGAAATGATAAATGTACTTACTGAGTCAGTCAACAGGAAGACTTCACCTGTTGCAGGTACAATTAGAGATGATGAAGTTGTTGCAAGTAACAAAATTATGGGCTTCAGCAAAAGAAAAGAAAAGAAAAATTTAAATTTGCAAGAAAGAAAAGGAAAATATCTGCATGTTAAAGAAAAAAGCAACAGAATAAGACAAAAATAAAGTGCTCCCAGTACTAAATGTGCATTCAAACTCATTTAAATGTAAAAAATAGTCAGAGATGTTTTTTTTCAAGACAGAATCATCATTATTTATTTATTTATTTGTTTGTTTATTTATTTATTGTTTATTTCAATTTGTTTACCAGGTAAATGGGCTTGTCTACTGACCCTTTACAGTCACAACACTGCATAGAAAACAACAGGTGACTGTATAAGATGAGTAAATACTTAATCAATTTAAAGAGGATATAACAGGTTCCATAAGTGAGGAAATAGTCATGAGTACATTTAGGTCTGCATTCTATATTCAGTGTATGCTATATACAAGAGAAAGAATATAAACTGTATCACCTTTATATGAGATATAGCCTGTGATAAAATGGGTCCCTACAATTCTTCAAGAAGTCAACTTACTGAAGTGAAAAAAGTTGGTCTGTATTACTCCACTGATAAACCTTGACAGTGAACACCACTTCATTGACACATATGCAGCAAAATTCACTTCCACAATTTTTTTTTCAGTGCAAGATTGCAGTCCAGTGGGGATTAGGAAGTTACTCTTTCTTGCAATTTCTGAGTTGACAAACATAACTAGTAGGAGGGTTGTTTGGGGTGTGTAGGGGAGATTTCCCCCATGCAAAAAAATAGATTTTGTTTTCCTTTGAATCTTTGTGAGTCAAAATATGGTTTATTCAAATCTTTGTGATTCAAACAATTTTGAGTGTGTGACAGGCATTCAAAGTTATGTTACTTGAAACTTCTTTTATAAACTCAATAAAATATATCTCAATGGGAAAAAGTCAAAATACATGCATGAGTTAAATACACACAATTTTACATATATGCTAAGAGAGTTAGAGTACAATTTATTTTCAAAATACTATGTTGTAACTTGTGTCATGAAAGTGTGAGCACTTTGCTTCCTTAAAAAAGTGTTTCTTTTAGTGATTTTTGACAGCCTGTAAAGTGTGGTTGTTCTCCACTTCATTTCTCTCACGTTTTGTTTGAATTTATGTCTGGAGACTGTAAGAATACCATCCTGGCTGCTCCTAAGTGTATACTTTTGGTGTTTCAAAGGGAGTTTTATTTTGAGGGTAAGACAGTGGAAAGTAAAAAGAAGTGATGTGGTGGTGTACTGTCAGAATCAGGGATGGTAACCTGGAAAGTTTTATCTTCTGTGTGGTCCTTGTACCTGCAGCACAAATGTTAAAGGTGACAGAAGGCAGACTTCTTATCAGGGCCCATCTAATTACACAACACACAGGCATATCTATGAGCATCTGGTCAGTGAGAACAGGATGTTATCTTTACGTTCCTGTTCCATATTACTTAAGCAATGTTCTGGAATTAAATGCTAAGCTGTACTCGAAAACATGTGAATAAGGAAGCAAATGTAATCTCTGAGGTCTGTACTAGTTTGAAGAAAATATCAGTTTAACAAATCATAAGCTCTTCAACATTTGCCTGGTTCTTCAGGAAAAGTCTAGGGACAAAATTCATTTGAAACTGTTAAATCTTACTAAATAGTGAAATATCCTATTTAAAGGAAAGAGGAATGGGAGAAATCAGAATCATATTGATCCATAAATCTACATTCTTATTGTTAATAATGAAGAAAGGTATTTGGATAAATTCTTGTCAGAATTAAAAATGTTGGGACGTGAAACCATACATCAGCATGTATATTTTGAAAATAGGTTTATAATTACCTGTAAGATGATGTTCTATAATAGTATAACAACTATAAATGAAAAAGTATGCTGTGATTTAATTTACGTAAACATCTCCAACATTTGACAGAGTCATACACAAAATAGTGATTAATAAATTAGAACAACTGGTCTTTAAAGTAATCTTGATAAGACAGATGGCTTAATAACAGGACACATCAAATATATAGCAATTGTACATGTGAAATTCTAGGTTATAGTCAGGGTGTCCCACAGGGCTGTATTCCAGGCCCATACTTGTTTAGTTTGTATCTTTCATATCTATCCTTTTTCATCTAAAACGTTCTATAGTCTGTATTCACATGACTTAAAAATGGAACCTGATAACATCTATTACAGGTAGGACGTGTACAAAACAACATAACTAAGTGATCACGTGGACACAGGAGAATAAAATGTAAAATGATCCAAGGGAAATACTTCTCACAAGGATGAGGCAGCAAGCTAGGCCGAGGAGTATGAAGGAGAGTGAAAGAAGAGGTTTAACTGATATTATATTTGATAATTCAGTGCAGTGTTACTCATTCAGTAGTTAGTTAAGATTAAGAGGAAATGGGTATGAAGATTACCCATCCCAGTAGTGACAGATCTAAAGAAGTGAACTGTTAAAATCAATGCATGGTTACATGTGAAATTAACTTTGGTAGATGGCTGAAAATTGTAACCAAATTCTTAATTTTGGATAGTATAAACCCATTAAGTTGTAGTTATATTTTAGTATTTGAAATAATGACTGTAGGCTTCAGATATATTCTACAGTCGTATGAGCCTTGTTCTTTTTCACTAGCCTTTAGTCAGTTAATAGTTGAATTTTTGTAATACCCTTTCCCAAACATATTGATATGATAATATTCAAATGGCAGGCAACCTGCAGTTCATGTTAGAAAAGAACGAAAACTCGGGAAAGAATCTGTCATAAATGTCAAAACAACAGTTAAGCTATGGGGGTGGAGCTAGCCAGCATGGGGAGAGCAGCATATTTTCCATTTCCCATATTACTATCTTAATCCAGTACAAATTGGGCTTCAGCTGTTGTGGTTGTCAGGCCGTAGAAATGATAAATGGCATTCTGTCATCTAAAGTGGTCATTTCTTTGGGTATTATGGCTTCACCAGTGACTTTTTCAGATCAAAATCTGATGAGCTCTGACTAGGTCTAAAGCATAGGCCAAGATACAAAAGAGAAACTGAAGAGATTAACACAGTTGATCTCCCAAGTGTTAACAGCTATCAAGACAGAAAATATCAGTTTCAAAGCTCATCTTGAAGCCTGCATGGCCAAAACAGCATTTTTGGAGTCTGTTGTAAATGTTAAAGCTACTCATGTGCAAGAATAATCTGCTGCAGTTAGTATGTCACCCCAGCAGCTTAAAATGCAACAGGATCAAGGGGTTGCATTAGAAGATGGAGGCAGGTGAAATAATCTTTACCAGCATGGATTAAAAGAAGAGATGGAGGATGAAGATCTAGTGCCTTTTCTGGAAAAAATACATTACTGAAGCTCTGAATTTGTCCACAGCATCCCTGATTGTTCATAGGTTCATAGGTTCATATTAGGCTATCTGCCCTAGGGCATTTATAAGCCTAGCCAGAGTGTGTTTGGCTTTCGCCACCCATTTTAAATTAATTTTGCTATGCCTTTTTTTGAGGTTAGTATACTGTGCCTCTGTCTAACAGTGACACAGAAGTGATAGCCGGGGTAAACCTATGATCTCCCATCCACTCATCAAGATTCCTCTTGAAGAGAGTCAATGTGGGACTCTGCCTAACTTGGACTGGGATTTTATTCCAGAGTGAAGGGAGCCTCTGGGTTATGAATCTGTCCCTCCAGCATGTCCTATTTATTTCAGTGCTGAGGTTCAAGTCTCTCGAGCGTAGCTCGATGGGATTTGGATTTTCTGAGGTGCAGCATGTCCATTAATTCGGGTTGGACATGGCTTTATATGTCAGGCACAGATCGCCTCTGAGCAGGCGGTATGCCACTGAGTAGAGCTGGAGTTTCTTTAACCGGGCAGCATATGGCATCTGTTTGAGCCCTTTGATCCTCTCGGTGAGGTACTTTTGGGGTCTTTCCAGTTGCTGCAGGTGTCTGGTAAGGTACATCCCAAAAGGGGCATTGTACTCAATTATGGGCCTGATGAGGGATGAGCAAAGAGGCACGATGACCTCCCTGATCTAGATGTGAATCCCTTCATGATTAGGTGGGCTATATAAAATGTTTTTCTAACCACTTTGGCCACGTGGTTGTCAAATGAGAGATTGCTATCAACTTGGGTCCCCAGGTCCCTAATGACTTCTTCTGTACTTAATGGATTACCACCTATGTGGTAATTTGTGGGCACTTTGTTTTGTCAAAGGGATGACTATACACTTTTGGCGTTTAGCTTGAGGCCATGGCTCTGGCACCAGTTGTCTGTTTCTATGAGGCCCTTTTGGAGGATGCTTGTGTCGGCTGGAGAGTTGATTATGGTGCCCAGTTTGCAGTCATCTGCAAACTTGGTCAGCCACAGTCCTTCCGTGTTGGCCTGTACCGCCGAGAAATATATACCGAACAAGAGAGGTCCCAGGACTGAGCCTTGTGGGATGCCACTTGTAACTGGTTTGGAGTCTGACATGGCTCCAGCAATTCTAACCATGTGGGTTCTGTCCTTGAGCCAGTTTGCAACCCATCTAGTGACATAGGGGTTTATATTTAAGCTGGTGAGCTTATCTATAATGCCCGAGTGGGGTATTGTATCGAAGGCTTTTGCGAGGTCCAGGTAGGCTGTGTGGACCACCTTCCCTCGTCAATGGCCTTGGTGACTGTTTCAAAGAAATCGACCAGGTTTAAGAGGCAGGATCTGCCCTTAACAAAGCCAAACTGGGTAGGATCCAGTGTCTGTAGGTCCCCAATATCTTTATTTATGAGGTCCATGATGATCCTTTCCATAGCTTTGCAGACCAAGCTAGTCAGGCTTATGGGGCAATAGTTTCCAGGATCCGTTGAGGCACCACCTTTGTGGAGAGGGACCACTGTTGCTGCACGCCACTCTTTGGGTACATATCCTGTAGTAAGGCTAAGATTGAACAGTAGTTTTATGTTTGGGTTTAGCTCTTCTTGGAGTTCATGTAGGACACAGCCGGGACACCATCTGGTCCCATTGATGCTGTGTTTTTGCTTTGGAGAGGCGGCTCTTACCTGAGCATCTGAGATGTCAGGGGGGCAGCACTCTGTTGGGATAGATATTTGCCCTTTTGGTGGGGAGAGGGGGAGAAGTTTGCACTGAACCTGTCAGCTAGGATGTTGGCAATGTCTGTGGGCTCGGTGTATTTTTGTCATTTTGGACTAATTCTGAGCATATCTGGGAATTCCCACCCAGGTTCCTAACATAACTAAAGAAAGCCTTGTGATTATCCTTAGTGTCCTGTGCAATTTTTCTCTCGAAGCTGGCCTTAGACGATTTTATGAGTGCCCGTAGTTTTTTGCTAATACTGATCAGAGATGCCTTCCCTTTTTGGGATTTTGCTCTATCATGTAGTAGCTTCCTCCTTCTATTGTATAGTTTGTTTATGGCTGGGGTCCACCAGACAGGACGTCTACCTTTGGAGGATTGGGTCTTGGTTTTATTTGGGATTGCATGATCCATGCATTCCTGAAGGTGTTCATAGAATGCGTTTATAAAGGATTCTGCGGTCTGGGCCGTATTTTCCACAGGCCCGGGGGCTTTGAAGGATTTCGCCTCTGTTTTGAGGCATGTGAAATTTGCTTTAGAGAAGTTTTTCACTGTGGTTTTCTGGGCAGGGGGTGGGGTCGGGATGTGAATATCCAGTGAGATTAGTTTATGGTCTGATCTTACCAGTGAGGGATACACTTCTGGTCTGGAGCATAGTGTCCCCATGTTGGTGATGATCAGGTCCAGTATGTTTTCCCCTCTTGTGGGAGTGGTAACAAGTTGTTCCATAGCATTTGACTTTATAAATTCTAGGAACCTTTGGGCTAGGGTGTTGGAGCTAGAGTAATGCTCCCAGTCTATGTTTGGGTAGTTGAAGTCGCCCAATATAATGGTGTTTGGAGAGACCTTCATATTTTCCATTATTCTCAGGAAGGCCAAGTGGGGTTCCTGTGTTTGGGAGGGTGGTCTGTAGCAGGCTATAAACTGGAAGGCAGTTTTACCCACAGTTAGTTGCACATGGATAGTCTCTGATGCTTCGTGCTGTGCCACCAACCTGGAGGTGTGGGTATCTTTGACGAATATTGATACTCCCCCTCCTTTTGTGGTTCAGTCCAAGTTTTGGGGCCGAAAAGCATGGTATGAGGTATAACCTGGTAGTGCTGGGGTGCTCTCGGGAGCCTTGAACCAGGTTTCTGTTCTAGAAAGAGTGCACAAGACCCTATTAGCTCATCAATCAAGTGAGTCCCCACCATGCCAGATTATATGTAAACTAATGAATGAAAGGAACAAAAATAATGCTTCTAACTGCAGCTAAGAAGGGTGGACACTTCCTGATGTATAGACAGAGGGCCACTTTATATCAACACTTCTCCAAGGGTACAATGAATGCTAGGAAAGCCTTCTCATCCATGCAAGCATTGTGCTTTAAGAATACTATACCCACATGAATGAAATACCCAGCAATTCTCTCAGAGAAATGGAAAAATCAGTGGGAGCCCTTTTTCTTTTTGGAAAGGGCCCCTACCTTCCTGCAAATCCATTTACAGCATGACATAGGGGGCAATGATGCTCACAATCCCTGTGAGCAGATATCGCTAAAACATTCTCACAATGTTCCTTCTCTGCAGGGCGCTAAGAAATCTACAGGCCCTGTGAAATTCACTGCTATTACTATTTGAAGAAGCATGCATTACCAAAGCAACCAGGTGGATGAAGTGACAATGATGCAAAATAATATGGGCAGCACCTCAAGACCACAGAAGCAGTCGGCAAAACAGCTATTTCCACAGCACATGGAGGACTCCCATGGATTCCAACTTACTCAAACAATCACTTATTCGCATGCAAAGCTATGACATCAAAGCAGGGCATGGATCCTGTAATGAAGTTGGATAACCTGTCTATTGCTTTACAAGCAGGTTTGGACAAATTCATGAAATCTGAAAAGTTTTCTTCTAAGGCAGTTCCACTTCAAAAGCCAAAATGACTTCATTGGTAATAGCAGTCCAGTGTGAGCTTAACTGTGGTTCTCTATAAGCACTGTTTGGATTTGTGCTGTACATCAGATTTCATTTTACTTGCACTAGCTTGAATATTCTTGCAGTTGTAAGGTAATCATTTATTGACCTACGCTGCTCTCACTTGCTTTAAACTACCAGCATTACTGAGGGCATATTCTTTTATTAATGCACAGACTTAATGATATAGCTGTGTTTTATAATTTTTTTTTAGTAGTTTGATAAAGGAAGTCAATTTATATTGTTCCTTAATATAGTTTCATTTTTGTAATTCCTATTTATTATAAAGTTGTTTTTGATAGAACCTCTTGTCTCTCCTATTGTCAATCAATACGCAAGGGCTTTCTTTACCTTTAAAAAGAAAAATACTTAAAACACGGCTAAAAATGTTGAACTGTGACATAATTTTTGAACAAGAGTGTAAGATATCCATTTGCTTAAAAAGAATGGGATGGGGACATCATATATAGTCTTAAAAAGTCTTGTCATGCTGCGTTTTTACTATAGTGAAGTCATTCCTGCAGTGGCTTTTAACAAAAAAGATGGCCAGTAAGTACAGACACTGGGTACTTGGCTTTTTTTCTATACTGAATGGGCTATGGACACTAGGGTCCATATACTGCCCAAACTGGGATGATCCAACATTTTTTGATGAGTTATTTGCTCAGTTAGAAACCATGGGAAGTGATCCGAACAAAATAATTTTGGCTGAGGATTTCAACATGGCACTAAATTCTATCAGAGACTGGCCTAACCCAAAGGGTAAACTGCATATTAGTGCTCAGAGAGTTATACAGACAGCCTGCAACCACCTGGGCTTAGTATACATATGCAGCCTAAAGCACCCTACAGCAGATGAATGCACCTTTGTAACTCCACAGGGACAAGCAGGAAGCAGAACAGATTATTTTCTACTATTTACTTCACAGATTCCCATGTGTCATAGATTCACATATTACTTCATTCCCCAGTACAGACCATGAGGCCATTTCCCTGCACCTGAATCATTTTTCTACATCTGGGCAGAGTAGGCATGGAAGAATGGATCCAGACTAGATTTTATATTCTCTCTGAACTCCCCTAACTCTATATACCAATTAAGATTTGGTGAGATTCATTTAAACCAGGACTCTAGGGTCTGTGTTGTGGGGCTAAACAGAAATATTTTGCTTTACTACAGGATGTCATTAAGCATCAATAACAATTAGTCAGTAACCTCTGGATGGAATGCAGAAGGAAAGACTTTAATGATGTAAGCCTTAATAGGCAACATAAAAAAGAATGCCACCAGTTAGGGGTAATTCTTAAGAAGAAAACAGAGCTTTATTTAGAAAGGGTGGGGGTTAGCTCTGGCTCAAGGGAGCAACCCCAATAAACTCCTGACACATAGATTCAGAGCTAGAAAGAGGAAAATAATTGTTTCTGGTATTAAAGACTCGCACGATGCTAAACCAGTTTTTTTGCCAGCCCAAATAAACATCTTTTCTGATCTTTATGCTTCTATTTACAATCCAGACAGAGTAATAGAACCCTGCCCCAACAAGCTTTCTACATTTCCAGATAAAATCACCATGCTTTCCCTATCTGACGCCCATTGAAGTCAGTTAGTAGCCTTAGTTTCTGAGGCTGAAATTAAAGCAACCCTATTTTCTTTTAAAAAAATGCAAAGGACCAGGAGCTGATGGTCTCAATTTTGAACCATATTTTTTCCTGATTGACCAAATTAGGCCATGTCTTACATCTCTCTTTCACTCCTTTCAGGAATCACAAGCTATTAATCCCTCCTCCACAGCATCAGTGATTTTATTCTTCCCCAAACCAGGAAACAATCACATGCTACCCCAGAACTATTGGCCTATTTCCCTAATCAATATGAATGTTAAACTATATGCCAAGGTTGTAGAATCATGGTGTTACAACATACTCCCTGATATTATATTAAAAACCCAGACAGGCATTGTTAAAGGAAGGAGTACCTTAGACTATCTGAAAATATTATTCATGGAACGTATTACTGCAGTTAAGATAATGACTGCCCCCTTGATTTCTCTATGTTCTGAGACACCTGTGTAGCTCTTCCTCAAATGTAGGTCTATATAAGCTAGGTAAGTTGCTATTAGCCTTTACCTGGAATAATGGAATTCATTCACACCCCAAGCCATGGGCAGCAAAACAAAAGAAGGTGGAGTTGTAATATATATATAAAAGACATACACACCTCTAGGCTGGTCAAACGCGTCTATATCAGAACATTGAAACCGACAACATCGAACGCTCACATGAGCGAATATTCACATACTCGACAACAGTATTGTGGGGAGCTGCGTCCACCACACCCCCCGCTAAATATATATTCCTACTCTGAGATCACACAAGAGTGAGGAAAGGGCAAAAATCCCGATCTTCACTGTACCGCAAACAAAATTAATAAACTTCGAGGACATGATTTTTCACTCATGTGTGCGTTTGACATTGTCAGTTTCAATGTACTGATATAGACCCGGTCAAACAGTATGATGCACAGGAAATACTCCAGGTGCAATTAACAATTGATAAGACCCCTATTCAAATCATAGCTAGCTACAGGCCTCCAACTCTGACTCAAGATGCCCACTCCACCAATCTGGACCTCTTCAAATCTATCAAGATTCAACCCTTTACCCTAATCCTGGGTGACTTTAACTATCCAACCATAGATTGGAAGAAATACTCATGCCAACACACAAATGCCCAGAAATTTCTTGATTTCATCAATGCAAATGCCTTGGACCAGTTGGTTGACACCTCCACAGGATGTGAAAATATCTCGGACTTGGTATGTGTAACCATTGCAGCATCCATACAATGTCATCATCCCTGGTAAGACCCGACCACAAAGCAGTCACTTTCAAAGTCACCCTCTCCTCCGACCCCCCCCCCCACACCTAGGGTCAAATAAAAAAACTTCTCCAAAGCTGATTACAACCTCCTGAGTGAAGGTATAAACAGCTTCACAGCCCCCTCCCCCTCCACAAAAACTGGCACGTATGTCCAAACTTACACCAAAGTACTATATGAGCATTTATATAGCTGCATGGAATCAGGAATACCAGACAGGACAAAATCATCCTCCTCAAGTAAGAGTAAACCAGTCTGGGGGACATCTACAATAAATAGTCTATAATAAAATGACAAAATTGCTGTCCAGGACCAAGAAGGAGCAGTTGCCTAATTGGAAGCAATCTCTCCTTACCCTGAACAAGCAAATAAGAGCACTAGTGAAATCCTCCAAAGCAAACTGCGAGTCCAAACTGGCCACATCTACTAAAGATAGTCATAAGGCCGTCTTGACATATTTCTGAAATCTCAAGGGAAGCGCCCAGATCTGCTCAGAACTGGTGGTCAAGGACACCACATACGCAAACCCTGTAGATACAGCCAACCTGCTGGCAGACAGGTTCAGTGAAAACTTTATTCCTCTGCACCCCCATCAGTAAAACAGGACATCCCCAGTACCTATCCCTCCCCTTATCTCTAGGGAGTCTCAACAAGAAACTGCACTCCAGGGAAGGTCTCCTTACCGTGGAGAATGATGACGTCTGTGCAGATACAGAAACATGATTCAAAGCCACAGAAAGCACTCTGGCAGTGTATGGCTATAATGCCTTTCATATGTTCTGATCACCCACTGAACATGAAAAAGCAAAAGGCGGAGTGTTATCTATCTACATAAAGGATAAGCACATGTCAAGGCTGGTCATATATTATGACATGCTTGAGTTGCTCCATGTCCAACTAACCATGGGAAATTTCATTATCATATTTTAGTTAGCTACAGGTCTATTACCATTAACCCAGAAATCCACGCAACATACCTGAAGTTACTAGAATCACGCAGCATTGAGCCCAATATCATACTCATGGGTGATTTTAACTACCCCTCCATTAATTGGGAAACATTCACAACCACTAACATGCAGGCCCAAAGATTTCTTGAATTTGCAAATTCAAATGCCCTGCAGCTGCTAGTCTGCACTCCCAGTAGGGAAACATATATCCTAGATTTGGTACTCACAAATATGGAAGAGTGTTGCATCTGCCTAATGTGATGTCCCCACTGGTAAGATCAGATCACAAATTAGTCTCCCTTGAAATAAAGGTATAACCAGTCCCTCCACCTAACCCCAAAACTTTAAAAACATCTGTAAAATAAATTAACCCCCTATTAAGGGACAGCATAGCTAGTTTCCAAGCTCCCTCAAATCCAGAAAACACATAAACCTATGCAGATATGCAGAGGCATACAGAAAAGCCCTGTGCGACCATATAGACAACTGCATAGAAATGAAAGTATCAGATAGTAATAAAGCCAAGTCAAACTGCAAAAACAACCCACTCTGGTGGACCAATGGTATTAATAGGTTCTACAACAAAAGAAAATCCTGTCAAGAAGCAAGAGGGAATGTGCACAACACAGCAGAAAGTCACTCATTATTCTAGACAAGTGAATCAGGGAACTATTCAAGCCTCTGAAAGTAGACTTTGAGGTCAAAATAGCCTCCAAAGCAAAGGATAATGAAAGACATTTTTCAATTTTGTCCACAGTACTGAGGGCAGTACCCAACAATGTGGAGAAGTAGATGACATCACCTATACTCAGCCAGAATATATAGCAAATCTGCTAGCTGACAAATTCAGCTCACTTCCCCAAGAAATACCATCCACCACTTTACTGCCAATTATTACCAAGGAACAGGTTCCCATGGTGCTTTCTAAATCTAAAAATATGGCTTCCATGGGACCTAACAATATACCAAGTTGCCTCTTCAACAGCTTAAATCAGGACTTGTCAATCCCATTAGGATCTCAATTTAACAGCAGTCTCCAGATGGGCTTTATGTCAGTAGAGTGGAAGACAGCAGCAGTCATCCCTCTTCTTAAAGGGGGCCATCTATTGACCTGGGAGATTACAGACCCATTAGTTTAACTAGTCTTATATGTAAGGCCATGGAAAGAATAATCATGGGCATGAATAATGACATAGGAAACCTCCAAATATTGGACCTGGCCCAATTTGGCTTTGTCAAGGGGAGGTCATGCCTACTGAATCTGGTGTATTTTTCTGAAAACATCACTAAGGCCATGGATGAGGGTAAAACAGGCCCACTGCAATGTGGCCAAGGCATCTGACATAATTCCTCACTCAGGTATTATAAATAAATTCACAAAACTGAGCATAAATCCATATGTCTCCAGATGAATAGCCAATTGACTCAGGAACAGGACATGTGATTAAAGTGGGTGAATCCAGATCTAGAAAGAAGACAGTTACCAGTAATGTGCCACAGGGTTCAGTGCTGGGTCCACTCATGCTGAGAATATACTTTTTTGAAGTCAAGACTAATGCTGAATGCCTCTGGATGACAAAGTTTCCAGATGACTGCAAGATGGGGGCAGTACCAGTTAGAAGTAAAACAGTTGCTGGCCATCACATTTGGGTTTTCAGCAGGTGTTAATAAGGTTTTAAAGAGACCAGTGTGTTGACTCTCCTTTTCTAGTGGTTCAGTGATACCTATTTTCATAGGAAATACAAACAGATGGCAAGCACAAGAGAAGAGGTGGCCAGTTATTACCATTCGACTTCTCAATATTGAAATCTATTTAGAGTCTGATGGTGCAGAACCTCACACATATACAGAACAGTATGAAGGGATACCATTACTGTCTGTATTCATTATGCAGAGAGTGGCTGAAGGCTTCATGTAATATGTCAGAAACAGAACCATTTGGATGTGCTCTAGAAGTCAGTCCTCAAAAGCCCATGAAAAGTAAGTACACCTGGCTAAAGAGTTGGACAGCTAATTAGCATAAAATTTGCATACCTAGTAGCATAAGTTCTCCCACTCCTTATAGGATTGTGGGATGCCATAGGATTGTGGGATGCCACTTCTTGGAAACACAAGTTTCAAAACTAAAAAATAAATAAATAAATAAAACAAAGTGAAAATGACATAAAATATACGCAGAATAATCATGTTTGTGTTTTATGTATTAATTTGTTAAATTGTGTTACTCTGATGTGGTTATGTAGTTTACACTGTATCTCGAGTTCTATCATTTGATTAAGAGCACACATTGTCAGATATTTGGATAAACTCCTTAACTCAACAAAAGGGATTCATTTGACAGCAGAAGGCAGCACTTTCCTCACTATGATCTTAAGTACTGGGGCATGCTACTACCTCTCTCTCTCTCTGTCTCTGGTTATTTCTCTCTCTCTCTCTCTCACTCTCTCTCTCTTTTCCCCTCAAATTGCTGAAATAACCAGGCTTCTAGTGAGCCAGTCAGTTTATTTCATTGCCTACCATTGTATAAAGTGGCAAAAATCCAAGCTAACATAACATTAAGCAAGATAACTGACAACATTGTTAGTGCAACATCCATGACCATTTGTTTTAGCAATATACATATCATAAAGGATTATGTCTGGGTCTCCAAACATAACAACTCCTTGGGGGATACTAAATAATGATTAGGTCTCATGCTATGGAAGGTGTTAAGTTTATCTTTATTGGGGTGTAATCTCGGCATTCCATAGAGAGCATCTTGGGACTCCATGCACTATGTCATTTTTCATAATGTAGTTTTTTTAAAGTAGCATTACTGGGTATCCATAATTTGATTATAACAGATCAAACAGAATTGCTTGTGCAAGTTTCACTATGTTGTTGCAACTATATGAAAGTAGCTAAATTATGTATATGCTTGTCATGCTGGAGGTCTTGGGTTTGACTCCAAAAATATGAGTTAATATTATCTTTCATTTCTATGACTCTAACACTGCTAAGCAGAGGGCTTTCTCTGTATTTGTATGTGTGTGTTGGTAATTAATCTCTGACTACCATGCCAGGGCTTTCTTAGCTGAAAAGGCAAAGCTCTTAGGAGAAAACTCACCACCTCCCTACCCAGATGTTGGTGTTGGCCCAGTGGCAGTGACACCACCAGAATGCAATGGTGGTCTTGGGTTTGAGTCCCACTCAGAGCTGATGTCGTTCTTTCACTTCAATGATTCTAGCAATGCCTAAGCAGAGGGCATTTTTACCTTGTTTACAATGGTAACTTTTCCCTTCTAGACTGCAAATTAGTTCAGAACAACTTTTCTCCAGCCTCCAAATATTCTAGTATGGTTGGTCTGCTGAGACCATGATACTTTATAAAAGGCAGTAAATAAGCTTTATTTCTAAACCAGGTTCTGCAGTTTGAAATCCTCTTTCTGCAGACATGAAAATGTTTGATACCACCTCTTTTTTATGAACTACAACTCTTTAACTAGCAAGGTTGCTGTTACATGTTTCAGTGGCATAGAGTAACGTCCACCTCTTCCCCTCCTTCTGCAGAAATGTGTAGCTTACTTCAAATCACAGAACATCTTTGCTTTATGTAAATATGTAAATACTGATTTTCTTTTGTCTTAACTTTACTCAAGTCTATACTTTTGCAGCTGCTGTTTTAAATACTATCATATTTCTTGTTGTTTGTGAGAATATGTTTTTAAATCAGTTCTTGCAAATTTGTTTTCACTTCACTGTATATTCTGTCTTTCACTCAGGTTATGATAGAAAAGTGAATTTAAACCAGATTAGAGAATGGGCGAACTGTACATTAGCACCCTGATTGGAGAACAAATGTTCTCCAGCTGGGTATAAATGTAAAAGTAATGCCCACTGAAAATCAAGTCTGACACTTCATAGCAGCATATCAAGCTGCCGTATAGCTCGGACAGAAAAAAAAAGTACCAGTTATTTTAGACTTCCTAAGCAGCACTTTAGCTGTTTAGTGAGTGTAAAATCAAAAAGACAAAAATTAAAATAAAAAAGTGTGTGTGTACATGTGTGTGTGTGTTTATGTCTGTGTTTGAGACTGTATGTGTGCATGCGAGTAAGAGAGGGTAACTGAGGTATTATTTTACTCATGCTAATCAGTGGTTTTGATGTTTAGTGACTGTAAAAAATAAATGAAACAGTAAAAAAGTGTGAGTGTGTGTGTGTGTGTGTGTGTGTGTGTGTGTGTGTGTGTGTGTGTGTGTGTGTGTGTATGTGTGTGTGTGTGTGTGTGTGTGTGTGTGTTTGTGACAGAGAGAGAGAGAAAGAGAGAGAGAGAGCTTTCCCTTGGCAACAACAGCTTCAGTTATGAGTTTTCTGTACCTCTCAACCATACCTCTCAACCTCTTAGTACAAGAAGTCTGGACAGAGACACAAATTAGGGGGAAACAAAGGACCAAAAATAGGGATGGATTTTAAATATTGCTCTTATAAACTTAGAAAGTTTCTAGATTAACAGGTATGGACCTTTAAGATGAAGAAATCTGAATAAAGCCTAAAATAAAGGGGGAACAAAGGCGCTAAAATAGAAATTAATTTTAATTATTGCTGTTATAAAATTAGAAAGTTTCTTAAGTAAATGATTTGTGTTAGCATAAATTTTCGGAAGGAAATGAAAGCCTGAATCTCAGATGTATGTCATTATATAGTAACTTCAATCTCCAATGACTGCAACGAACCAAACGATTTAGGATTAAGGGAACAAAAAATAAAGTAAATACCTAGTTATTTTTTAAAGTGTTATATTTTGGATGGAAAATGCTTCCTCCAACACCATTAACATATACTACAGCAAATCTGAAACATTAGACAAAGGAACTATTTTACATTAAAATGCATTTAAACGAGTATAGTAATAAAACATAAGCAAGTAAAACACAACAATTTTGCAGAGAGCCCAATCTCTAAGAGCAATAATTCCCAACATAGTGTGTGTTAATATAGCAATAACCCACGCCTGGGTGTGGGTAGTGCTGGATTTACCCATGGTTGGTGTGGTTTGGTCACGAGGGCGAAGCCCGAGTGACCAAACAAAGCCAACCATGGGTAAATCCAGCATTACCCACACCCAGAAGTGGGTTATTGCTGTTATACAATGACATTATTTAAGAAAAAAATAATTAATTTTCTTAAATAATGGCATTGTATAATGCCTCCTTGCTGCCCTTCCGCAGTTGTCTGGTATTCTGTGGCAGTTCTGATGTATTGTGCATGCGTATGCCTACGCAGTACATCAGAGCTGTGGGCAAAAGCAACAGAGAAAGCAAGATCTCCGTTGCTTTTTACAAACTGTTTTGCTATGTTAAATGGGTTTAACAAAGCGAGACAGCTTTAAAAAAAGCAACGGAGCCGTTGCTTTTTTTAAAGCTGTCTCGCTATGTTGAACCCATTTAACATAGCGAAACAGTTTGTAAAAAGCAACAGAGAAAGCAAGCTCTCCGTTGCTTTTTACAAACTGTCTCGCTATGTTAAACAAGTTTAACATAGCGAGACAGTGCGAAGCAATGGAGATCTTGCGTTCTCCGTTGCTGTAAAAAAGAGTTATAGTAATCGAAAAAGTCCGGGCGACCGGACGTTTTTCCATTACTATAACTCTGATTTACAACGTGCACTCTGACCAATCAGTGTGCACGTTTTTTTTAATATTAATGGGGGGGTTGTTGTATAATGTGTAATTAACCCCCTTCCAGGAGTGTAGAGGCCGTGAGCATGCAGTATCAGGCCTCATAACACCCCTGGGCAGGCATTAATTGCACATTAACACACGCCCTGTCAGGCATTATTGCTTTCTTACTCTCTTGATGAACAAACAAATAAATATATTTTGTACTTCAGCTGCAGGAAATTTACAGTGAATCATAATATAGGTTAAATAGGTTATATACACATGTGAATGCTAGAAGGGATTGCTCTGCAATGGATTTTTCAGTAACTTCTCTGGCCTCCAAGTGAATGTAGCAGTTTATAACTCGCGTACAATGATTAGAATATTTTCTATGTAATGAGATTATTAGAGGCATCCTAACAATACTGAAACCAGATTCCTTTCTGTAAAACTAGATAAATCCAAACTACTGCCAAGCTTGTCTAAAAGAAAGAAAAAGGACTGACCATGTGCACAATTATCTATTGCTTTTCACAAGATCAAACAGAAAGGAGTGCACCAGCACAGCTTGGATTCCTGGAGGAGGCTGGAGTTGGAGCTTTACTTGTCTGGCAGAAACATGAATGAATACATGCTTAGGCTGTTACATCATTGCCTATCCCACCTCAGGAAAAATAGATCAATCAAGTGCAGTCTGGGAACAGATCAAATGTTCCCTACCTCAGTGTGGGTGTTGCTAGCCACCCACAAGCCAGTTGCCTCTCTTGTCACCCAAGATATATGTCCATGGTTGACCAGACGGTGATGGCACTTTGGATGATCAAGTGAAGGATGACAGCCCTATCACCAGAATTCTATCAGCAAATGGTCAGCAGAATAAGATGAGCATCATGATACATACCCGTGAGAGCTCTAATCACAAAAAGAGTGTTAATGAAAAATAGCACACTGAATGTTAAATGTATCCAACTTTATAGCTGACTATGCTTTAATATCAGTTTTCAGATCTTTGTCTGTTTTAGTGTCACTGAGAACACAGATATATTCCTATACTTCTCCTTCAGAGCAAACCAGACTAGGTTGTTACTCTTTTCTTTAATGTTGCAAAGGAAAAAAATAATGTTACTTGGTACAGTTTAAAGAAATAAAGAAATGCACAATCATTTTCTTTACTGTTAAAACACATATCTTCTGCTCTTTGTAGAGGCATAGCTAACCCAGTGTAAGACATTAAAATGCTTTCATAATTCTGTGTATTATTGATCATGTTCAAAACCAGAGCGGTTTATTCAACATCAGAGTGAGAGAAGGAGCATTGCAGGAGCTCGTTAAACAATAACCCACAAGTCAGATTATGAGGCCTGTTTAAAGAGGCAGAAAGCATGAACCAGAAGTGGGAAGAGATTAAAGAGAACTCATTACTGTGAAAAAAGAAAAACCTTGAATAGCTCAAAGGTAGTTATGGAAAAAGTGTATTTCTTTGGGCAGCACATATCTTCAAATGTTTACTGCTAAGTACAAAATTAGCCATGAAAATGCAACATACTCTAAAGAAACATACCAAACCTTGTCATGCCAGATGAGCTAAGTCACAAGAGATAAGCATTCTCAGCTAATGCATTCCTCTCTATACTGAACACATATTGTTTTGCTAGTGCCTTGCTGAGTGTAGCCCAAACAAGAAAAGGAACAGCATGCTGTTTAACCTTCATGAGAGGCAAAAAGTTAGTAATATGTTACGTCAGTAATATGTTAACCAATGTAGAACTATAACCTGAAAGCTGCACTAAAATATATTTCAGTCAATGATAGCCATCTAGATTCCTTCCCTATTTTAAACAGAGTAGCACAATCATAGGTTCATAGGTTGGTACTAGGCTATCGGCCCTAGGGCCTATACAAGCCTAGCCATAACAATTCCCTGGCTATTTCTTCCCACACTATTTATTTCCCTGGACCCCTGTCTAGTAGGGCGACTGACGTGATCCCCGGGGTGAATTTCCTTTCTCCCATCCAATCTTCAAGGTTCCATTTGAAGAGGGCCAAAGAGGCGCTCTGCTTGACATGTATGGGCAGTCTATTCCAGAGTCTGGGAAGTCTCTGGGTCAAGAACCTATCCCTCCAGCATGTTTTGTTGATTGTGATGACAAGGTTTAGATCCCTGGAGCATGTGGCTCTGAGGGATCGGGATTTCTTTAAGTGTAACATGTCCAGCAGTTCTGGGTTTGACATGGCCTTGAATATTAAGCAGAGATCGCCTTGGAGTAGACGATATGTGACAGAGTATAGCTGGAGTTTTTTAATCCAGTCCAGATAAACATTTTCTCTTTTAATAAAGATGCGATATTTTGTTAGAAGTTAGGTGTAGATACTGTACAAATACAATTTTATTGGCTATGGTCAAACTTTAGAATTCATAAAAAATCAGAAACTCAGAGCAGACCTTCTGCACAATAGTACCTCTACATTGCTAAGGATATTGAAGTCATAAAAAATGCAATAGCATGCTATACCAACCACACACATTATGTGCTAAATCAAAGATCAGAAAGTACAGACTAGGGGGTAGCTGCAGTACAAATAAATGCAGGGCCCAGTGACACAGTGTGGCAGTTCTTATATAAACATCATACTGTGAACTGAAAAAGTAAGCAAGTTAAAAAATTTAAAAATAAAATAAATATATACATACACACACACACACACACACACACACATATATATATATATATATATATATATATATATATATATATATATATATATAACATCTGCAGAGTTTAAAAAGTTAGGATGCTGAATACTAGGACAGTAAGGCAAGGATTAATAGAAAACAATTGAAAGGGGTAACTTTATAGTAACAAGTTCAAACAGGCATGCAAAGGAAGCAATGCAGTTCAGCAAGCAAACATTGGAGCTTACCCTTTCATTGTAATGTATTGCATCAATAAAGAACAAACCATTAGACACTTTTTTACAAAAACTCATGCCTGAATATGATAGGTAGTACATGAAAATATCCATGACAATGACAAAAAAATAAACTAAAACAAATTATGCCTTTCTACCCTCTAATCACCAAACTAAAAGAAAAGTATTTTCTTTGTTGGTGGGATGCTTGGAAGTTGCACTAGTATCCAGAAAAATAAAATTTCAAAATTAAACATATAATCAGTCTTACTGATCAGACATGGCCAGTTACCACTTCATTGCCTAATTCTGGTCAAGTGCAACACATGTCATTGTTTAGTCCTGGTCCCAGTCTAACAAACGGTTTGCTAAAACAGCATCACAGATAAGCTCGGACACTTCAGCTTGTGTAGTAACATATACGAGCTGACTAATGCTGACACATGGCAGAATGCAGAACTACAACAAGAGCTACAATAGACGTGAACAGCATTTGAATGTACAAGGTACAGCAGTCAGGAGCACAAGAGCTAGCTATTATCCCCAGCTAGAGGCACACACTAATGAAAAACTGTTACTGTGCAGGTGCAGGTGTTACACATGAATGTATATTAGTACAGTTCATCGTGGACATTAAAGAACAACAAAATCACTCATTAGGTGTTACAGCTGGGGATAGAGCTTACCGATGTTAGATAAGGGTCACTGCATATTTGAAGGCCAACACAATGTGAGGCATGTCATTCAATACCTCAAAAGAACCACCTCTGCAACACTAGATGTGGCGTAACCAAACAGGCTACAGCACAGAGAAATGCACCTCGAACCTACACACACCAAATGAAGCATAGCATGTAGAAATGTAGTCAGGTGAAGACAGCATGCAAGAACAATCTTTATAGCATGCGGCCAGTGCCCCACACTGCAGCATCCCACATGTACACTGTGGTGAAACCACCACAGCAAATACTTTAAGTACATATGAACTGCACAAACAGTTTGTTTCATATAAGGTACATTGGTCACATAGTAGTAGATAATTCCATGTGGAAAGACTGCAGGATGGTTGAAAGTTCTTTCCATGTCTTTCCTATACTCATTTTTTTTTCGGTTTCAAAGGCAAGAAGTAAAACATTTTTGGACAAAATACAATTTAATAAAGGTTATGGCATCACTGAAATTAAATGCTATGTTCATAGGTATGGTGATTAAGCTCAAGGTATACTGGTAATTATGGAGATTGATGCTCTAGAACCCCAGTTCGAACTTGATGTCCCTGTAGTCGTTCAGGTCTTTCTTGGTAGGGATGGCTCACAGTATTGTCTGCTTGTCTGCAGCTACCAGTGGGGAAAAAAAAAAAAAAAAATCTGTGTTTTATTATTCTCACTTAAAAAATTACTTACTTTCTACTCTGCACCTCAGAACCTGGATCTCTGTGTATAGTCATTAATGGAATTATGAGACCTTCCATGTTATGTTAAAAAATGGCTTACTCTATTCACCTGGCTGGATTGCCTGGAATTATGTCTACTCTGTATACACTAAAACAGAAATGTGTGATTGTGTCTTATTACAGATATTCCTCCCATTTGCAAAATGACAGAAATATTGTTTCTCAAAAAGTGACTTTATAGGCTTCTGTATGAAGCAGCAAACAACTGTTTCTTTTGCTTCAGGCAGCCTAACTGAAACTAAAGTTAAGAAGGTAAAGGAGTCTGAGTCTGTGGAGGTATGAGCATGGAAACAAATTTGTTTTTTGTTTTAAGTTTAAGCAGCACTATGTGTAACACATCCAGTATGTAGGAAGATAACTTTTTCACTTTGTGTGTGAGTGTGTATTTGTATGGATGCATATATGGACATGTAACATGTACATGTTTGTATCTGTGGGTGGCATAATACTCTTCAACTCTCCTTAGTTTTCAAGAAAAAAGCATGCTAATGTAAAGTCAATATTCTAGCAACTTTATATAAAGAGCAATATCTGTCCCTGATTTTTTTCATTTGCAAACATTATTTTTCAGCTTTTTCATTGATTCTTGAGCTAAGAGGTTGAGAGGTATGTTGGTGATGCAATGGATTGCACACTGTATTCAGAATATACATTTACTTGTGGCAGTTATTTGTGTATTTGTTCATTCATTTGACTGCAATCAAACATCTAAGGTGTATAGTCAAAGCCTTAAAAGGGTCAAAAATTGATGGTCGTGTGTGTGTGTGTGTGTGTGTGTGTGTGTGTGTGTGTGTGTGTGTGTATGTGCGTGTGTGTATATGTGTGAGGATATGCATGTGTGTGTGTGTGTGTGTGTGTGTGTGTGTGTGTGTGTGTGTGTGTGTGTGTGTGTGTGTGTAGGGCATAGATGCTCTGAACTGTCATTTATTTTTCAGAATGTCCCTGATTTATCACCTCTTATTTTGGTCTCTTCCTCATAAAGTTTTTTTTCCCCCTGGCACATCAGTAAGGATTGCAGTCACTAAATAATGACACACATTTGAGTCTCAAACTTAGACTTCAGAAAAACAAGCTGATGCAAAGCCTGTTATTCAACCAAATGTCTAAGTGTATAAGGGCAATCACTGTCCCTGATTTTGGTCTTTTGTTCACCATTATTTTTAGCCCTCTCTCTAATTCTTGAACTAAGAGGTTACAGGGTATGTGGGGGGTCAGTGTGATTTTCAGTGAGTAGCACACTTTATTCTGACGAGTGAGTTGAAATTATATTTTTTATTGTGTGCAGGACCAGGGGTGTTGCAGTAGGATTCACTGTATGGTTCTTATAGCAGCAAACAGAAATACATTTGGCCATTATGTATGTGTTGATTCATTCATTTCATCAAATCAGACATCTAAAGTATACACAGCCATACAATTTGCTATATTTAGTGACTGTGTGTGTGTGTGTGTGTGTGTGTGTGTGTGTGTGTGTGTGTGTGTGTGTGTGTGTCTGTGTCTGTGTCCATGCACACTTGTATGCTCATGCAAGGGGGGTTAAATAAACACTGTGGCCAATTATTATTTTTATTTTGTTATAATCCAACATTTGAGTTATACACAGGCAATACATTTCACTTTAATTGCTGGATAAAGTGGCTATTTCTTAGTGAAAGTGACTGACACTGCTGTCATTTGCTCAGATTAAACAGCTAATATTCTAGCTATGTAGAACTAGTGTCCATTTGTGTGAATCCATCTGAAATACTTTACTGTGGCTACTTTTAACACAATCAGACATTGGAGGTGTGCAGTATAATTAATGGATGCGGGGTTTGTCTGTAATGAAAATGAGTGCATGGATGGGGAAGGGGTTGCATTGTGTCTAAAAGTAGCAAGTTGGCCATCATTTTGTTTCACTTTTTATCATTGTCATATGTCAACACTGTACACAATAAGTGGCTGTCTATTGTGGCATGGGCAGGATGTGTGTGAAAGCAACTGATCACTGACACAATGGCATAGTGAGTAACATTGCTACCTCATAAGGTTCTGTAGTTAATTTTGTGGTTCTGATTTTTATATGTCACATATAGAATGTACTCCTTATCTGTGTGTGTGTTTTATCCAGGTACTTTGGCTTCCTTCCCCCTCATCTGTATAATATATATCTGTTTGTCCATGGCTATTTGTTCTTTTACTTTCATCTTAGTCTAATACTGGAAGGGAACACAGAAGACAACTATCTTTTTTTGAGGGATAGGGAGGCAGGCATTGGATATATATATATATATATATATATATATATATATATATATATATATATATATCCTGCAAGCATTTCTCTTCTCACTTTATTGGGAATTACTATTTGGCTAGCTTTGAACATTAAGCTTTAGGCACAACTTATTTTTCATGAAAGAAAATATAAGACCAAATTTTCTTTTTTTACTCATGACTTTTTTCAGGTTATTATTGGATCAAAAGGTTGTGAAAAAAATCTAGGATACACCTCAGAACATATAGAATCCTGTGAACATTTGGTCCCCAGACCCCTGACTTCATTCAGCTAATTCCTCCATGCTTATCACATTGGAGCCTTGGCCAGTTGAGGTGTGTTAAAAAGATGGAGATAAAGTTAAAAAAATAATGCAAAGCTTTAAAAACCAAGGAAGAAATAATTTATCTGGATGGTGTGGTGCCAGGATGGAGGGGAAACAGGGAAGAAACACTGGAATATGTAGGAAAATCAGTGAGTGACAGGGGTATCCTAGGAGTCCTTTATCAATGGCTCAATTTCACCTACAGTTAGCCTCACTGATTTCAGTTTGACATCTAAGGTATATATAGTCAATAAAGTGGTTGTAGTGAGTGTGCACTGTGGCTGTTTGTATAAGAAAGCGACCAACCCCATCTGTTGTTTTATCACAGATAATGGTAACTCGTCTACTGTAATAGAACCACAGACTATTCCAGTTAGCCCCACATGCTGAGTTGCTTCTTACACCCCACTTGCTTTGAAGTCACTAATCACCCCATAGCTATTTTTTGTACTATTTGATCTTTTATTTAATGTTGAATTATCAGTCTGATCCATCAACATCACTGCAGTTGCATCAGCATTGCATTAAGCTTATTGTTTCTTATGTGGAATTTTAATGTTTAAGTCTGAATGAATTAGCTGTATACATTCCTTCTTCAATATTGCACATTTCAAGTAATATTTTCCAACTTAATCAACAAGTGAACTTGCCAAACTCCCAAATGTTCTTTGTATGATTTTTGTATTGATATGTATGACCACCTACATAATTTGCAAGCATACAAGTCTCATCTAGCTGGCTTTGTACTTCTACAACCTGAGCCATGTTTCAAACGTCAGTATTTCTCCGCTTTTTCTTACAGTATTCTTTAATTCTTCCAAGTTCAATTAAAATGTCTTCTTTTTAGCCTTCCTCTTGTCACTTTGTTCTACTGTCTCTGTTGGAACAGGGATGTCATCTTCTGCAGACTTAATGTTTTATGACAGAACATTATTGTCATTCCTTGTAACATGGGTATTACACATCGAAGCAGTGTCCTTTTGATTAGTAAATTTTCTATTTTTTTCCATTGTATCAGTCAGATTTTTTTCTTACTAGTTACTTGTTGTAAACCTCTCTCTTTCTTCCATTCTTACTTTCATTCTTTTTTTTTTCTTCTAAATGCTCTGAATCCTAAGATTGCTGTATACTTGTATCCTGAATTTCAAATTTGCCATCTGTAGTATCATGTTTAATAGTGCTTGAATGTTCTTTACTAGCAGAGTTCATTTCCTTTCCCACTAAATTTATTCTGTTTGCACTTTTCCCAATATTATTTTCTATTTTTTTGGTGAATTATGTTTAATTGTTAAAGTGTCATATTTACCTAATATGTAGGCATAATGAATATATAACTGAAGATGGATGATACTACCATAAAGATGGATTCTGAAGGTTTTGTCTTAAAAAAAAATTAAAATTAGTTAACAGGGTGAAATAACACGAAGGGAGAAATAATACAGATATATGGAGAGCATCAGTGTATGTTCTATAGAATGGAAAGCAGAGAAATTAAATATAAAAATAGTGTAATTACAGCAGTGTTAAACATTTTGCAATAAAACATCTATATCATGATGAATTAATTGAGAGTACTACAGCATAAGAAATATGCATGATTAAGTCATTAAAAAATGTTGTTGCATCCGTGAATTAAGAAAAGAAATATGAATACATAGACACTGCATGACATGGAAAGCAGGATGTTATTTGATAAAATGCAGTTATTAAATGGGAAAATAATTTGGGGAAGGTGATATATCAGCATAACACAGATAGAAGTACATGCTAATGAGTATGTAGTCTGGTCTGCTTTGGAGCTTTATCTTAATGAATTTTTACAAAATGCTTTTAAGGACAAAAGGTTAACTTTCAATTATTATTAAACTGCAAACATTGTGTAAAACTGCAGAAGTATAAAGAATTACAAGGAAGAGGTTAGATACAGCATTTTTAATGACAGTTTCAAATTTAAAGATATTGCTATTAAAAAAACCCTAGAGACTATCCCCTGGATTCTCTATGCCCAGCACGGCGTGCATGATTAGTGTAGGAGCTTTGACAGGTAATATGTCTGCCGTGCGATCCAGGAACAGCCTGCAGGGGTGTGCACGAGAGCTCCTGCACTAATCATACATGGACTAAGCACTGGTATGCAAATCACCTCATTTGCAGGAGAAATTCATGCAAATGAGGTGATTGTGCAATCCAGGAAGCTTGCAATAGTTCGTGCAAGACTAGTGCTATCTGCAGAAATGTACTCGGTTAATAACCAAGTACATTTCTGCAAAATCCGAAATGGAGCTATAATAGCTCCAAATAAAAGCTGTATATCATTGAGAAAGTATGCCAATGGCCAAGTATATATCCATTGGCATTGCAAACTGTTTCAAAAATAAAAAAAATCAACTTTTATTTTTTTAGCCGATCTCGACTGTTTAAGCGTATGGCAGCGGCACGCAAATGGGATCGGGGGAAAATAATAAAATAAACCTAAAATAAGCATTCAAACTAAATTCAGTATTCTGCCATGCAAGTCAATGGCAGGCAGAAGACAACCTGGCCAGTGAGTAATGGTTGCTAAGAGGGGAGGCTCAGTGTGAGACATGTAGCTATGCATTAGCAGGCAAACCTATGCAAATGCAGGGAAGGATAGTGAATCCCAGTTTTCCCCAGGTTGTGAGGCAGGTCCCAACAGTGTAAGAGTATGAATAGCTGGGTGCAAGACTAGGATATAGGTGATATCATGGGGGTGTGTGCCATGTATACTGTAAGTGGACTGGAGCCCTGTGGCTCAGGATTGCTCCTAGCTTAGCACACCTAAGTTAGGGGGTGTGTCTAAACCTATCTAGCACTCTTTACTAAGCCTGAGCAGGTATGTGCGCTGCCCACCAGGTTTTAAAGAGGGAAAAAAAAGTAAACCAGGAAACAGCAGCTCTGTGCACATTTGAGCAGTCCGTTTGCTCGGCACACCCCCAGACTTAAACAGAAAGGCAATGGGAAGGGAAAACAGCAGTAGGAAGGTAACCAAGGAGAACTAGCTTAGCTGGCAGGTGAAATGTATTAGAATCAGCCAATTACACAGGCAGCAGACCAGTCCAGCCCAGCACACCACTATAAACACATTTGCCCCTTATTTTTCCCAAAAACTCTGCACCACTGGTGTATGCAAACGGGGAAATTTTACAAAATGAAAGCAAAACAAAAAATGTTAGGGGCTGCTTTTGCTATCATAAACCAGCAGGCTGAGGGTGGTGAGGATGTGAATGCTGCCAACCAACCCACAGTGAGGAGACAGAGAAGAGTGTACAGACCCAGGGTAACCTACCAAGGGTTACATGAGCTGGAGATAGTGGAGCGCTATAGGGTGGACAGGGACCTCCTACAGCTAATTGTTGAGCTGTGCAGGCCATGCCTGACACACAGAACTAACAGAGGAGAACCCATCCCAGTGGATACCAAGGTATGTGTAGGCCTAAGAATACTAGCTGCAGGTACCTTCCAAAGGCCAACTGAGGATATGATGGTGATTTCACAGGCATCAACATCCAGGGTACTCCACCAGTTCCTAGATGCCATGTCAGCACATGTTGGTGAGCACGAATATATTCTCAACACCCGTGAGGCATTGGCCAGCAATATGCATCTCTTCCACCAAATAGCAGAATGAAGTAGTAGGCGCAATAGACTGCATGCACATATGCATCAAAGCACCACCTGGTGAGCGGGGTAGGGTCTACATCAACCACAAGGGTTTCCCCTCCATCAACTGCCAGGTCATGTGCAATGCCCAGGGTATAATAATGAATATGTGGGCTGGCTGCCCTGGAAGATATCATGATTCCCACATCTGGCATCTGATGTAGCTGTACTAGAGATTTGCCAGTAGGGACATCCCACACGGTCACCTAGTGGGGGATGCTGGATACGCACTGGAGCCCTGGCTGATGACACCCATCAGAAATGCACACAAACCCGAACGAGAACTCCATAATGAGGCACACGCACAAACAAGAATCATAATAGAGCGTGTGTTTCGGATGTTCAAGTCACGGTTCTGGTGCCTGGACACTTCTGGTGGAGGCTTGCAGTACTCACCAACTACATGTACCCAAATTGTCCTTGTATGTGCCATGCTACACATTATGATCCTGTGGAAACAGCTGCAGCAGGAACAGCATGGAGCAGGGCCACAGAGCCCCCCACCATTGCCAAGGCCTGCACAGACACAGAGTGACTCAGAAGAGGAACAACCTGAGCCTGCCCCAGTAGGCAGAAGGAGGCATGCCCAGTATGCCCTGGCCTTGGCAAAGAGGCAATGCATAGCACATGCACTGACATGGGAGGGACCCAGGGAATGACACCTCTCTCTGACTCACACATACACTAAAAGGGATGCCAAAGATGACACTACCTGTGCTCAACCATGTATAGGGAGTGCACTATGTGCATGCAACATAGGCAGCTCTGTAGCACCACCCTCAATACTGGGACACCCACAAGGTAAGTGACTCACACATACCAGTCGGGGGGGGGGGTCACATACCTATATAATATATATATATATGTATATATATATATATATATATATATATATATATATATATATATATATATATATACACACACACACACACACACACACACACACACACACACACACATATATATATATATATATATATATATATATATATATATATATATATATACATGCATGTACATATGTATATGTGTATCTGCATATCTGTGTGTCTGTATCCTGGGGATGCTGATGGCTTCCACAGTTTACATTTCCTATGGGAGGCAGACTGTACTGCATGATATATCACCAATACCAGCCTGACATCATACAGGTGGCATGTAGTACTGCTAACATCTCGTGCCCATGTCGTGTCAGGTCCTAGTTATGGGTTCTGCAACACTTGGTAGTGTATCGCAGGGCGGACGTGTATGGCTGTTGGGGGGCCTATTTGTAGAAGATGTATAGTGTGTGGGTCCTCCCAACCCCATTAACAGTGCATGTGAACATATGTGTGTTTGTTACTCTGCCATTGCTATCTACAAATGTATGGCCATATATATCAATATAGAAATATATATCTGCTTACATATTAATAACTATGCCCATATATACCTTCATAGATGTATATCTGCGTACACATATGTAACTTACTGTGTATATGTAGACATATAGGTGTAGACACATATGTGTGTTGATGTAGGCATTTGCATGTATATATGTTTATATATATTTATATAAATTTTAAGGATATTTAGAAATTATATATATCTACATATTTAGATATGTTGTATCTCTTTGCAGATTAATATTTTCCTCACATACATCTAGATGATGGTATACATTCTCTGTACTGTTGCATTACTGGACTGGATGATATGTTTGTGAAAACATCAGAGTTATGCATATCTGACATGGCTTAATGGTAAATCACTTTAAACCACCAACGACCAGCAAAAAACGATAGTGAACATGCAGTAATGAAGAAATAATGATTATTTATTTATAATTCCTTCAAATCCAGACCAGTTTCGGCTATTCAGCCTTTATCAATGAATACAATAAAGTTTTTTTTGAATGAAATGAAGCAGCCTGCATTTATACTAGTCTCTGATTACCTGGAAGCAATATTACAGCATCACCCAGTGGCTGGATTAACAAAGTGCATGTTCCATTCTTGATTAAAGCATATGACCAGTGACATAAAAATGCCAGAGGTGTAGATATTAAGTCATATTTTTAAAGATAAAAATCAAAGCTCTGGAAGTAAGCCATTATATGACATACATATTACAAGGTAATAGACCAATACCATAGTCACTATTTGTGAATGCATATCATAGTGTAAAAAAGCAGAAAATATATACCACTAGTATATATATATTTTAAAGGGTGATAACCACAAGTTCAAAAGAACTGAATAATAATGAGCCAAGTATTGATCATATAATATATTACAAAATAAGGCAAAAAGGGTATAGTGGCCTTATTCTCAGCTATATTATAGATTATAATAAATTGAAATAATATGCTTGTAGATAATACAAGTTCAACATTGTAATTGTACAATACTCAATGTTTAACGCCAACATACCAGATACGAATACCAAACCATACCTATACATATTCGTATCCTGAACAATTTTTTATCATGCTTTATAGAGTATAATATGAGCGTTGGTAGGCCTAACCACCACTGAATGGTTCATACTAATTCTTGATCTATATGAATGTTTGTTGTAACCATGATTATGAAATCCTCAAGTGTTCAGTTAAACTCACAGATGGTCATTCAGACCTGGGGGGAAATAAACATCCAAGGTTGGTTATCCAATATTGTTCCTTGTGGTTTAAAATGGTGTGCCAACCCTGTTGGTTGTTCCTATCTCCCTGAATTTTGTCAATGATCATGAACATAAACTGGGCATTGGGATGTTGTATCATGTGTCTGTATAAAGCATTTGTTTCTTTTTTGTTCCTCATGTCACTACGATGTTCTGTCATCCTTATTCTCAGAGACCTAGAGGTTTGACCAACATAAAAAGCTTTACATTGGCAGGTAGCTAAGTAAATAACCCATGTACTGCTGCAATTACCAAACACCCTGGTTTTAAATACCCGATTGGTGTTGGCACTGGTGAATTCTTTTAGTGTACTAACTTGTAAACAGGAGCAGCAGTGACCACATGGAAAAGTACCAATTAGTTTATCACTACTGATAGTGGTCTGATGATATATCACACCTCCCCCTTCTCTGTTTTTGTAATGTGAAAATAGCCTTCCCAAATTCTTGCCTCTTCTGTATGACATTTGACATTGAGGGCCTAGTATTGACCTTAAAGTGTCATTAGCCAAAATAATTTTACAGTTACAATTAAGTATATCCCTGACAATAGGTTGGTTCCTGCCATATGTGGTGACAAATCTCAAGATAGAATCCTGATGAGCATGCTCTGATTTTTTGTATTGTAACAATGTTCTCCTGTCTATGGTTTTGCTCCATGAACTAGCTTGATATATATTTATGTCTCTATATCCTCTGTCCTGAAATCTATGGTATAAATCAAGTCTGGCATGTTCAAATTCATCATGAGATGAACAAATGCGTCTGATATGCATAAATTGAGACTTAGGGATGTTGCGTATGGTGTGGTTCGGGTGCATGGTAAATCACTTTGTGTATGGTTTTCAGGGTCCTTGGTTCGAGCTTTGCAGGAGCTGTTTGTCTTGTTGCTGGGCAGATTATGGCCCATTAGATGCAGACATCTTAAGGCAATTTTTAGCAGTTGTAAGCGGATCTGCGCTGCACTAAGCACTGCCTACACAGGTTAAGCAATATAGAAGCTAACTGAGTGTAAGAAACTGTAACCGGAAGTTAGCAGAGCTTAGTTCCATGCAAACCTGTGCAAACCCACTTATAACTACTTTAAAGTGCCTTAATCACTCTGTAAACAATGTCCCTTGTTCTGCCCAGCAACAAAATTAACAGCTCCTGCAAGGCTCGAAACCAGGACCCTGCACACCATACACAAAGTGATTTACCACTAAGTCATGGCAGATATGCATAATCATGATGTTTTCACATACATATCATCCAGCCCAGGTATTCAACACTATGGGAATGTATTCCACCATGTAGATGTATGTGTGTGTGTGTGTGTGTGTGTGTGTGTGTGTGTGTGTGTATATATATATATATATATATATATATATATATATATATATATATATATATATATATTTATATTTAAATGGATATAACATATCTATATATGTAGATATAGATATAGAAATATATACATATATATATATATATATATATATATATATATATATATATATATGCCATTATATACTACATAGATACACATACATCTATAGATATATATATGCATACATCCATATGTCCACATATATATGGCAATAAATATATATATATGTAAGCATATATATGGTTCACCTTTCAAAGGGAGAAAATCATGTGTCCAAAAGCTGGAGGATCGAAATAAGTTTTCAACATTGCACAATCTTGGAATAAAGGCATCAAATATGCAATGAGCGAATGTCACTAAGCTTTTGCTCATTGCAGATTCGGCATTTTGGGTGCGGATGGCACTATAGTGGGGATGGGGAAAATGTCCCTATCCTCACTGTATTGCAAACACGGTGTTAGAATATCAAAGTAGGGGGGTTGCAGGGGGTGCAGCCCCGCAGATGGGGGTGCAGGGGGGCTTGCCCCCCTGCATTACCATATGTATTCTAAATTGTAGTTCAAAAATCAGCAAAGCTGCTTTTCAATTTGCTGAGTTTTGAACTTTGGTGCAATTAGAAATGACGGATTCATCCTTTTGGTTCGCAGAAAGGGACATTTGGAGAAATGATTGTCTCCCTTTCAAAGGTAAACACATATATATCTATATAGGTATATATGGACATACATCTGTAGATGAAATTGGGAACATAACCAAAACATATATGTCCACATGCACCATTGATGGGTTTGAGAGACCCAATCAACATATGTCTGGCATGGATAGGTACTTCCCCCCACAGCCAAACACATCTGGCCTGCAATACACTACCAACCTTAGCAAATCCCATAACCAGGACCCTGCATGACAAGGGCAGTACGTGTTAACAGTACTCCATTCCACCTGTAGGATGTCAGGCTGGCATTGCTAACATATCATGCAGTACAGTCAAGTGAAGTGTCATGCTTGGGGGAACCCCCTGGGCAGGTGCAGTAAGTAGCTGGGATCCCTTATTTGATCCAACATGCCTACACCTGACAATGAATTCACCAATGTTGGCAAGGACAACCACAAATCCACCATGTCAGCTGGGAACTACCACCCAGTAGCCTGATGAGCCTGGTCTGCAGGGACATGGAACATATCAACAATGAACCCATGGCCAATGTCACTGGTAATCTTAATACCTAGGACCCCGCCAATGTTTGACTTGTCAAAGGCAGAGAATACAACCTGAACCTGGTATACCTCCTTGACGCAATCATGACAGGTGTAGATGAGGGTTAGGAGGTGCACACAGACTATGTAGATCATATCCGGCTTTTGTACACCATCCCACATTTAGGAATGTGTGTAGATGTTCAGGGATCTACCTCTGTTAACAGAATATGTTTCCCCCAGGACTGCTTGGCAAATGCCAACATTCCACAAGTGCTATCCCGTGGACATACAGTCCTTCACAGGTCATAGATGTGTTAATGCCCTCCTTCACACTGTAGAGGTGTGCAGTAATACTGGGGTTGTTATAACTCACTGGGTGTGGCTGTTGTGGACACATCCACCATCATTGCAGTTACTGTTGCATCTACCCCCCCACATAACTGTCTGTAATATTGTACAGTGTATTTTTAGTTGTTGTTTACACCATTCACAGTAGTAGAGTGCCTCACACCCTCCTAAGGGTAGGCTATGCCACTGGCATTGGCACACCCATGTCACTGAGGTGAGGATCACAGTAGAGTAGGGAAAGGGACATACACCCTGCTGTTAGCATGTTCTACATCATCCAAATAGCAGACTGCATATTATACCAATGTGTGGTTGTGCCTATCCTGTCTAGGTGGGCTTACATGGGCAACAAACATGTTACCTGCACAGGGACATACCTCCACGTGTACAGTCTTGTATCTGTACTGCATCCAAACAAAAGGCTCTGTTTGTTGTACCCAGCCATGTTGTAGCACTCACTACACTTACTGGTCTCCACTGTAGAAGGCCTGGAGACACCACTACACCCATCAGCCATGTGGCACATGGACAACCACAACACAATCAGAATAGATAATGGTGAAAACAACTCAACATTGTTAATTATAGCTATAATGCATCATGGCTGCACAGCTATACCTTCCAGGATATTAGCATTTCACTTTACTGCTGACAACATGCTACACAGCATTCCATTGCTACACTGTTGTACAGTCACCCTGTGCATCAGCACCATGTTAGCCTGTCCCTGCATCGATGTTAAAGATGACAGGATGTGGCACAGGTATCATCATATGCGCTGGGTGTGTTGTTGGTTTGCCAGAGGCCTAGGCTGAGCCATACAATTGACAATGTGTGTGTGTGTGTGTGTGTGTGTGTGTGTGTGTGTGTGTGTGTGTGTGTGTGTGTGTGTGTGTGTGTGTGTGTGCATGTGTTTGTGTGTGTGTGAGGGGGCTGAGTAGTGTTATGGGCCAATGGTGATGTCGTGTGTGCAGGTATGTGGTTGCACTAGGTTTGTTGTTTATGTGTGTGTGTCTGCATGCACACAATTCCACCATGTGGCTGCCCTATATGGGATTTGTGAGACAGCTGCTGACTGTACCTGGCAGGATTTGCCATTCACCATTTCTGGCCATGGACACGGGACCTGTGCTTGGCAGGGATGCCACAGGCAGTATCAGGTACAAAGCCAGATCGGGTATTGTCCCCTGAGGTTGACAAACATCCACTGGATCCAATTCCCTCCTGGGACTGGCCAGAGCCATGTGCATGTGGTCTGCTATGATGGTCTGTGGACAGCCCCCCCCACAGTTCTGGGGCTGGTACTGCCACTACAGGAGCGGCTGTGACTGGTGGGACATCCACAGTGACCTCCAGCTGCTGATGTTGCTGGCATACATCCACATGGCTATCGCAACCGTCCCACCCTGTCCTAATGTATGGACATGACATTGTTGATGAGATCCAATGTCTCACCCCACCGTCTATCTATGACCTTGATGTAATTATGAATGGCACCTGCTAGGTCACAGATGCTGTCATTTACAGAGATGTGAGAGCCCTCTGTGCTCTTAGACCCTGTCTGGTGTACAGTTCTATTCATGCCTGTGCCTCCATAACAGCCTGGAATATACATGTGGTAGATATAGATGTGGCATGTCTGACAGGGGCATGATGACCAGCAGTACTCCGAGCACCCCTGAAGATCTGCTTATGTGGTACCCCGCCAGACATCTAGCTCTGGTTGCTGTATCCTGATATACATGCCATAGATACCACACTGTCCTGGCTAATGCCAGCTGTAGACTGCCCCTCAGCTAAGGCCAACAGTGATGAGGTATGTGGAGGCAGTGTGACTGTGTGTGTGGATGGGGTGGATACTTGTGGGATGTCAACTGGTGGCCCTTTGGCAGCCCCTGGTGACCCTGCCTGTGCCTCAACACACCTATCCTCATGGTCACTGTCTGTATCAGTGACATCAGATTCCCTGTGGGAGGGACCCAGCCCCACCTTGCCACCTGTGAGGGGAAAACAGGTAACAAACTGTAAGACCTTTACATCACCACTAAACAGTACACACACACACACACACACACACACACACACACACACACACACGTGTGTGCAGACATGGCCCCACATGCAATCGACATACATGACAACTGATACACTCCAACAGACAGCACCTACAGACAACTCCAGCACCCCCATAACACACACAATAGCAGCTGATGGTGCAGTACAGTATCACACACAAACCTGTAATTACACACATGTCACCATGCAGGACATGTGGTGATCAACAGCATGCTGTGCAACTGTAGTCAACCCTCGTTACCAATATTATACATGGCTGTGATGCATGGCTTCTGTTAGTAGGTGATGGCCCTCCCCCTGGAACACACTTCACCCACATCCACAGCATTGCTGTGTAACTGTTCAGCACCCTGGCATGTACTGTGCAACATACCTCACAGGTGTACACACCATTGCAGGATGTGTATCTGTGTGTCAGTTATGTTTCCTCTGCTGCTCACAGCCTCTGTGTGTTTCTGGATTATATGAGGACATGTGTTTTGTGAATGCCTGATGTGTATTCACAGATGTCATCATCAGGGGTGCATGTATGAGTGATAGAATACCATTAGACTGACCACAGATACAATGTACTGTACATATGGTGAGTGTAGAGACCATTATTGACATGGCACTTTCTTCTATGACATACCATGGTGCAACACTACTGCATATGGCAACAATACACATACCTGATATGTGACATATGACCTAGGCAGTCAATTGCATTACAAGCCATATGTGTTAGTTGTGCAGATGCTGATTGAGATGCATACCGTTTGTGGGTGCATATGTGTGCACACACATATCATGATGGTGTTCAGCAATAACTGATATGTGTACTACTGCAGTCCCAATACCTGTCAGGGGTATACTAGCATGGACCATCATCATGAGCCAGTAGTTGGTTAGTCAGGCCTGCAAATGTTCCCCAAACCTGCATGTTTGCATGCTAAACAGGTGCACAGCCCCTGGAGGTCATACAGTACCATCACTAGTGCCGTGGAGTCATGGTTATGTCTGCCACACTTCATGACCTTGACTGTGTGCAGATACACCAATTCTCAGTGGGTTTGTCTCTCATCTCCAGTGTACTGTTGTGTTTTAGGATGACACACCCTCACCATCTCCTGCTACATTGCAAATGCTCGACATTTGTGGCCTACACATGTGTGTCATATTGCAGTATCCAAAACTAGGAGCACCATGTGTACTGGCATATTCCCTCCCAATGCAGGGCAAGTATGCAGGTGTACAATGGCACCAGCATTGTACAGATGGGGATTTCATCCCTGGGTTGGGGTGAGGTGTGGATTGTGCAGCACATGCATCATAACTGCAACTTCCTGGACTTCCCCAGCATGGTGCTGGTACATCAGAACACATTGCAACAAATAGCTTTAGCAATGTCCCACCATTATGCAGGTTATATCTGTATTGAGCTCTGGCTGATGTTGCCTGTGTTATACATAGGTTCATAGGTGAGTACTGGTCTTTTGGTCCTGGGGCCTACATAAGCCTAGCCACAGGGGTCCCCAGGCATGCACCACCCAATAATGTTATTCCACTGTGCCCCTGTCAGGCTGTGGCACAGACGTACTACCCAGGGTGAATTCCCCATTTCCCATCCAGTTGTCAGTGTTTTTGTAAAGAGGGCCAATGAGTAGCATTGCCTGACATGAATGGGTAGTCTGTTCCAGAGTGTAGGAATTCCCCAGGACAGAGCCCTATCCCTCCAGTATGATCTGTGTAATGTGTTGATGAGGTTTAGGACCCTGGAGTGTGTGTTTGCAGAGGGACTGGGATTTCTTTATGTGTAGCAAGTTCAACTGATCTGTGTATGACATAGCTGTGTATGTTAGGCAGATGTCAGCTGTGCCTGGGCAATGTGCACCAGAGTGTAGGCACAGTTGTCTGAGATGGTCTGTGTATTGCATGTGTTTGAGGCTGGTAATACCATTAGTGAGGTGTGTGCTCTGTCAGTGAACATGTACAACATACATTATGGGTAGGTGTGTTAGATGTGTACATGGCCTACACCTTAGGTATGACATGTACAGTGTATTGCCAAGCATAACCTTAAACCATACTCACCAGCATCTGGCCGCTCCCTTGCTGATATCCCAGAGGTACCTACATTGAGATGCGATAGAGTTTATGTCAGTGGCCACAGCTGTGGCATTGCTACAGAGTGG
Source organism: Protopterus annectens (assembly GCF_019279795.1). Lineage (NCBI taxonomy): Eukaryota > Metazoa > Chordata > Ceratodontiformes > Protopteridae > Protopterus > Protopterus annectens. The sequence continues at coordinate 1,499,501,945 of NC_056743.1, forward strand.
GTGCAATATTACAGTAAAACAGCAGCTGAAGTCTACAGTACTACAGATTATGCACAACTGATTATCAGTACTGCACAGCAACAGACTCCACATCTCACATATGCATGATCTACCTGTACAGATGCATACACAACAGTAGTCTACTGATATGCCCTGGAACCTTACTGCATGCTCCATGTCTGGTGTGTGGGTAGCACCCACCTCCATGACTGCATATGCCTGTAGCTCTTGTGGTCGTGCATTTGCCACCAGGCTCATGAGCAGCTCCTCCACTCTGGTGAGGGAGGATGGATGTTAATGCCCCCCTATTGCAAGGTGGTCACCCTGCACAGCAGTGGCATGGCGACATACATGGCAGAGCAGGTCACTACAATGCTGGTGGACCTGCTCATATGTATGGCTGAGCATGCCCACCTCATTCACCCTGTGGAACACATCATTCAACATGGTGGTGCACTCATGCTGGTCATGGCTTGTCCTGGAGAATAAAAGCTGGTAGTGCTGGATGAGGCTGGTGAGTATTATGTCATCCTCAGTGGCACTTTATGCTGGATTCCTTGGGTGTGCCATTGTCCCTGAAAAACATAAAGATGGAAATATGTCTGAGCAACTCATATGGCACATTTACCATAATACAATACACATATCAGTCTCCCACCACCATAGCAGCTCCAACTTAATTTTCACACAACGCAAGTGGTATGTCTCCGGTTTATCTACCATTGGGACACATACTGTATTGTACAACACTTTCTGCTATGTGTTTATAGACATGCTCCCTGTGGGGACACACGAGTTGCTGGGCTGTTACAGAGTATTTCACCTGCATGCCATTGTCACTGCCACTATGTTTCCACATATGCATGTGGTATGCTTGCTATGTGATTGCTACACATCTGTCATTCTGTGTTATTGGGGATATCTATGCATGCTGTTGGACATGTTCTGGGATTGTGTGGACTATTACAACTCACATATGTTCCATGACAGTGACACAACAGTATGTGTAGGGTCATTTGCCAGCAGAAACACCACTCCCACCTAATGTGGACATGTTACCAGTCCACATCACATCTGTGACCCACCATGGAACCTCATTATCTACTGTTCTGGCACTACCTTCATGTGGAACTACCCCAGGGGATGGTGTCACTCCCCCCATGGAGCACACACAGACATATGTCTGTCACCCACAGTTAGGTCCAGGGTCTGGTGCATGGGGAGAGCCACGGAGACATGGGGTATGTGCTACATCACCTAGAGGCATGTAGTAAACATACACAAGGTTAGACATGCATGTTCCTCCTGCTCAGCTCACAGCCCAGGCACCTTTATGACCATGTAGATGCTGTTGTGACTGTCCATGGGTGGGCACCATATTCCTTTTGTTCCCATATGGGGGCTCAATGACCTCCACATTCAAAACAAAACTACCCATCCACAGTGTTTACCCACCACATGTGTCATATACCAGCCCTGTATGCTGTCTTGTTTGTCACCCAACCAAACTTACATACCAATATGTGCCTACCACCCTTCACCAACATATATATCCCACCTTCTCAAACATTTGCAATTTGCTCCCAACATGGGTTACACACCACACTCCACACTCCATTTTGCAGCCATGTACTGGTGTGTAGATATTTTGTGTATTGATGTGTAATGTTCTCTCACACATGTCATGGCAGGGGACATGTATTGACACACATATATATATATATTATATATATATATATATATATATATATATATATATATATATATATATACACACACACACATATATATATATATATATATATATATATATATATATATATATATGTATATACCTATACATGTCAGTATTATGTATATGTGTATATGTGTGTATGTGTCTGTTTGTATATATATATATATATATATATATATATATATATATATATATATATATATATACATATATGTGTGTGTGTGTGTGTGTGTGTGTGTGTGTGTGTGTGTGTGTGTAGACACACACACACACACACACACACACACACATATATATATATATATATATATATATATATGTATGTATACATATATATATATATCTATATCTATATATACATATATATATATATATATATATATATATATATATATATATATATATATACATATGTGCATATATGTGTAGATATCATTATGTGTTGTTTATATACGTATATAGATGTTTAACTGTCTGAGGTTCTGTAGACATACACAGCTGTGAATATATACCACACATATATTTATCTGTATGTGGGGTGCATACAAACATGTAGTCCACACTCTTGCAACTCTCTTTACTTCACAGCTGAACTGTTCTGCCTTGCTGCAACACAGACAGGTGTCACATGTGAACACAGACTAACATTAGGGGGGTATATATGGTGACAGATTTTAGATAAGCGTATTATACTGCTATGGCAGTTGGGCATGCTATGCGACACTTTACCATGACTGTCCTGCAGGTGGTGTGCTCTCACACCCATGTGTCTATCATGGCAGTATTAATAACACCACCAGCCGTTGGCCACAGTAATGTACAGAACTCAGATATCATGGGTCACATCTTTGCCATTCACTGCTGATCTGCACAGTTGACAGGTATGTCCCACTGCCCACAGAGACAGACACTATTGTCCAGAGCAGTTGTTAAGCAGAACATCATTACAGGAACAAGTACTGATGGCACATATAAATCATTTCACATTATATATCCTATTATTCTATGCTATAAACTACATGCAAGTAAATACATATCTGTTTCACATACCTTTTATGTTTTTTTCCACTGTAACAAATCCTGAGCTTTGTTAATTTTATTTAATTTGTTATGTTTTTTCTTTTTTATTTTTTATTTCTCTCTCTCGCTCAGTTTCAACAGTAGAGTGATTGAGCTGGTTTGAATAGATTGCAGCATGCTTTTGTAGGTATTGCACATGATCAGGTGATGGCCTCTGCACCAGTCAGTGTCTACCAGTTGCTAACTGCATGCAGTCTGCTGTGTAGTACTTCAGATAACCACTGTCATGGCAACCCAGTGCTATAAATTGCTGACTTCTTTGGGCATTGTCCCTTCACCTTTCCAGTATGGAGGACATCCTTCCTGTGCATGGACATCAGTGTTACAGACAGCAGGTAGCAATACCTCTTACAGCAGAACCTGCAGACGCAGGCCAAATTCACATTTGGGTAAGGTTCCAGACCTACAGACAGCATGAGTAGGGCTGTTGTGTGCATTGTATCTTGCTGGTCTTACAGGGTTTCTATGTACATGGTACCTTTGCATGGAATGTTGCCTGTCTGCATAGCTCTCAACTGTAGGCCTATCCGTATGATACCAAGAGGATTGGCTGTTAGGTTTTGTTTGTACACCACACAGGTATTGTCCAGAATATATCTGTGGCATTCTGTCTGCTGAGTGCTATCAGTACATGGCTACATCCATTTGTATTTCAATGTCGTATCCCTGCATAAGGGTATGCTGCAACAAATCCTGTAACACCAGCAATTTCCAGGGTGTGTAACAGCAATAATGCAAATATGGCCCTATTTTCCTGCCTCTGTCCTCCACATATATGCCAGTCTTTGTCCTGCTGTGATAGAAAGGGGTTGTTAGGTAATGGCCTATCATTATTTACTGCTACCATTACTGCTATCATCCCAGTCATGTCATGGACTCCCACACCAACTGTTGGGTAATGTCCATATATATATGGGGCAACAGCTGGACAACACATATGTGTCCTTGTACTTTTCAGAGGTCAGTGTGTGGTACACAGTGTTCCTTGCCCTTGTACAGCCTTTTATGGGGGGGGGGGTTCAATGCCATTAACCTATGCTGTGATACCTTTTCAGGAATATAACTGTTAAGACAAGGATCATTCAGTGTGATAGTGAGATGTTATGTACGAGATACTGTGACATTAACACCAGTGCTACATTTCCCCTAGGGCTTGTCTATAGTATGTAATTGGTGGCTGCTGAACTACATCTGTAATTGTTGATTGTTACTTATCTTGAAGGCAAATCCTGTGTCTACTGTTGTACTAATTGAAGGCCTTGGCCTTGACAGCATAGTATGGTATATATCCACATTGCTTGCATCTACTGTTCAGTATGGGCCTTGCATTCATTACTGATTACATATTTCAAAATTTATGTGGTGTAAATACTGGCAGACATTATTGTATAGGACACAAATAAAGGTTTTCTGTGTATGCATACCTCTGTCATGTCATGTCCTTTGAATTGTAGGTGGGTATATGTTTAATGCAAGTATTCTCATTTGTGGAAATGGTTGCCGCACTACACATTTCACAGGTGGCAGTTACAGGACTTGTGGCTGAGGGCTATACTTTGTACCCAGTACTTCCACACTACTTCTACATATGTATGGCTACTAATACCTTTTGTTTGTGTATATGTGCATGTACCTATATATATATATATATATATATATATATATATATATATATATATATATCATATAGCTATATCTATGTATATGTCTCTATATATATATATATATATATATATATATATATATATATATATATATATATATATACACACAAACACACACATATGAACATATTTATGTATCCATATACAATTGATGTTATATGATTATTTGTGAGTCATACATATTTTATATATATATATATATATATATATATATATATATATATATATATATATATATATATATATACATATAGCTGTCTATCTGTCTTCATTTACAGATATGTATATCTGTCCATATGTCCATGCATGTTCGGCTCATATTTTGGCCTGTACCTCATTCTCTTGCCAATTGACATGGATGACTGCAGCATTGAAGTCAGTAACTAGTGCCGACACTTTTGTGTTTCAGACTTCATCTCCTTTTACATATGTGTTCTAATTCATATAACTGTGTAACTAGCAAGAGTAGTTGACATATATCCCTATTTGTACCCACATTGTGGCATATGATGTCCAGACTTCTTGCATTGACAGGTTATGTGGTATGATATTACTACATTTCCTGTACTGTTGACTGATTGTGCTGGATGATATGCTTGTGAAAACATGATAGTTATATCTATTGGCCATGGTGTAGTGGTAAATCACTTTGTGTGTGGAGTACAGGGTTCTGTGTTTGAGTCTTGGAAAGGCAGTTTATTTTGTTGCTGGGCAGAACACGGGCCATTGGATACAGAGTGATTAAGGCACTTTAAAGCAGTTGTAAGCGGGTTTGCATGAAGGTAAGCATGGTTAACTTCCGGTTACAGTGTCTTATACTCTGTTAGCTTCTAAATTGCTTAACCTGTGTAGGCATAGCTTACCCTAGCACAAACAGGCTGAAACCCGCTTACTGCTGCTAAAAAGTGCCTACTCCTACGTACCCCAGCACTAATTTCTTTAAAAGAAAGGAAAAAAAGGTTGATAGGAAAGTGGTGAAAAAGGGGCACAAAGTGGGTAAGACAGTAGGGAAAATAGCTAGGCATGTGCAGGAAGGGTGTAGGAAAGGTCCATAGCTGCCCGTTTCTTCTACAGCACCAGCTGTGCATATACACTGAATTTGGAGGTAGATTTGGACCCTCAAACCCCATGGGAGAGGGGTAAGGACAACATAAATTCATTGTGATGCCAATTAAACCAGATTTCATGTGTCCAGTTGACGTGTGCGAAATGGACAGCTATGTATGAGGTAAGATTTTTTTTGTGGGAACAAATTGCCCTTTTTTTCAGGTGAGAGTGGGATGTTGGGGAGGGGTAGTAGGTATATTTGGGGAGGTAGTTGGGTAAGTTAACAGACAAGACAAACAAGATGCATACAGGGGCAGTATATGACACATGTGGGGGGTAAACACCTTGGACGGGGAGGGGTGTTTGGAAGTCGCAAGCCCATGAGCCTCCAAATGGAAACAGTGGGACTGAGGTCCCCACCCATGGGCAGTCACCACTGCACCTTCATGACCCCAAAGGTGGCTGTGCTGGGGGCTATGTAGGAGGTGCAGGCTCACCCTCTAATTGCACCCACTTGGCCTTCAAGCTGGTGTAGCTGGTCTCCAAACTCGATCGAGCTCCCTACGCACCACGGCTCGGACATGTCGATGGGTAACAGGTTCCTCTCCTCACACACTCACAGGGGGGTGTGAGCCCCATCCCCTGATGCGGTTCCACCCAAAGGTGGCACAGGGCCAACAGAGGAGGAGGTCCCAGGCTAGGCCTGAGATGTGCTGGTGCCCAGTGCCATGGCCAGCTGAGGTGGGACAGGTGGGTCTGCTGTGACCGGCCTTCCCATACGAGCTATGTTGTAGCAGGTTTATGACAGATATGGGTTAGTAATAGTCAACAGCATTCAGGATTAGTTATAACAGCATGCATAGGTATTCCCATTAACCCAAAACACCAGATTTAAAACAGTTGCAGAGCAAGCAGAACACATGCATATATGGAACAACAATGGGCATTACAACAGCATGCAGGTTTCATTGATGGCAACAGGCCACCAATATGGGTGTATTTTAACATGGCACATGCATAGAAACAAATGTGAATATTTATAAACCATTGGGATATATGTCCCAGCAAAAGTTTGGAGGGTACACATACTGATTGAGGTGTGTCATTGGGTTATTTTTGCAGATATGGTAGGGGTGAGAGAGAGAGTTCAATTAACAACTAATATATCCTTGTAGTTTTCACAACATTCTTAGTCACTGCAGTGATCTGTCCCTTACATATATTATTACACTACCCAATGACCTTACATTGTACACTGGTATGTTTATAGATTATTACATAAGTGAACTGTGTCTTATATACAGGCGTGACAAGTTGCAGGTGTTAATGCAACACATGTTGAGAATTGCCATCATACACTTTGGGTGAGGTGCTGGAATGACAGGTTTGTTTTCATAAACATTCTCTGACTATGTACACATTTGACAATCAGCACATTTCTTGGATCATCACACTGATTTTTCTGGGGAACGGGGTACCAGGCTGGTGATGTGGGCCATTTATCTGGACATGCTGGACAGATTGGAACAGTTGTGGGGTATGAATATGCATACAACTTTATATGTGAAATTATGTACAGTTGTTGGGTGTAATTATGCATACAGCTTTCTATCTGAACATTGTAACAAAATATGTAGAGTTGTGGGGTATGATTATGCATATAACTTACTAGCACTCCTGGGATTCAAACCTCTGCTGTGTGTGACAACAAAGTAATAGTTAATATCACAATACATTGTGCATCAGGGAATTGATGTAAAGCTTTCTACTATTTTCTATCTAAGTCTCCCTCACTTGTACAATATGACTGACCTCTTGGCACTTCCAGCATTGCTATACAGACCTTCATACACATTTTATCTGCATACCACAGTGTGGGTAACACTGCTTAATACAATAGTACTATTTATAGTATGCAACAGTTCAACAACATACGAAAGAAGAGTAAACAGAAGCACTCTAGGGGTTATACCTTTATTCACAGAATATTCCACATTTATTTCTACTGGTACGACACTTTCTAAGGCTCTTATATTTATTTGTTATGACAGTACGTGCTGAATAATGTAAATAGAAAAGTGAACAGTCTGGTGCAGAAATAATAACGAATGATGCCTCAGCTCGGACTGTAAAAAGTTTAATAACACACAACAAAAGCAAACAAGTTAAGCGCTTTCATCTGGCTGGCAGACTTCTTCAGAACCAACTTCTTCTGAAGACGTCTGCCAGCCAGATGAAAGCGCTTAACTTGTTTTCTTTTGTTGTGTGTTATTAAACTTTTTACAGTCCGAGCCGAGGCATCATTCGTTATTATTTCTGCACCAGACTGTTCACTTTTCTATTTACGTGCTGAATAATTACTGACCTGCCTCGCGACACAGCCTTTGCAACCTAGCATCATGGGCTTGCTGGTTCGTAGCCTGCTCATCTGCAGCTGTCAGAGAAATACAGTGATATTTAGCCATACCTATCCATAGTATATACAAGTTAGGCAATTATTAATTACTTAGTAGAATGGGTATTTACTCTGTACTGGGGCATTAGGCATCTGCAGAGACTCCTGGATCCACTTTTCAAGTACATCCCCCTCCAACACTTCAGGTCAGCATGATGGTGCCTGACCTGCTCACCAGTCTGGGGGATACCTGTAGCACTGGTGAAGTCACGGGTGAGACTGTTCCAGGCCTCCATTTCATACTGTGAGCCCTGGTACTGGCCCTGCAGTAGTCTCTGCTCATGGTGTTTTACCAGGAGCCATACCATGAATTTTGACTTCTGGATGCCCCAGCGCTGCGCTCTAAATTGAGTGCCTTCACCCACACCAGCCATTCTGCCTGCAGTAGGAAGCTACAACCAGTTATAGGAAGTATTCCTACCTGTGGGGTTTAAATACGGTCATTTTCCTGCACTTTCCCATGATTGGCCAGTTTTGAAAAGGCTAAGCTATGGGCACATCTGCTTACCTAAGGTTGGCACTACTTAAAGAGGTATACCACTAGGCAGATTGAATTGGCTTCCCTACACATTGCTTACACTTACTAAGTTGAGCTGTGCTGCAGTTAGCATTGCTTAATAGTTAATTAGCACTATATTTGCCTTTTGGCAATGATTTATTCTTCATTACAGGTTATATATGTGTCTGGTATCCGTGATTCATGTGTATATACACTGTATGGGGACCTGGGGACTTCTACACTTTATTACAATAACACCTCAAATCTATGCTTACTAAAGTACTCAATTTCACATATTTATGTTCTGTGGCAGGTTATATAACCAAACAAAGGAGTTTGGAAAAAATTAAGTCACCAACCACGAATAAAGTAAATCACAAAGGAAATTTTTATTAACACTGACAATACACAATGCGCAGGTTAATGTGGCAAGTTATATAACATCACACTGTACATAGATTCAGTTCACATTTGGTTTGATTTTCCTTTTCCTATGGTGAGGATTAGTTTGCTGATGCCTCACTTATATGTATTGCTATGATGGGTTAGCGGTTAACTACTGTGACTGTGGTGTACAGGGTCCTGAGTTTGAGTCTTGCAGAGGCTGTTTATTTCGTTGCTGGGCAGAACATGGGCCGTTGGGTACAGAGTGATTAAGGCACTTTAAAGCAGCTGTAAGCGGGTGTGTGCGGGTTTGCATGGAGCTAAGCAATGCTAACCTCCGGTTACAGTTTCTTACACTCAGTTAGCTTCTACTTTGCTTAATCTGTGTAGGCAATGCTTACTCCCATGCAAACACACTTAAACACACTAGTGCTTATATATGCTTACTACTGCTCATTTCTGCTTAAACCTGCTTACTAGTGCCTTATTCATTATGACACTGACACCTCACATGTGCATTTAATGCAGTACTCCAGTTCACATTTAAATGTGATTTAGTAGGTTATACAGCAAAAAACTGTAAAGAAATGCTCATATACAGATTTCACATAGAAAATGGCATGTTCTGCAGTGGGACTCTAACCAGGAATGCCTGCTCATTAGACAGATGCTCTGACCACTACACTATTGCTACGTTGCTTCATTCGTATATACCTCCTTGTTATCTTCTTCAGCCTTTTAAGCTGCTTTAACCGTAGCTAAGCAGTGGGCACACCCGCGGACCTACATTTAGCTGTACTTGGAGTTTTAAAAAAAAATAAAGGGGTTTCTTCTTTTTAATTTTATGTCCTGTTGCTGTTGTACACATGGGGGACTGTTGGTGGGGATATGCGGACACCTATGAGCAGTCTCGCTCATTTATTTACACTTTCTGCTGTTCTACTTTGCAGGGGCATGTTTATTCTGAGAGCTCTGCTCTCAGACACGCCCCCTGCACTTGTCCACCCTCTGTGTGGGATTAGGAGTTCAGACAGTGTGCCTTCATTAATATGCATGGCGCTCTGTTGTCCTCCTTCTAAATGTCCACTTCCATGCACGGAAGATTAGTGAATCCAGGGATATATGTTTGCTTATACTGGATAACCCACTTGCATATTGTTTTGATAATCTATGTATGTTCATTTGGGAGAAAATAATGAAAATTCAGAAGCACATTTGCTGCATGTGTCTGGTTCTGTTCCCATTGCAGTGTGTGCATGACATCTCTGAGATCTATGAACCTTTTTTTTAAAGGCAGCATAACTGTCTGTGCTGAGCCTCCACAACATAAGTGTGAAATAGCAAACAGACAACTAAAACTTGTTAACACAGAAAACAGCAAAAGCGGCAATATTCTCCTTCTCACCAGACTTTTATTCCGTAAGCGGTTTCATTTGGACCAATATCCAAACTTCTTCAGACAATGTTACACAACAAACAAACATTTATATACATAAACAATTATCTAATTAGTCAATTAAACAATTAAATAAACATCATCAACTCAATCCCTTATAAAACTATAAAAGCTATATACTTTAAAAATACCATTTAAATTTTATATCCTAAATGTCAAACAATGAATGATAAATAAAAAATTGATAAATACTAAATGCCAAGGGCTGATCATAAAGTTCATTTTTGAAAACCAACGAAACAACAAATCATAAAAGCTGTATTTTATATTATATATTATATACTCTATACACCAACATAACTTCACCTATCCAGTTGTTTAAGTTTTAAAGTGCACATGATAGAAGCGCATTCATTGAGGCCAGGGTATAAGTGTGCAAAAGTTCTAATTTGCCACAAAAGTTCTTTTTCTTCTAACTTTAATGCCCATGGCCCTCCTCTTTTATTATGTGGTTCCTGATGTAAGATAGCAAAAAGGAATCTGTGGGTGGGGTGTTGTAATGTATGCCAAGCCAAAGCATTTGTAGACACTGGTGGCAACAACCACATTTAAACATGCCCACATTCTTTCTCATGACTCTATTTGGGAGTTCTAAAAGATCTTTTAAATTATGTCCACGACGATATATTATCTGTGGCAGTTTTTCAAACTTTTTATTAATATGCGGTGTCTTCTGTCACCAATGCCCAATTCTTATATATAATACTTGAAACAAGTTTTGCTTCCAGAAATGGAAAAGTCATAACAATGAACATGACTACATTTAGATTAACTATAACACAATAGTCCCATGACATCCCTATGGACTGCACTCCTTCTATTCTGGTTACAATGGAAAGCACAGCCCTTTAGGAACCACTGATGAGACACTTGATGTTATACTTTTGATGGCAACCAATTAGAAGTCATATAAAATAAATTTAGATGCTCAGACTTTTCAAATACTAAGTGCCAAAAGATATTATGTGTGTAATGTGACTTTGCTGACATGAAGGAATATAGCAAATGCATTGTTTCCATAATACCACAGGCTATAATAAAGTTATGGATTGAGTATAGATGACAACACACTTAGTAAAAAATATACCATCAAATATCTTATCATTCGTGTTGGTAGATTGAATGAGTTCTGTTGAGTGACAACACATAAAAAGACAAATAAGAGGTGGAGTTAAAGAATATCTTACAAATTATTTGTCCAAGTCTTAAAGTCTAGTCAGAAGGATTCAAGTTTTGAAGCTTAACCTTTTTGGTTCCAGTAGCATGTGACGCTTTTTCCTAACATAATTAACTCTTAGAGCTTATGCTCTCCATGATGGCATCATAACCGGTACATGAGATGGTGTCTATGTGAGTACATCTTGTCATCTTCCACTGGATCACAAAGGTAGTCTGTAGTTTGCAGTCCACAACAAATTAAAGTATGCAGCATCTTAGCTTTTCAAAAAAAAATGCAGGGTCAGATAGATGAAAGTGTGGGAAGGATTTCAGTAATTATTCATTAGATGCATAGGTCACAGAGCTGCCCTTGCATTTCTCCTGCAACATGAGTTTGCAATGCCATTACCTTCAATTATTGCATTCATGATTCAATGTATACTCAAAATATTCAATACTTAACACTGGACAGCCACACTGACTAGGAAAGAGGTATATTACAAAGTTTCAAATAAGTCTGGAGAAATTAAGTACAGATGCTCTCTATTCCTACATCATTCGGTATCATGGTAAATAAAGACACCACATCAAGGGTTACCATATATGTCTGCACTTTTTTAAGGAAGATGTTTATAATTGACTCACATACTATAGAGCAAGTAAGTCAGCTTTTAAGCATTGTGTTGGAGAATAATGTTTTTGTTTTTGGGGGAGATCATTATTGGCAGTCTAATGGTGTAGCTATGAGTACCTCATGTGCCAATAGCTACGCCAATGCCATAATGGCAGTGTAGGAAACCATCCCCGGGATTCATGAAGCTCGGCGCAAGGCCGGCGTAAGGCTTGCGCCGGCGGTGCATTGCATAGCCGGCGCAGTAGCGCCATATGCATATTAATGAGAGTGCACCGTAACCACAGGCATGTGCGTAGTGTACGTGAGCGAGCCCAAGTAGGATGCGTCAGTAGGCGTGTTTAAGCAGGCAGGCGAAGAGCAACCTAACGTGCTGTCTGCCATAGTCCGCCCAGAATAGAAATGGCTGCAGCCATGGCCCGTGCAGAATGAAATGTCCGCAGAGTATGCAACAAAGTACCCGTCCCAACTAAACAAGAGAAGCAAATAAAACCCACGCAGCCCGAAATGTACCTGTCCAAGGAACAAAGGATACGCGTAATACCGTGTCCGTACAGCAATGTACTGTGAGTGTGCATAGTCAGAGAAGGTGTACAGCAGCATGTCAGCACGCCGCACCGACATAGGAGTAGCGACTAAGGTCACCAACCGTCCCACTTAGCGAGGGCAGTCCGTGGATTGGCATACGTGTTCCGCAAGAAAGCATTAACAACGGGAAGTGTGCGCAGAGGGTAGGTCATAATGATTTCCGTATTTAATGTAATTGTAGCCTGAATCGGTTATTTCCGTAACTGAAATACCTAAATGTCCCAAGAAACAGAATAAGCTACCAAACTGCCACAACAATAAGCTCATACTTAGGCAAATAAGTGAAGTTCTATGCTATATAGTGACCGTGTGTATGCGTGTCGGGCTGTGAAGTCAGATGTGACTCCTGCACATACAGGTGGTCAATGTAGAAGTCCCACAGAACCACGATAGCAATGTGTGTGTTGAATGAAAGGTGACCGACAAACCCTGTCCCCTGATCCCTGGTAGTCACCCCTGTGCTGTGTGGACAGCCACCTATACGCTGTACAGGGGTGTCCTACTACCGCTCAACAGGTATGACTTTGCATTATGTACCAGTTAGCTGTGGGACATGTCCCTGACAGCAGATATGCATATCCGGGAGGCCCCTGCGAAGGATATCTGTGTCAGATGTCCGTCCCAGTATGGCATTTGTTCTGCAAGCATCTACAAACAATGTTACCCATAACACCGCTGTGTGTGCCTGTACCGTGGAAATGTAGATGTATGACAGGGGTGCACCCATGGAATGGCACCATGGGACACCACCTGTGACAGGCAGTTGGTCTGACATGCAGCCAGCAACTATGACCATGTGGGTTGTGTCACATAGACAGTTTACAACACATTCTGTGATGTACATGTTCACATCCCAGCCAATGGTTTCATTAACGTTACCTGAGGGTAATGTTATGAAGCCCTTTGCCAGGACGAGGTAGGCTGTATGGACTGCAACACCCCAGCAATGGGCTGGGTGACCGTCGAAAATGTCAACCATGTCTTAAAGGCATGAACCGCCCTGAACAAGACAAACCGTGTGGGATGCAGTATGTATGTCCCCTATGCAGTCATGTACGAACCGCAGTATGATCCCACCCCATGTCTATGCAGATAGGTCTCCTCAGGGTACTGGGACAGTAATAACCAGCCTCAGTGGAGGCATTGGCCCTGTGATGTGGGAATACAGTTGTCATGCGATACAACCTGGGCACCCTACCTGAGGTGAGGCTATAAAGAAATAGCTGTCCTAACTGTGGGTCCTAATCCCAAATGAGATAGTGGAGTACACAGCGGGCTCACCATCTGGTCTCATGGATGCTATTCACACTACCCTGGAGAGAGCATGTCCCACCTGTGTGTCACAGAACATTTGGTGACCACAAACCGCTGGTACAGACATCTCCACATGTGTGGTGGAGGGTGTGGAGATGTCCTCACTGGACCTGTCAGCCTGTATGTCGGCAATGTGTGTATGTTGAGTAAACCCCACCTCTATGTGAACCCAGTCAGAGCATATGTGGTAGTGACCTCACAGGTGTCGAGCATAGCAACTGAAGGTGGTATGATTGTCAGCCAGGTCCATGTAGGTATATCTGTGGAATGTGCCCTGGACAATCCCATGACATTGTGTAACTCTACACATATGGTGACCAAGGGTGTCACACCTCACAAGATGTTTGCTCCACCCTGTAGTAGCCACCTCCTCGTGTTGTACATCATGTGTATGGCTGGGGTACACCACACTGGACGCTTGGCATTGGTACAATGAACCACAGTTGGGTAAGTGAATGCCTGGTACATGCAGTCCTGTAGGTACTGGTAGATGGCAAATGTGATTGATGCAGTGGCTGCTGTACCATTGACCACTGGCTCAGGGTCCTTAAAGGAGACCACAGTACTGCGCAGTAGTGTGTAGTCTGCCTCTGAGCAAGCAATGTGTATGTTAACTGGCAACACTCACAGCAACGGATGCCAAAAGCAGAAGCCAATGTCCAAATAACATAGATCAACTTCTGCATGACAATATGTGTTATCATACATGTATTGACATGTGTCTGCCAATTACAATTGGAAATGGCCAGTAAGACTGGCCTAAAGTTCCCATGATGTACACAGTCTGGGGGTGTTGTTCCGATAATAAAGTGGCAATACCTCCCAATCGTGACCTCTGGGTATGGTATGAAAGTGGTTGTTAACCTGCAACAATGGATGTATAGCATTGGTTTCTGGTGTCGGAAGACATGTTTCCTGTAGCACAACACAGTATGGGTAGTCAAGCACACATACACAATTGCTGAACACACAGCATCAGTGAAACCCACTGCTCACAAGGACACAGTCCGACAAGCTCTACACTTTACATATGCACAGTGGTGTCCATTGTAGGACCCAAAATTGTGGAAAGAACCAAATTATGTCTTATTTCAATGCGTACCTGAACTCATTGTCGCCACAGGTACACATATGCACCGCCAGAGTGTTTAATGTTGCTGATAGCTGTGCATGTAATGCAGCACAGATGCACAGAAATACCCAGGGTACCGGGTCCATAGAACTGCATCCACATCACACCTCCGCACATGACGGATGTGTAATGGGTACTGGCAATTGTTGCAGTCAAGGGATTCTGGGTATGTAGACACTGTGCTCGGTGTTGTTTCGCAGGCAATCCTTCCTCCCGCCCTGTGGGAGGGATGTGCGTAGCACCTGCCTTACTCCCGCTAATAATGCAAAACATACTCCGGAGAATGCTAAATGTAGGTGTGGAATGTGTACAGCCCTATACTAGTGTCCAGTAGGCAATTGTCATGGATGGACACCCGTATGTCCAGGATGGCACCCACAACTGCAAACCCGGGTAAATGACATAGCCGCGGTAAGGCATGACACAGGAAATACACATAAGGACCACAGTTGACATTCCACATACAGAGCCGGACTCGTGCCAACACCGGCGTACCAGCACTCAGTCTGCCAGCAACAGACTGAGGAGCACCCGCTACCGTACAGCGGAACAGATGTACGACCTGTGGAACACATACTAATGGCACACACACGTCAAGTAGGATATGTAAGCTATGGCATTCCCACCTATGAAGACAACATGGTTAAATGAATGCATAGGTAAGCAACATGTTCGGGTGGTGTTATATTGGAAATACAGTGACGGATATGTCCCATTGGGATGTCTGCGGTTTATATGAAGCAGTTGGTAACCAGCATCTTTGGATGTATGTCAATTGTTCACAGTACTAAATCAGCTGGTTATGTAGCACCATGTGGAATGGGTAGCCAAACAGACATCCGCGATACCTGAACACACAGTATCAGTGAAATCCAATGCTCACAAGGACACAGTCCGTCAAGCTCTACACTTTACATATGCACAGTGGTGTCCATTGTAGGACCCAAAAATTTGTCTAAAGACAGCTCTTCCGCCTTCTTTAATCACCTAACGGAACTCATTGTAGTCACAGGTACACATATGCACCGCAAGCGTGTTTAATGTTGCTGATAGCTCTCCATGTAATGCAGCACAGATGCACAGAAATACCCAGGGTACCGGGTCCATAGAACTGCATCCACATCACACTTCCGCACACATGACGGATGTGTAATGGGTACTGGCAATTGTTGCGGTCAAGGGATTCTGGGTATGTAGACTCTGTGCTCGGTGTTGTTTCGCAGGCAATCATTCTACCCGCCCTGTGGGAGGGATTTCTGCGTAGCACCTGCCTTACTCTCCGCTAATAATGCAAACCATACTCCGGAGAATGCTAAATGTAGGTGTGGAATGTGTACAGCCCTATAGTAGTGTCCAGTAGGCAATTGTCATGGATGGACACCCGTATGGCCAGAATGGCACCCACAACTGCAGACACGGGTAAATGACATAGCCGGAAGGCATAACACAGGAAATACACATAGGGACTACAGTTGACATTCCACATACAAAGCAGGACCGTCGTGCCAACACCGGCGTACACAGCACTCAATCTGCCAGCAACAGACTGAGGAGCACCCGCTACCGTGCAGCGTAACAGATGTGCGACCTGTGGAACACATACTAATGGCACACACACAACGTCAAGTAGGATATGTAAACTATGGCTTTCCCACCTATGAAGACAACATGGTTAAATGAATGCATAGGTAAGCAACATGTTCTGGTGGTGTTATAGTGGAAATACAGTGACGGATATGTCCCATTGGGACGTCTGCGGTTTAAATTGAGTATTTGCTAACCAGCATCGTTGGATGTATGTAATTTGTCCACAGTACTACATCACCTGGTTATGTAGCACCATGTGGAATGGGTAGTCCAACAGACATCCGCGATTCCTGAACACACAGTCTCAGTGAAACCCACTTCTCACAAGGACACAGTCCGACAAGCTCTACACTTTACATATGCACAGTGGTGTCCAATGTAGGACCCAAAAATTTGTCTAAAGACAGGAATGCCGCATTCTTTCAACACTTAAGTGAACTCATTGACGTCACAGGTACACATATGCACCGCAAACCTGTTTAATGTTGCTGATAGCTGTCCATGTAATGCAGCACAGATGCACAGAATTACACAGGGTACCGGGTCCATAGCACTGCATCCACATCACACTTCCGCACACAGGACGGATGTGTAATGGGTACTGTCAATTGTCGCGGTCAAGGGATTCTGGGTATGTAGACTCTGTGCTCGGTGTTGTTTCGCAGGCAATCCTTCCTCCCGCCCTGTGGGAGGGATGTGTCGTAGCACCTGCCTTACTCCCGCTAATAATGCAAAACATACTCCGGAGAATGCTAAATGTAGGTGTGGAATGTGTACAGCCCTATACTAGTGTCCAGTAGGCAATTGTCATGGATGGACACCGTATGGCCAGGATGGCACCCACAACTGCAAACCCGGGTAAATGACATAGCCGCGGTAAGGCATGACAAAGGAAATACACATAGGGACCACAGTTGACATTCCACATACAGAGCCGGACTCGTGCCAACACCGGGCGACACAGCACTCAATCTGCCAGCAACAGGCTGAGGAGCACCCGCGACCATACAGCGGAACAGATGTGCGACCTGTGGAACACATACTAATGGCACACACACACAACGCCACGTAGGATGTGTAAAAACTATGGCATTCCCACCTACGAAGACAACATGGTTACATGAATGCATAGGTAAGCAACATGTTCTGGTGGTGTTATATTGGAAATATAGTGACGGATATGTCCCATTGGGATGTCTGAGGTTTATATGAAGCAGTTGGTAACCACCATCTTTGGATGTATGTCATTTGTTCACAGTACTAACGCAGCGGTTATGTAGCACCATGTGGAATGGGTAGTCAAACAGACATCCGATTGGGGAACATACACCAGCAGTGAAAAGCACTGGGCAGGTGGACACAGTCCAGCAACATCTAACTTGACAAATGCACATCGGTGTCCATTGTAGGACCCAAAATTCTGTTCAGCGCATGCCTGCTAGCTTCCTGCACTACTCATGTGATCTAATTGTCATCACCACGCCACAGGTACACATAGGCACGCAAGCGTGTTCAATGTTGATGATAGCTGTCCATGAACTGCAGCACACATGCACAGAAATACCCAGGGTATCGGGTCCATACAGCTGCGCCCACATCACACTGCAGCACACATGAAGGATGTGTAATGGGTACTGTCCACTGTTGCAGTCAAGGGAGTCTGGGTATGTAGAATCAGGCCTCGGTGTTGTTTCGCAGGCAATCCTTTGTCCCGCCCCGTGAGGGACGTGCGCGTAACACATGCGTCACTCTCCGCTAATAATGCACACCATACTCCGGGAATGCAAAATGCAGGTGTGAAATGTGTACAGCCCCATACCAGTGTATAGTAGGCAATTCACATGGATGGACAAGCGTATGACTAAGATGGCACACATAAATGCAAACCCGGTGGAATTACACTGCCGTAGTAAAGCATTACACAACTCATACACATAGGGACTACAGTTGACATTCTCCATACAAGAAACACAGACAACCAGCCGATGAAGTCCAAAGCAAAGACGAGGTACTGTAGGGACCGTCAGTGACCAACCAGAGCACACCAAGAATTAAAGGCAGTCACCATAGTGTATTGGAGCACACAACGTCTGCTTCATAAGCAGACTTATTCAGACTACATACAATGTAGTCCAACCTACTAAATTTACAAGCATTAATTGGTTGGTACATTAGATGTGCTAGGTACTAATTACATGCCTTAAAGGCAGACAAGCGAACAAACCTTACTTGGGTTACACATCCCACACAGTGAGGACAACAGACATTGCTCGAAGGTACAGTATTCATCGGAAAATGGAAATATATGTACATATATGAAACATGAACCAACATAAAATGTTTTCCAAATGTCTGACTGTGTAAGCTACATGTATATGTCCTACGGATTGTGCCAATATATTAACAGAACTGCAGACACCTAGTAATATGAATGAACCATAATATATACACATAAACCGTATGAATATGAGTACTGTAAAATAGACCAACGAAATGTAAAGATTCACAATGTGCTAATGTAACATTCATTTACAAGGTTACAGAAAGAAATCAATGCAGACATCCATGTGTAAATACTAACAGAAGGCCAGCGAGGTGCTTGCCCTCACATGTACTGGGATGTCGTTCCACAGCATAGTGAGTGTCTGGGTGATGAATCCGTCCCAACAACACGCTCGATTAATGACAGTGTCAAGGTGTACGCCAGCTGCCCTTGTGGTTCCGAGGATCTACCTTATTTAGGTGAAACATAGTCATCAGATCTGGGTTCGACCAGCCGTGCATGCCAGGCACGGGTCACCTCTGGGCAAGTGGTATGCAACTGTATACAGCTGGAATCCTTTCAGTCGGTCAGTATAACACATATATACCTGAGACCCTTCATCCGTTTGTCGAAGAACTGTTGGTGCCTTTCCAGCTGCTGCAGGTGTTGGGTCAGATACATTCTGAACGGGGCATTGTACCCAATCATAGGTCTATTGAGTGATGAGTACAAGGGGACAATGACCTCCCCTGATCTAGATGTGAATCCCTTCATGATGATGTGGCCAATGTGGAAGGTCTACCCAACTATGTTAGCAACATGTGTGTCTAACGAACGGTTAACAACAACACGTGTCCCCAGATCACTGGTAACCCCCTCCGTGTTCAGTGGACTGCCACCTATATGGTAGCTCGGGTAACCTTGTTCATCCCGGCGGGTATGCCTATGCATTTCCTGGCATTTAGCTGTAGGACATGTCTCTGGTACCACTTATCCACATCTGTGAGGCACTCCTGAAGGATATCTGTGTCAGATGTGTGTCTGACCTGGCATCCGGTTTGCAGTCGTATGCAAACATTGTCACCCATAACCCCCTGTGTGTGTGTACATTGGAAACGTAGATGCTGGAAATAGTGGACCCAGGACTGAGCCCCATGGGACACCACCTGTGACTGGCTGTGAGTATGACATGGCGCCAGCAACTATGGCCATGTGTGTTCTGTGACCTAGCCCGCTTGCAACCCATAGGGCGATGTATGGACTTACATTCAAGATGACGGGTTTATCAAGTATACCCGAGGGGGTATTGTGTCGACGGCCTCTGCCGGGTTGAGGTAGGCTGTATGGACTGGTTTACCCTCAGCAATGGCCTTGGTGACTGATTTTACAAAGTGAAACACGTGGTAAACAGGCACATGATCTGCCTAACACCAAGCTAAACTAGGTTGTATCCAAAGCTGTCTCCTCATGGTGTCCTCCATTATGATCCATATCCATGATCCATCTCTGGCTGCTTGTCAAACTAAGGCTTGTCAAACTAAGGTAATGGTGGCACCCAGGGTGGGCTGTGGGAGTGTGGTGGTGTAACAAGCCACAGTCCTCTGGTGCTACTACTGAGGTGAGGAGAGGAGAGGAGATTACACAGCTGGGTGTCCGTTTAAATTCCCGCCCCAGAGTTCCCGGAGGCACAGCTGGGATGGGGACCTGGATGATGGATGTTGTGTACTGCCCTGGGGGCTGATGGGTAATGCTGGACGGACATGCGGCAGACGGGCCACGTGCTCCCCGAGTCCGATGCCCAAGGGACCACACACATAGCCGGCCTTAGGCATAGGCCAAGTAGGTAGCCGTCAGGGTGTTGCTATACTCGGGGCACCTTTCCAGACTCTATTTGGTGTAGGTAGACCAGGAGGGGTAGCGGGTGACGATCGGTGGCAACCTCTGCCTAGGTCGCCACTTACCCTAAGGCCACTCTTCCGTGGGTAATACAGTACCCACACCCAGACGCTGGTCATCGCTAGGGTCATTGCTAGTATGGCACATCATCTACGTAAGGAAGGAAACCATATATCCCCAGACATAATGGCACAGCATAATGCCTGTTCGCCGGCCAAAGGCAGACATACGTCACCGGCCGGTGCGGACGCACTGCGCGAGATGTCCGTTAACAATGCCGACAATGTGTCGCTTTGTGAAACAAACTCCACAGAGACATTCAATAATAGACAACGACGATCAACCCGATGTCCTCGTGTCTGAGCTGTTCAACCTGTTACGCCATGTTAAATGTGTAGCACAGCGAACCGGCCAAAAAGCAACGGACATGTCTGTGGCTCAGTGAACGCCGTCACGCAATGTTAAACCCTTGTAATATTGCGACACACAGCCCATACATACGGAGGGTTAGTAATGGCAGTAGGTTAGTTCGATCAGACCGTGGTGCAATTAGTATAACGAGATCTACAACGGATACACCGGACATTCGGCGACACGGTTAAGACTAATTGGGGCCGTGATAGTACCATGGACACGGACAAACGTGCCCATGTGACTCATCTAACATTCAGACAGGGTCAGGGCGGTCCCGCACAGTGGGCGGACAAGACCAAACCCAAGCACCACAGCAACACCCTGACAATCGAAGGCCTGTATGCATATGGGATATAAGCAGCTGTCATCTGAACAGCCCTGTGGTGACGACATATGCATCCTGGGCCATGAGCGGAATTAGGAATGTTCAACATGCAGTACCGCACCTTTCCCAGCAGGGGAATGGATGCCTGTGACGCGTGCGGTGTGCGGGGGTGATATGTAAATGTACATAGGTACCACGGGTATGCATATTAATGACAACGAACAGCTAACGTGCACTGGTCACAGTAAGTCTCAAACGTGACTGCAGTCACGCTTGGAATCATGACTATAGAACATATAGATGTACGCACGTAAAGCGCCCATGCTGCAAAGACCGCTACATATATAAAGCTGTAAGTGCTTTCTGCACACGCCCGTCAACCGGATCAGACATTTGTTACCGAAGTAGTCACAAGTAACGCAAAACACGTAACCACACAGACACTGTAAACATATATAAACGGAATACGGATATGCGTAAAGCGCTGCGCAGAACACAATCCGGACATGCGAGTGTATGCAGCGTGTGTGATCCAGTGGAACCAGGGAAGGTTACGGATGTCTCCTCCACACGTTTACATTCATAATTGTGAAATATATGCTTAAATAGTACCTATTGATTCCATGCTTTGTTATCGTAATGCTACTAATATACACATCGATATACAATAACCTGATCAACACACTACATCCTAAGGTGCACTCACCAATTATCAACTATGTGTCCGGATACTGATTGTATTTACCAATATTGTAGATATATTAACACATTGTTGCCGTGATTATTGTTTCCATGAAGTAAGGCATGCAACACTGATATGTATATGTCACGCTATAATCAAGACTTGGAGCACTGTCCACCTAACTATGTGCAGGTTTATTGATAAATGCGCTTAAACCGACCCCTGAAGGAAGTGAATTAGGGACGGCTATGTCATGACATCCGTGCTCCGACGGTGCCCCATGTTAGTAGTTGAGACAGCTCAGTATCCTTTCACTGTGGAGTCTATCGATTTGACAGTGTCTGTTTCAGCCGATATATGTTCCATAATGTCGTTTATGAAGATGGGCAGGACGCAAGGTTTGCTGTATTTACGCATACTAGCACGTGGATATAGATAGGCCATGTCATACAAACGATGGGTAGTCAAGCAGACATCCACGACTGGGGAACATACAGCGGCAGTCAATACCACTGGCCAGATGGGAACAGTCAAACACGTTCTACACTTTACAAATGCACATCGGGTGTCCATTGTAGGACTCCAAAATTCTGACTGTTTTGCCAGTATGCGCCAGAAAAAGCCAATCCGGTACATACCGTGACTACGGCACCGCTTAGACATATGCACCACCAACGTGTTTAACGTTGGGGACAACTGTCCATGAAATGCAGGACATATGAACAGAAATCCCCAGATTGTCGTGTCCATAGAAGTCGCCCACATCCCAGTCCCGCATACACATGAAGGATGTGTAATGGGTACCGTGGAGGGTTGCAGCCATGGATCCTGGGTATGCAAATATGGGGCTCGGTGTTGTTTGGCAGATAATCCGTTGTCACGCCCGTGCGGAGGGATGCGGGTATAGCACGTGCCTTACTCCCAGTAATGATGCAAAGCATCCACCGGATAATGGTAAAAGCAGGTGTGAGTGTTGTACAGCCCTATATCAGTGTCCAGTAGGCAATTCCCATGGATGGACAA